>NW_022601467.1:17568369-17730416 GCF_009176505.1 Sitodiplosis mosellana | reverse complement strand
TGCCTTAAAACATGCTGCTTCCTAAGCAATGCAAATGCGAACGTCTGAATTTAACTCACACTCTTCATGTTTTTGACTGATAATCTGCATAATTTTTCCATTCGATTTCATTTCGAGAGATAATCAATTCTCTCGAATTTAATATTGTGTATTTTTTGTTTTGTTCATTTTGGCCATTGCATTTGTTTCAATGCGCCACTTACATTTATATTATTCACATTCTCTCACACACACACACACACACACACATACACACATACTCACAGCATATTTATCTGTCAGAAACCGTTTCGAATGGATTTGTACTAAAGTCGTTTGTATTCGTTCATTGTTGTGCCGAAAGTTTATTGTCTATTTTGTACGGCGACCGTTTATTTTAACACGTAAAAACTGCGAAATAGATTATCGTGGTCTCACACCAGATATTGGGCCCAGTCGTTTTTGTTTTCACATTCATTTTAAATTGTATCGCATGAGCATGATATTGATTTTCATAGAATTTATTTACTGAACATTTCATATACGTGTGTTGGTTCATTCATTTTCATTTGTCGGTATTTTTGATTAATTTCGAGCGGATATCTGTTGTTGTTGTTGTTGTTGTTGTCGACGCAAATTTCACCGTATCTCTCTGAAAATCGCCCACCATTGTGTACCAATTGAATGTAACAAGCACTCGAAATATCAAGTATACCAGTTGTTTGAATCTGCCAGTAGGCAGCATATGTATGTATGTATCGCTCCCGTTTTCCATCTTCACCATAATCAGCAGGAATTGAATGAAAAATGTGTCAAACATCAAGTAGAGTAACAAGGTCACCAAGAGAGCACCAAATTAATTATATTATCCCCATTTGGCCCATTCTTCGTTTCGCATGGAATCGAGCAATATTGTACGCATTTTAAAATAACATTCACACACACACACACACACTCACGCACATTGCCTATTTTGCAAATAAAATTCGTTTTGGAAAAGCCTAACGTTGTTGTTGGTCACACCGTTGCTAAAAATTAATTAAAATTCAAGCTCATCCACCACCAGTAATATACTTGAACAATAAAATCAATAAAAAACTACCAATTGATTGATGTCACACGTAGACCTCACTTGGCCGCAGAGCAATCTAACTAAAGCCGTTTTCGTACACTTCACGGTATCTTTGTTGTAAATATTTTGTCTTTTTTCGTTGTTTCCAGCCTCTATCCCAACCGAAAAAAAAAAATAATAATCGTAAACGTAATCGATTCGATAATGTGCTTAAACCAAGTAATGATATAAAATTCAACGCACTTTCCAAAGCTGTTTCACTTAGTTTCGAAATTACATCCGCCTGTATATTTAAACACGCGATGATAAAGACCACCACCACCACCAAAGAGAACGAGAAAAAACATTTTGCAAATTAATCACTGATTTTCTGATTTCCTTAATCCTTGACAATTTGAAGCATCAACGACCACATCAACAACGTGAATGTTCGCGTGCAGCTCCGACGGCAACATCCACAAGCTCTTCCATTACCATCACACAAGAATTTGATCCGAATCATATTTACGAACCATTTGACCACACGGTTTTGCTCACTGTCGATGCTCATTTCGATGCCAAGTGAATCGAACTCATTCCGGATCGAAGAAAATGTCATTAAAATTTACGGAACATTTGAGACAGGAGAGAGAACTTTTTTTTAAAATAAACCAAGCAACGAAGCCAACCTTTATTTGTCAAATGATAATTGAATACGATGATGATATTTAACTGCCCAATATAATCAATACAACGACGAAAAATACCAAAATTGTATTGAACCAAAAAAGAAAAAAATCTCAAATAAAACCGAGAGAGATCGTTGTGAGTTGACCATCTATGGATTTGTAATTGAAAGAAAAACCAATTTTTTTTTGTTTCATTTTCACAATTTCATATCATTTCGGTTGATTTGTGTTTTTTTTTCCTTTCGTTTCATTCACAATTTCGGTTCATCATTTTTGCGTTTGCTAGCTCTCATTCATTTAACCAGTTGAATTCAGTGTTCACTTGGCTTCACTTTGAAATGGCGGAATGGATTTATATACATTGTTTTTAGTGACACATGAGATTTTCAGCCTCTGTTCCCATTAGTAAGCGCTATTTTCAAAATTCTTGTTTTTCTTTCTGTCCAAAAAAACAAACAGACAACGTATCCAATGTTGATGGAAAAACATCACTCTTTTTCTGTTTCATCGTTGCATTTATTTACAAACTAATTTTTGCACACAAATTTCTGTTTCTTTTGTTTTGATTTTCAAGTAGACACAAATTTGTAACTATTTTTCCCTTGAATTACTGTATATAAAATGCAAGCATTTCAAACAGACAAGACAAAAGTTGAAAAAAAAAACCATTTAAATTAAACAAAAAATAAAACACAATTGATTTATTTACAAAATCTAAAATGCAATTAATGACATAATTGATTGTGTGTTTATTTGACTATACTCCACAGCCAAAAAAGATCCATTACAAAAAGTCTCGCCCGAGAAAATCTCAATGAAGCGTTTTGCTCGAAACTGAACGTTGAATACAATGAACACTGAAATGAACCAAAAAAAAAAACAAACAAACCAAACAAATCAAAAGCAAATAATCATAATATCAATCGATCGAGTCAATTTTGTCAATTACATTAAAAAAAATGTCAATTTCGTTGAAAATCAAAAGCAAATACATATATCATATCTACATTTACGCATTATACAAAATTCCCTTCGAGTAACAAACACATATAGAAACATGAAATTCAAGGAGAAAGACAAAAAAAACATATAAGTAATCATAACCAAACAAAAAAAAATAATTCAAAAAAATATCGAATCAATATCTAACAAACTAGACGAATTCTCGTAAGTTATCATAATCGAACCAAACAAAACAAAAAAAATTCTATCACTTCATCTCATTTTTGAAGGCAAAATTTCCGAAGAAAAAAAAACTGAGAAAGTCGCAAGTGAAGTGTTTAAGCCACGGTGTTCTGTTTGTTCCGTTGACACATGCTTATCCGTTGACACATGCTTCGATTTTGGCATTCATTCACTCGATTTTAGTTTATTTGTTTTTCTTTCTCAATTTCTTCATCATTATTTGCATTCTGAACTTATATTTGGGTTCTTTTTTTGTCATCACAAATGAATGCACCTGGAATTTTTTTGCATTTGGTTTGCTATCGAAATTTCCTTTTTTTCGATTTTTCTTCTTTCGTTGTTTATATAAAGCGAGCTTTTTAAACGCAAAAAAAACCAATCATCCTGATTTCGATATTGCATCATTTATTTCCTTGTCTTGATTAGGCTGAATTCATTTGATACATATAACATGGCTTGTGATCATCAAAGCATGAATACCGTGATTTAAATCAAAACTAATTGAACATATCAGCGAATTTCAGCATTGGCAATCATTATTCATACATCTGTTTCTCATGATTTTTTTTTCTGTTCTCGAACATAAAAGAAAAAACACATCATCACATCGTCCCATGGATTTCATGAAAAAAAAACAACCAAAAGAATATTTGTCTATTCTGCTAATCATTTTATGTTTCATCATTTTTACCCCATTTGAGTTCATCGTTTCATCTCAAACCTACTTACGTAATTCTCATGTCATGACTACAAATGACACAATATCAAAAAATAAAATACAAATCAAAATATATTCAATTCACCATGACCTTGATTTGGAGAAAAAAAAAATTCCCATTTATTTTCTCCCCCTAATCACCAAATTCACTAATTGATTTCATTTTTGTTCACATTTAGTCGCCGATCGTTGTATGGAAAATGAAAGCACCGGAAAAGAAGCCACTTGTGCGTCCCGAGAAACCGGAAGAAGTTCGAGCCAAAGTAAGGAAAGGATCGCAGAAGAAAGTTCAAAATCCAATTCACGCCCTGTCGGAATTCCAGAGCCCAAACGATGCCGTTTAAGCACATTAAATTTATAGAAATGACATTCGTTATTAAGCAACGAGATGGAAAAAAGAAGAAGAAAAAAAAACCATAATTAGCAAACACTTATTCCCCTCCCTCCTCAATTTCGAAGTATTTTTTTTTATTTTCGTTCGTAATTCATATTCGATAAATGATGTGAAATAAATCTTATGTTAAGAATGAATCTTCAATCATCGCCAAAATTATCAATTGAACAATTACAAATATTGTTCATTCAATTAATTTATGAGACACCATGCAAAACACCGTTTTTTTTTCTATTGCTACCAATTTTTAACCAACAACTAAGAAATCTCTCGGCAACATTGCTCATTTCAATGAAACGAAAACAATCATTTAAACACAGAAGAGAGTAGGAGTTGTTGGCAATTTTGCGAAGATTGTGGCTTTGGATTTTCGGCACTCTAATTAAATACAATAAAATAGGAGCATCTAGTTAAAAAATGCATGTAGGATTTTATATCGCGCGATTAACAGTGCCGAAAATCATTCACAATACCATTTTGCATTTCGACAACAAAAAATGCCCGACAACATTTGTTTTTAGAAACGTTCTACTTAAATTATTATTGTAGAACAAAATTCAACTCTTTTTTTTTTTAATTCATTCATTCAATTTTTCAAATGAAGTGATTTTTTTTTATTGTTGTAAGAGACAAAAGTAAGGAAACGATGAAGTATGAACAGTATCGACATTTTAGAGAATCTATTTTATTTTATTTTATAATTTTTTTTTCTGTCGAGAAAATTAGGTTAGTTAAACTTATTGGCTTTGTTTCGGAAATCGAAACATGGAAATGTGAATCGAACATAAAAACATCAAAACACAGACGAAAAACAACCAGAAGACACACCGACACACACACACACACAGTCCTAACAAATTATTTATTTGCGTTAGACAAATAGTGAGAATGAACAGTACTGCAACGAAATACATGATAATCTATCGATCCACTTTTTTATATCGAACTTTTTCAAATGTGTTTTTAATGAAAGATGAAAGAAAAACGAATGAATGACATAAAAAGAAGCATTCCCCAATCCTGCATTTAATATAAAGACGATTAGCAACAACAAACAGAGACAGAGAAAAAATCGAGAATTATTAAGAGTGAAGAAGTTGTTAAGGAATTTGAAGGGGCAAAGATTCATGCGTATGCGCTAACGTCCACGGCCACAAAATCCCGATTTGATTTAGCTCTTGGGCATCGCATTCAGAATAGAAAACGAATAAAAAACAACAATATGAATTGATATTATAAATGATATAAATGATTATAATAATTGCCAAATATATATTTAAAAAAGTAAACTATCTATCAGAAGGAAAAAAAAATGAGAAAAAGAGAGGCGCAGTTCTTGTTGAGTCCGATGGAATTTGGTATTTTAGCAACAACAAAAAAACAAACGCCCTCATGTGTAATCCCCTGAAAAAGTATAACGGCAGCTGCATAAATGTGTCGAAGTAAAGCACACATTGCCAATTCATCAAACTTAATAAGAGGTTTGCCTCTCGCCATCCAATTCACATGAAAAGGATATTCAACGATAACACAAACACACACACACAAAACTATTCGTATATTATATAATGTTTCATTTGTTTCAAATAGAGACAATGACCGTTTCGTCTCATCGCTCTTTCCATACACGTGGTCACGATGCAGCCACGATGATGACGACGACGATGACGATGATGGTCATCATATTTATAGAGAAAGTGTCGAATAATTAATATTTGGAATGAAAATTTATTGACCGTGAATAAAAAGTATATTTGATGAGAAATCGATAAAAAAAAAATTGAATATTATTAGTTGTTAGAGAGATAAAGATATGGTAAAAAAAAATAATTAACTGGATAAAAAAAAACAAACGAGACACAATGCAATTTGAACCATTTTACTTTTGTGGTGTGAACAATTGATCCGACTGTTTAGTGCACTCGATTTGCACACCGCACTGCCGTGATTCATCGGCATTTTAACCGGTTTGAGTTTTCACTTTTCGGTCTTAATGTACACATGTTGGACCGAAGGTGAATCGTTGATAGAGATTTATGAATGTTTAAATGACGAGCATTAATTTCTGCGCCTAATCAATTTATCGAAACATTTTTTTAGACATATTTACTACCGCAACAAAGCCTATTTCAATTCAAAATGATCCATTTGTCTGTAATTGGCATTTTGCTTTGATTTTTTTTCTAATTCAATTGAAATTTTTGGATTCAAATTAACGAAAGCACGCATATATATATTTATACATATTTTTTCTCTCGTTCTTTTATTTGAACACATTTTTCTGCACCAATAATTTTTTTTTTTTCTTTATTCATATTGCAAATGATTCAATTCATATTATCATCAAATTTTGTATTATATTTAAAATGCATCCTCACAAATGCACACAAATTGTGTTTGAGTTTTTTTTTACATGAATTTTATTCTATTTTTTCATTTTGTTTATTTGAAAAATAAATCTGTAATAATTGTGAACAAAATCGAAATAAACACTGATGAACTGAGAAAATAACACACGATTTTACTTTTTATTTTATTCTTTGGGAAAACTTGTCTAGCGTTGAATTTTCTTCCAATGTAGCAACTTCGCCCATTTATTTTTGAAATAAAACTAAATAAAATGAATAAAACAATTCATTCGGATTAGAACCACTTTTGTGTACCATTTATCAATTATTTTATTCAACTAAAATGTTAACAAATTTGAGACGAAAAAATATTGCGGCAAAACCCTGGATTTTCTATATTAAAATCTAGAAGAGTTGTGGTGAGTTAATTGCAAGCAAATCACCAAAAAGTTATTTAAAAAAAAAAAATCAAAAATGCATCTAATGCCAAACTTTCCCGAGATTGTATAAGCTCAAGCCAGAAGAGGTTTTTTTTCGGTTGAGAATTGAGAAAGCAGCTGGATTTAATAAACATGTGCTTGTAGCGATGCGATTGATGGCACAGGGAAAGCCCATTTCGGGAATCGTGCAAGCAGATTGGCAAACACCGGCGTTGGCTTGAATGATGTTTCCCAATGGAATGTCACAACCGATACTTCCACCAATGGACCAGTATGACCAATTTTTGTCTACAATCGAATAATAGACAGATTTATGTATAAAAGAATAATTCTAATTTTCATTGACTTCATTTCAGGTATGTGATAAATATTTACATCAAATTCCATATGAAGCTGAAGTGGAGGTGCTTCTAGACCATGAGTAACCATCGCAAAGTAACCTTTGTCCCCATTAAATTCGTTCTTTTCTGGTATGAAATCTAAAAAATTCCACTTCAATAAGTTGACACCGCTTCTTGGTCGAATTTGCAACGAATACAAATAACTGCCTGCAATTCAACAAAATGATTAACAATTTTTTCTGTGACTGTCGTGCACTTTTCTTATTACCATTGAACGTTAATCGAAGTTGCCATTTATTGTCAGATACCTTCAATGGTTTGGTGGCATTCACTTGAACTTCATTTTCTACTATTGGAGCAGGGGCTGGCAACCAAAAACCGCTGAAATGGATTCAAAAGGGTAAGAAGATTTGAAACAAAAAATTAGACAAAAACATAATTTTTCTCTTGAACAAATTGTTGATCAAAAAATTGTTTATATGAATATCGATTTGATGCATGCAATAAAAAAAAAACTTGCCCAGTATGTAACTGACGACAGGAGTATGTTGGTATTCCATAAAATGGCAATTCTTTACCCATCGGTATGAGCTCTTGACGAACAGGCGTCTCCGGAGCAACAAGACTATCGATTGTTTTCTCTGCATTTCGATCAAGTTCTCGGAACCAATATCCTGAATCTGTGTACTGCACACGACCATTCAAATCATAGACTTTTCGTACAGCGTGCTAAAATAAAAAAATGACACATTTTTTGTTGAATCTAATAAAAACTGAAATATGTTCATTTGGCCATACAGTAACAAAGTGTCTTTGTGGTGTTGGATTAGCAGGATCGTCACTGTATGGAAATTCAAAATGCGTGCCGATGAAACTCAAACGGGTTAGTACAAATAATCCAGCAACGGTGACCAAGAACGATTTCGGATTACGTAGCAAACCAACGAGAGGAATCTATTCAGAAGAAATCATTGCATTTTTACAACCAAAACAATTTTAAAATTTAATTTTTGATCCAAATCCACGTTGAAATCGTTAGTGTCTTCTAAAACCCCTTTAATTACCAAATAGCTGCCGATGAACATAGTGAAAAAGCAGGAAATAAAGCCAATTGGAATATCTGGATTTTTGTAGCCACCTGATCGACCGGCAATTGGAATGAAAACCGCAATGATTGCATGATAAAAATGCGTTGCCCAGAGTACAACAAGTACTTGACCGGCCAAATGAATGTAGAGCCATTTTCTGACTGAAGAGATAAATCAAATTGTTTTTCGATAAAAATATATAATCAAGTACCAAATCGAATGATTAAAGGATAAGGTAAATTGTAAACGCACTTGTATTTTGTGATTTCGTCAAGCCAATGATTGTGTTAACAATAAGTGTCACAAGAACTGGAATCATAAGCACATACGCGGCTCGAAATCCGAATAACGTCAAAATAATAGTGCCGGCTGCCCACACCAAATTCACTCCATTCAAACGAGCTTGTGCTTGAAGTGCCAAACTCAGCGGAGAATCACGCGTTCGCACCAATTGGGCATAGAAAAATGAGGTAACTGCCAACGATGGAAAACAGTACAAAGCAATCGAAAAGTAAGTGCGATGATACCATGACATTGTTTTTCCATTTAGATCCAATTCAGTGGCAATCAAGTAGCACACCACACAGCCCAGAAACAGTGAGAATATCGTAACAAAGAAACCAAAACGGAGTTCCTTGCGAACATAACGACGAGAAATGCCTTTGGTATGCAAGAAGTAATAGGATAGAATCACAGAAAGGGCTGGAATAATAATATGCAAAATTTGACCCGTTGATTCGGTGTACGAAATGAATGTGTAGCCCAGCAAATCAAAGTAAACCATTCGACCGTTGACGTATGCCTGCGAGAAAGAGAGAGACAGCCAAAATTATGCATTTCATTGAAAATCGATATGTTTGTACCATATGGTATGGTCCATACCTCAGTATTCGTAAGCTCATCCGAATTGCCCAGTCTTCTGACTAATGAAAGTATATTATCGCCGGTACGTTGCAACACTTCTGGCGGCAAGTAGTCGATATGATCATATTTGGTGTGATAACGATAACCATTGAAAACGTGAGCAAAATCCATTCCTGAAATCAGAAAATGACAAAACATCGGTTTAGAAAATGAATTCAATGACAAAAAATTTAAAAACAAAAATCTCACCTGGAATATGGCCATAGTCTCGGAAAATGCGGAAATCGGTGTCCGATGGTATAACTCCCAATTGGAACATTTCTTCAGCTGCCACCTGCCCATTTGGGTAGGGAACAGCATTTTTATACATCTAAAATGGAAAAGTAGGGTTTTGAATTGATTCCAGTATCTAAAAAAATTTTGTGGTACGTGACAGATATACTATCTGTATATAATGCATTATCATGATAATTGGTTTGAAAAACCCTTGTTAATATCAACTAACATCAATCAGCCACCCATGGTTTGGCCCAGATTGGAATAGAATCTCTTTGCCATTTGATCCAACCGATTCCAAATTGAGAAATGCTGAAAGAAACCAATAATTGTTAAACTGTTTATAAAGTTGTCAACGACTTTGGTTGAATTTCTCTTTTGTAAACGTTTACCTCTGATATCTTTGGCCCAGCGATGCTGCGTAATAAATCCGTGTGCAGCTTGCAGTGGTGTCTCTTCGGCGCCGTTAAAAAGGAAAATGACAGTATGTCTCAGCCGTTTCTCTTGTTGTGACAGCACTCTCAAAATCTCCATCATGACACAACAACTGGCCGCATCGTCACTGGCACCCGGACTGTGAACAATAACAGCAAAAGTCAATATCTGAATCAAAACACAAAGTGAATAATGTAGCTAACCTTCCGGCAACTGAATCAAAATGGCAATTCAACATTAGTGCATGGTTTTTACGTAGTGAATTTTCGGCTTCATCGCTGCCAGCCATTCGAACAATGAAATTCTGCACGTTACGATAGATATTCGTCATTGGATGTGGTTTAAAGTTAATGAAATACGAGCCCGATGTCACTTGAATGTCTGAATAGATTTTTTGATTTGGGTGTGCGTTTCGTTCGATGTACGACAGTTCACGTTTGAAAAAGTCGATGGCAAGTATTTCATTTGCATGACTGCCGGTTGGTCGAGTTCCAAAGCTCGTTATTATGTTCAAATCATGCCAAGCCCGTTCTGCAATGAACGATTCATTGTGCTGCGGCAAATCGTTTACGGTCAATCCAGGCGGCAGTGTAAGTAGCCGATGCTTGGAAAAACAGCTCAAGAAGAATACCATCGCAGCCAACGAAACGGCCCAGATCCATGACAAATGATGGACATTCGTCTTTCGATTACTTGTATCGTAGATTGTATACATTGCTCACTTCTACTCTGTCTGAATTATCTATTTCAAATGGAATTTTTTGCGTAACCAAGAAGAATCTATTAAATTACACGATAAGTAATCATTGCACTCAAACCACACACGAAATGTGCTGATGAAGTTAATATAAAACTTCCTTGGGAAAAGACGCTTATCTTGCGATTTATTCAATCTTGTTTATGTAGTGCAGAGTATTTATTGCCGGTTAAAAAAGAATTTTTGCTTTGACATTTCAAAAATCAAAAAAACAAACAATGTAGATGAACCTTGGTTAGGGTTGACCGATGCCAAGATATTTCGATTTATCAATGAAATGTTGAAAAAAATGAATAAAATTTCCACTTTTTAAAATTATCAGCCATGAAATTTGAGATAAACTTCAAATTCACTGATAACACGCTCATGTTCAGGTCCACAAATCAACCAAGAGTCAGTCGGTGGGTATTGATTTGAAATCAGTGCGCTTTACCGGAGCCAACTTCATGTTGTTATTGATTTACAGAGAAAGTCCGTGTACACTTATTGGTATATCGAGTTCAACAAGACTACCTGACGTGGATGATTCGAAGTAGGTGAAGTAAAAAAAAAAGCTGTTTCGAGTATGTGTCTAATGTGATAATGATTTGTGTGTTGAAATTCGAAATACTTTTGATTTAAAAGAGAAACATAACTAAAACTAAAGACTTGATAATAGTTATTTGCCCGTCTGTTAATGTGTATATCGTCACGTCACATAGTCATAGAATTTATTTTTTTTTAATTTTTAGTTTATAACGTAAACCAAATTAATTTTAAAGGTAAATACAAAACGTAAATGATTTTCTCTTGAAATGATCCAATTGAACCGAATAAAATTGGAACAAAACTTTCAACCAAATTTAAATTAAACCAAAATTAATGTGTGCCATGTTTTGCATTCATATTTGTAACCAAAAATGTTGACATTGATTCTGGTTTGTGTCCAAAAAAAAAAGTGAAAGTGTTGTTACAAAAACAAAATCCACTGATTCAACCATTTTATTCTTTTGTTCCAGAAATGTTGACTTCAATGAGACATCATACGAAGTTGCTGTTTATCAGCATCGCTTTATTTGAAGTAATAGGCCTGTCATTAGCGCAACGTGTTGCACCCGGCGTTCCACCTTCGCAATATGTTAGTAAAATACACTATGTTCCAATGTTCTACCCAATATGTTTAACCGTTTATTTCGACATTTTCACAAAATGTTAATTTAATTTAAAAAAAAAAATTTATTCCTCCGCAGCAACAAAATGTGCAATACCACCAAGCGCCACCTCAATATCAACAGCAACAAGCTCAATATCAACAATACCAACAGCAAGGTGTACCGCAACAGCAACAACAGTATCAACAGCAAGTGCCACAACAGCAACAATTTCAACAGCCACCGCCACAACAACAATTTCAACAGCCACCGCCACAACAACAACAACAACAGCAATTCCAGCAACCACCGCCGCAACAAGTGCCAGATGGTCACGGACATGGCCATGCTCATGGTGGCGCTAATGGTTAGTACACATCATACTTGATGTTGGATATGCTTTAAAAGTTTTTGATCAATTTTTTCTCTGATTTACAGGTGGTGTGCTGTCCGGTAACGTCAATGAGGAGAAGGAGTAAGTCAAATGATGAACTGAAAACTCTAGGCATATTTCTTATAAACAAAAATCTCGTTTTATTCTTTCTGCAGACACATTCAAGAGCACATGGAAGTGCCAATCGACACAAGCAAAATGTCTGAACAAGAATTACAATTCCATTACTTCACCATGCACGACTCTGACAAGAACAACAAATTAGATGGCAGCGAATTGATCAAATCACTCATCCACTGGCACGGTAAGTGTTTTGCTACTATGGCTTAACCGGATATGTTTTTTGTAGATGTTCTTTTTATTTTTCTCTGTTGCTTTGTTTTGCTTCCAAAACTTTTTTTTTTGAATTGCAAACAATTTTTGTACATGATTCCCGTACCCACATACGTGGAAATGAGATACAGTATGGGTATTTATTGTAGATAAACAAAAAAGATTGTTTGGAATTCGATACAATTAAAAGATATTTTGCTTGCTGTACATAAATTGTTGAAAATCGGCATGTGGGATTTTAATGGGGATCGAAATGTTTTTTTTTTCTGTTTCTTATCGGTGAACAATTTGTAATTAGTGTAATTGAAAAAAAAATGTGTGAAAAGTATGCATCAATTTCGAAAAAAAATTGGTTAAATTGAATTTGAGAGAATGTACCGTTCGCTGGTTGAACATTATATCTTTTTTGGTTATATTCTCTAGATATTTAAACAGTTGGCAATGGTCGGTTAATACTAGATCTAAACGTAATTTTTCTTTCTCTCTCTGTTTGTTTTCCATTTCATGTTCGAAAAAACATCGCCCATCAATTTTCACCACCATGCATAAAAATTATCGAACCAAAAAAAAAACTCCCAAAACAAACCAATTTATTCATCTGTTGTAAAAAAAAAATATGGCAAAAAAATATTCGTTCCCATTTCACGTGCAAATGTGGATCATCGAACTCATTTTGTGCTTGTTTTACACACAAATTACATTGTATGCTCACAATGACTGTTGATGAAAACCGAAAAAACGCGATCACGCTTCATGAAAAAAAATGAAATTACAAATGCATTTCTGGTGCTCGTCGGTCGTCGACTGGGAACAGAGCAAGGAAGCAAGGAAAATTCCCAGCAAATGCCACAAGTCGAAGAAAAAGTCTTCACCGATGAAGAGCTCGTACAATTGATAGATCCAATTTTGAAAATGGACGACACAAGTAACGATGGTTACATTGATTATCCAGAATTTATCAGGGCACAACAAAAGGCAGCCGCTCAACAACAGCAGCATCATCAACAGCAACCGCAACATAGATAAACATTTGCCACATCACAAACAAAAAGTCACTCACACATACATACACACACACACACTCACATTCGAACTCAAAATATCTGTATCAATTCATGTTAAATTCTGTGTTTTTTGTTATCAACAATTTTTGAGTGATCGTCGCGTTTTTGTTTGATCGCAATAATTGTATATTGTCTTTTTCGAGCGAGTTTATATGAGGGAAAGGAAAAAGAGTTGACTAAAAAAAGAACGTGATTGATTGGTCACATTGGTTGAATTGAAAGTACACTTTACCAAGGAACAAAAAAAAAGACATTTAATGAACAACAACAAAGAACCGGGTTTTGTGTTATTGTGAATTGAAGCTGTGATTTATGTTTTTATCTCGCCCAATCATATGTATGTTAACATCACAAAACAGATATGCGACAAATTAGCACTTTTCGCAGAACAAGCGGAAAGGAGTAACTCCTTAGGGCAAAGCGACACATTTCTAAAATTAATTTTTGCAAACGCATCGAATTCCATTCCAACTTAAATCAAATGAAACGAATTTCAATTTACGTAAGTCTTTTTAAAAGAAAAAAAAAACAGAGCGTGTTTTGAGCTGACGTTAGCAGTACTAAATAAAGTCAGCTGCTGATATCAGCTGCTTTTCAGTATAAAAACGAGGTATTCTCCAAACATACCAATGAGATGTTTGCTTGCCTCTTCGTTTTTATACTGCAAATGCGTTAAAACAACGCAACGCATACTCGTCAGCAGCTGATATCAGCAGCTGACGTTAGTTAGTGCTGCTAACGTCAGCTCAAAACACGCTCCGGAAAAAAAACATTGATTCAATAGCGATTAAAATCAGCTGAAATTTACAAAAAAAAATAAGTCGTGTGAATCACAAACTGCAATCGCAAACGAATTTTCTGTTGAAAAACGAAAAAAAAACGAATCTATTTTTACTTCATCTTTTTGTAATTTATTTTGTGTTGAAGAGAAGAATCGAATAAAAATTCAAGTTTTTTTTTGTCTGAATATGCGCATCCAAGGGTGCGATTGGATAGGAACTATTCGATTTTCATTTGTCACGCCGTGATGTTGCTCAAATTTTTATTATTATTTGCGTATTGTTTTTGTCCGACAAGTTTTAAGATCGTTCGCCGTATGTATTGTCCCCGTCCAAAAGGCAAATAACATCAGATGCAATGCAACTAATCAATTATTATCATTTCCTATGTTTCGTATGAAAACAAAAATCATTTGGGGCTGCTATTTCGAAAATGAATCAATAATCAATTAAATGCAGACGAAGATGAAGAGCTACCGAAAGATGGACAACATACCTACACCGACGATCAATTGGAGGAGACAATCGATGAATTATTGAAAACCATGGACTTGAACAGTGACGGTTTCATCGAATACACCGAATACAAGAATAGCGTATAAAAGTCATCACACTCACCGCTGAAAATATTCTGTTCACTTTACATGTTTTTATGTTGTTGTTAACAAACATTTTTGTTCCGGTTTATGTTTTCTGTTTTTTTTTTTTGGTTGAGTCATAACATTTTCAGGATAATTTTAAATGCTTAAACTAGGTAATAATTTTTTTTCTTGTTGTTGTAAATAAAACTTTTTTCGTTGGTTTTTAAAACCACTTGAATTACTGCTAATACAAATGCAATGGATTTTTGCCAATGCGGCAACAAAACAAATTCCAAAATAAAACAATCCGCCGATTATGTGTTATTAAAACCGTACGTGGACAATCAATGTTGTGTGTCAACTGGATTTCGAACGAAATTAACGCAATCTCCAACTTTATAGCAAATGAAGGAAGTGAAGCACAGGCACAGCATTTGACCGATGAAATGCTAGCGGATTCGGTTGACAAAGCATTGACTAAGGCCGATTACGATTGGGACGGTTACATATCATGGGATGAATATGTTTACTCACTTGGCGATAAGGAGGTGCAACACCATGTGAAAGAATACGAAACTCATGAAGTCGACCACCACAATGTTCCACACTGATTTGAATTGCGCGCAAAAGAAGAAAAAAAAAACCATCCAGAATTTTAGCTTAAAATGACGAAATTCCATAACGGATGAAATAATACCATTTCATAATCTCTTCCTTGAGATTATTTCTCATTCGATAACGTAATTTATTCAACTCATTTGGTTTTTGAACACACACACACACATTTTGGGTAACATAGAAGTAATGCATGCAATGACGAATGATGCATTGGCGCATGTCATTTCGGGTGAATAAATTTAAATTGGGAATAAATCAAAATTCTTTTCTAAACAATAACAATTTTACTTGGTTTTGGATTGGTTTCAAAGGTAATGCAAAAATTTCAAATCACAATTTATTTTTCACAGTCATTCACGATGATGTTTATTACCGATCTAAAATTAAGTAACAAGGGGAGTTGTATATATTCTAATTTTCTTGAAATCCGATCAGTTTGTATATAGTTAATTTTACGGGTTAGAAGTAGGATGTGCTTCTGTTACGTTCCAAAGAAAGTCCGTATTCTCTTGCTATATCTAAGAAATTAACTTCACCTTTTCTCTGACTAACCCATTTTGAACCAAAACAGCAAACATTTAGAATGGAATCGTAAATTAAGAAATGAAATACCTCCACAAAAAAAGCACAAACACAGTTGAAAAATTTCCAAAATCAAATTTAAATGAATGCATGCATATGCGTACCTGAACCAATTCCAGAAAAAGACAATAAACCGGTTGATGCAGATGGTTCAGACACCTATACGGATGAGAAATTAAGCGAAATCATCGACCAATCACTTAAAATTATGGACTCTGACTACGATGGCTATGTTTCATTTCCGGAATTTGTGAAAACACAGCAAGACATGAAACATAATGCTGATCAACAATAAGTATCTTCCGGGACCACCACCGCAATATAACCAATGACACAGATCCAAGAATTAAAAAAATCCACACACAAAAACACACATACACTTTCGATTGTGCAGACACGCCAGAAAAGACACACAGACACATAACGACGTTACCATAAAATTTTGTCCGGTTCAATTTTAGATTTCGAATTCGTTGTAATTTGTAGCATTTCAATTCAAATAAAATATTTTTATTCGTATTATTTTACAACAACAAAAAATCACAAGCATTTATTCCATTTTGTATAAGCACTCGACATCATATGCAAACTGTTTCAAACTCAAAATTGTACAATGTAGAAAAGGAAAAAAAACGGCCAAATTATGTGAGGTAATTTGCACATAGTTGTCATTGTATTGGTTGCAAATTTGTCCGTTGATTACACTTTGTACTAGTTAGATCAAGAGCTATTTTGTATATATTTTATTTGATATTAGAACAAACGGCAAATGTCACCAGATATTTGGATAATAGTAAAGTTTACACGGACGATGAACTGGTGCAATATGTTGATTATAATTTAAAACTTATGGACACGGATAATGATGGATTCATTTCGTTTTGGGAGTATCGACAAGGTATCAAACAAGTGCAACAATCTCAATTTCAATCGAAATCGCCATAAGATTCGTACTGAATATTTTGTAAACATTTGTTTCAATGCAACTCAATTCTGTCATATCTATTCCAATTAAAATGATATCCGGTAAATGGATTAAGTAATCAATTTGTTTGAATTATACATGAAACCCATGAAAAGCGCGGCAATTTTTGGTTGCCATGGCTACTATGTTTATATATTGAATGATACTTTCGCTAATGAGACGACGACCTTTAACAAGGAGAAGAGAAAGAGCGAAAAATGCATAATCGAATTGCAGACGTCAATAAACGTATCGATCGACGAACAATGTCCGAAAGTAATGTACAGCGCTTCAGCATATCCATTTATGGTCATTGTAGAATATATTGTTCATGATCTTAATTATGTGCAGACAGGTCGTATGACAATGCGACAACATTTAATTGTATTTTTAAGATGCGTTTAGAAAGTAATCGAATCCATCCATCCACCGATCGATCGTTTTGTCCCATTCAATACAATTCAATTTCAGTTGCTGCTTCGTACGACCGGTTCTAGCAGTGGGATGTTGTCAGCATTGCTAAAAAACATTTAATTAACTCTTGTTATGTTCTTAATCATTTTCGTTTCGTTTCGTTCTTTCGGAAACCACTTAATTTGCAAAATGATGAAATCGATTATTCACACACACAGGCAAATGGTAAGTAAATGACACTCGATCTTCGGTTTGGAAGAGAGAAAAAAACGTGAGTGTAATTGATGGTATGTATGTCTTGGGAAGTGTAGCAGCTGCACTGTCTAGATCCTTGTCAATGTGGTACCAGACCAAATTTCTTAATTCTTTTTTTTTCGTTCCAACCAAAAACCAACAAAATAAAAAAAATTATAGACCAATTTAAATTAGCACCTTTTTGATCGATGCAATTGACAAACCGCAATGAAACAAAGAGACAAATAAAAGACAATCATCCACACACGTTGTCGTTACACGGCTTTGGTTAAGTGTTCCACATAATTTTACACGACGTAACTCGGCGACTCGATTTGGCTTTTGATTTTGTAATTTGATAATAATAATAATTCCCAAGACATCTAATTTATCCGATTTAAGCGAAAGTGATTTTTTCTATGGTTTCGGCGTTTTGTAATTGAAGACGCATTATGCAGTGTTATGAAGTAGAATTTGTAACTCGGAACAGAATGTGATCAGCAGCAGCAGCAGCAGCAGTAGTAGTAGTAGTAGCATGTTTATCAACCGAATAATTTGCATGCACTCAATTATAATAGTTTCAACAAATTTGATATTTTGTTGTTGATCTATATGTTTTACGTCGGATTTTGGTCGAGAAGCAACGGCGACGACGTCGACACTGACAACCAACGCCAATAACGGCAGTAGAGTAACACTCCGTTGTTAAAAATGGTAGATGCATAGAATTAATGATGCCGATGTTTGAGACAAATAATTGAAATCAAAGTTAAAGCCATGCAAGTATCGAAAGTATTGAAGGTCAATTTATTAGTGTTGCTTCTTTAAGATGGAGCTCCATTTATAAAATGCCACACATCTATATACACAATCCGTTTCATCGTACATTTAAAATAAAAAAATTAAAAATCAGAGCAAATGAGATACTAGTTCGAGTGTCTGTCGATGCCAAGCGATCTTATTGTTAGCGACGAACTACAATATACCGGCAATGTATCCTTTGTGTATAGCGCACACCCATTACAGCCGTCATTTAATGGCGCATGACTGTGATGGATCTTCTTTTGTCAGTGAATGCGATCATCTGTGTTTCGTTATTTCACATTCTTTGTGCATTCGAAAAAGGAGGATTTAATGAATCACGCACAATGCATCAACCATAAATGGTGTATGGTGGTCGGTCGCGCGCTCTTATCTTTGGCGACCTTGCCAACAGGCGCAGAATGTGAATCGAACAATCGAATAGATACATATGTATACAAGAATATATTGTAAATGCGGTACCACTTCGTTGTTCTCGTTATTTCTTGCCGTGGCTGATCTTCTTCCGTGCTGTAAAATGATACGCGCATACATCATCACCGATCCTCGTGATATATATCACACAATTGGTGCACTAAACGTAGTATGAGCTAATCTAGAAGGAAATTTATGTGCACACTCACACGTTTCATAAAAGCGTCGACCGAAAAAACACAAAAAATGAATAAAAGACCACAGCAACGACGTCGAAAGAAAAAAAAAATTGTAACGTGATAAAGTGGTAAGGCGAAAGAAACAGAAACAAGAAGATCGAGGTCGCTTATATTTGATGCACATATATGTGCGTTCTTTCAGCACCCAGCAAATGATATGCAATGGATTGGCTTTCGTGTGGCACGTTGCAAGTACATGCAATTCCCATTTAATATAGGCTGTATCTCTATTCACATCATGAATATGTGAATCTCCGAAACTGAAAACCAGTAATCATTGCACGCCAATGTATCATATGCTTCTCTTTTCTGCTTTATTTTCTGCGTGTGCTTCACCATTATTAGTTGCAGTGTTTCATCATGTAATGAAATATAGACGACCGGCGCGACGACAAGCGTCGTAGCCGTTGCTGTTGTCGTCGTCGTCGTTGTCGGCGGCAGCAGCGGCGGTGGTGACGATTGGCCAAGACAAATCGACTCACAAAAGAATGGTATAAAAAGCCATGCACGAGTCCAAGAATCATCAGAACCGATAAGCCATAGAGCGAGTACTGGATAGTTGAATCATACAAAAACCAGCAGCGCTTTAGTTTGAATTTACGTGGTTCACGTTCAATTTTATTAAACTCATATTTTTTAAACCCGAAAAAACTCAATTTCAAAATGAAAACGCTTATCTTTGTGTCAGCATTGTTTGTGGCCGTGTTTGCTGCACCACAAACCATTCTAACGCCAACGATCATCACCGCTCAATCGCCAGTCATCAGCCAATATCATTCACAAGACACGCTCGGCCAATACTCATACGGATATAACGGTGGTCAATCGGCTAAAGTTGAATCGAAATCCATCGATGGCGTCACCCGTGGTTCATATAGTTACGTTGATGCTGAGGGCCGTCTTCAAACTGTGGAATACACGGCTGATTCAGTAAATGGATTCCGTGCTGCTGCCACCAACCTGCCAAAAGCAGCGTTGAATGGAATCGGTGATACACCCGAAGTTGCACAAGCCAAGGCCGAACATTTCCGTGCATTCAATGAAGCATCGCTTCGTGCAGCCGCCGAACCAGATAACGAACAACCAGCACAAATTCTTGCCATTTCATCGTCAGCGCCCGGCGCATTCTCATACTCATTCAACACTCCAACATTTTATGCCGGACGACAATTGATTGCCGCCCGTTCATTGCCATTCGCCATTCAATTGAACAACAACAATGGGCCACAGGACACACCAGAAGTTCAACAAGCCCGAGCCGAACACTTCAAAGCAGTTGAAGAGCAAAAGGCTCGCATCGCTGCCGCTCAGTAGGATATATTCTTTTTGTATCATTGATTTTTGGAATCTTTAGGAAAACCGAGTGTCTGATAACAACGAAAAAAAAAAATCGAACCCAACCGATCTTGTGTGATCAACATAAATTCAAATCCAATATCCCCCTTTTTTACCGCTGTTAAATGCTATATTCCTTAACGCAACAACAACACAACAAAAAGAAATTAATTAACAATTGTTAACTAGTACAGGTTCATTCCGAAAGAGCAAAGCAGATTACGAAACGATGTGTTGATAACGATTGATTGATGAATTGGCGCGATTGGTTATAAACTAAGATAAGAAATAATTGTGAGTGTTATTACCATTGCCACGTAAATGAACGAAATCTGCAATTTAAATAAAAAAAACAATAAAATTCATAAAATCGATTTGCTTTATTGTTCCTATCACCACAGAATATTTTATTCTTAAAATGCCACATGATTTAAAAAAAAATGATTGGACGAAATTCATAGGGAAAAATCTCCATGATAAGAAGAGTGTAGACGGTTCAAAAGGGCGTTCAAAGTTCACCTAAAGACTCTAGGCTAGAGTTTAGATTTGCGTTGTATAAAATTGACAACGGCTTGTATAAAGTCGTCGGTAGAGAAACGTTTGTACAGCTCCTTCAACTCTGCATCGCATGCCGTCTCCAAGCTTTTTTGATCGAATTTCGATTGCAACTTCTTTGTTACACAAATTGATTCTCTTGACAATTCTGATTGCTCACGGATTTTCGGCCATAGCACTGTGTCCAATTCAGATTTTGTGTAAACTTTTGCCACAAAATTGAATTGCAACGCTTCGGCTGCTGTTAGTTTATGGTTCAAGAGTAGCATCTCATTGGCTTTGCTTTTGCCGAGAATGCGTGAAAATGTGTACGAAGCGCATCCCTCAGCACATAGTCCAAGTAGCGAGAAGGGAGTGTAGAAATAGGCCTGAAACCGACAAGAATATTTTAATAAAAGAAGAAACAATAGAAAAAAAGAATAAAAATCGATTCAGACTTACTGTATCCACTGCATAGATTACATCACAAAGAGCAGCTGTTGAACATGCAATGCCAATGCATGGCCCATTCACAACGCAAACCAACAATTTTGGGAATGTGTAGAAGCTTTGAATCATCGATTTTAAGACAATATTCGCCCTTATTAGCTCCTTTTCTGGATCGATTACAGTTAAAAAGTGTTTAATATCATTTCCTGAGCTGTAATAGTCCCCATCACCTGTTATTGCCACTATCGACACAGAGTCATCTGTGGCAGCTCTGTTTAGACCATCTAAAATAAAGAAGAAGAAGAAGAAAACAACGACTCAGTCCAAAGATCAACAATTCAAAAATGCCTCGCTTTACCCGTCAATTCTTCATATGCTTGCAAATTCAATGCATTTTTGAGTTTGGGATTGCTTATGGTAATCTTTCGAAGTTTACCCAAATTTTCAATTTTCAAATATTTATATGGACTTGACATTGTTGATCCATGCAACTATTTACACGCAATGTCAAACGACCGATAAGATTCATCTGTTGATATTTTGACAACTGAAACGTCAAATCGAAACGCAGTGTCAAAACATTCACTGGTATGCTTTTTTCTACTTCTCTCTTTTGTTTTGATCTGTCCATCATTAATAGTTTACTAGTTGTTAATTTATTCAATGCAATACAAATTCGTAACGTGATTTTCATTCCATTCAAATATAAATAAAAATGACCGAGTTTTTAGCGGAAGATAATGTATGTGGTCAAAATTTATTACAAATTGTTGCATGCGGCAATGCAATCATTGCCGAAATTTTACGAGTCAAAGATTACATTCCAGAGTTGTATAGGTATGTTGATCGGTTGAATGGAATAGTTTTTTTTTTTATTGAAAATATGTGCAAATTTCACATTTTTCGAATGCAAAAATAGGTTTGAGAAGAAGCAAGACCAAGTGAAATATGCCGAAATCATCTTGGACTTTAGCTACTTCAAAATATCCGAAGCACAGGAGAAGAGAATCGAAGAGAGTTCTGTGAGTTGATGAACAAAACATGATTGAAGAGCAAAAAACTGGATTTGTTTAGCTTAAAATACAGAATCACTAAACATCTAATATTGATTTTCCATCAGGAGTTACAAGATCTTGATGAGGAAGTACGTGAAAACTACTTGGAAATTTTGACTCGATGCTATTTGGCGTTTGAGAGTGTCCATCAATATGTGGGCGATTTGAAGTTTTACATACATGAAGTCAATGAAGGCATGTACATTCAGCAGAGCTTGGAATCGATACTGCAAGATGGTGAAGGGAAACAGTTACTGGTACGTTGTGAATGGAAACTCTGAACATATTTTTGACATCAGATTAACGATGAAGAAAAAACCGTCGATTTCACTAATTGAAATTTGATATATACGCCCATTTCAGACGGAAGCCCTTTATTTGTATGGTGCCATGCTGTTGATTCTCGATATGCATATTCCGGGCATAGTGCGTGAACGAATCCTTGTGTCATACCATCGGTATGGCACCGGCAAAATCAACAGTGACAGCAATATTGAAGACATTTGTATGCTGTTGCGTTCGACCGGCTTCAGTAATGCGCCGGATGCAAAGCGAGTTTCAAACTATCCAGAAGAGTATTTTAGGTAAGAGAAGAGTGTTTCAGATTGGTCTCCTATGTTTGCATAGTCAGTTCAATCGCATTTACCTAATACCTGATTGAAATTCTACAGGCGCGTTGAATTGGATGAAATCTTCATCGAAATGATAATTGGGCGGCTTCGATCGGACGATATTTACAATCAAATTTCGGTCTATCCACTGCCAGAGCATCGATCGACTGCGTTAGCAAATCAAGCGGTCATGTTGTATGTTTGCCTATATTTTTCGCCACGCACGCTCCACCAACAGCAATCGCAAATGCGTGAAATTGTCGACAAATTCTTCTCGGACAATTGGATCGTTTCCATTTACATGGGAATCACTGTGAATTTAATCGACGCTTGGGAACCGTACAAAGCGGCCAAAGGTGCTCTATTAAATGTCATCGATACGAAACATATCAAAGAAATTGCCGTAAAACATTCGATGCAGCGGGAAAAATTGATTCAGAAAACGCGGACACTGTTGAAAGAAGGCATTGTCACACAGCAAATGCTCATCAAAAACATCACGAAAATTGTGAATTTGATCCGTGAATGCAATGTAACGATGCGATGGATGATGTTGCACACAAGTAAATCCACGTATGATTGCAGCCAGAATAAAAAGTGTAAGCAATATGAAAGTCAAGTGATCAACGACTCGGCATACAAATCGATTGAATTATTTGAGCTACTGCTGAATGTCAGTCAGTTGGAGTTTAAGGTGCGTGAAATAATCAAAGATGTTCTAACGGAAAAGGAATCACAATGGGATGCGTGTCGAAAAGAGGCGCACGAGCGATTGGCCGAATTGAGTGAAGTGTTTTCCGCATCGAATTCTCTGATGAAAATCAAGAAAAATGACGATTTAAAAAAATGGTTTGCCGACATTGCCAAAGAAGTGAGCGAATTATCCCATGAAAATGCCAACGTATCCGGCCGCAAGATTATCCAATTGATTCAGGCACTGGAACGCGTACAGGAATACCATAATCTCAATTCGAATATGCAAGTGAAACAGCATCTCATTGAAACGGACCAATATCTTCATCAAATGATTCAAACGATCAATATCAAAGAGGAGAATTTGATAAATTTACAAATTATCGGCGATCTGAGCTATGCTTGGATTACGATCGACAAATACACGGTGATCATGCAGGAAAGTGTGAAAAAGCAACCGAGTTTGGTGATAAAATTGCGTGCAACATTTTTGAAATTAGCTAGTGCCTTGGAAATTCCACTGTTGCGCATCAATCAAGCGCGTAGCGACGATTTGGAATCGGTATCACAATATTATAGCAATGAACTTGTCAATTATGTACGCAAAGTCATACAAATCATTCCAAAGACAATGTTTGAAATTCTGGCGAAAATTATCAACATTCAAACGGAAACGATGAAAGAGGTACCAACACGCCTCGATAAAGATAAGGTGCGCGAGTATGCACAGTTGGATGAACGGTTTGCAGTGGCCAAGAATACGTACGAAATATCCGTGTTTACCGAGGGTATTCTGCAAATGAAGAAAACTCTCGTTGGGGTCATAGAATTAGATCCAAAGCAATTGCTCGAAGATGGCATTCGCAAAGAATTGGTCAAACATCTGGCCGAATCACTTCACAATGGGCTGACTTTTAATGCGAAATCAAAGACGCCTGAGAAGGATTTAGTGGATAAATTAACGAATTTAGCCAAAATTATCGACGGTTACAAACGTTCATTCGAATATGTACAGGATTATTTGAATATTTATGGCTTTAAAATTTGGCAAGAAGAGGTTTGTATATTGCTTTGAATACACAACAATGGAATTTTTCATTCATCTTTTCCTTCTTGTTTCGGATTACAGATGTTTCGCATCATAAACTACAACGTCGAAAAGGAATGCAATACATTTTTGAGGAAGAAAGTGTTAGAGTGGCAGTCAGAATACCAGAGCACAAATATTCCAATACCCATATTTCCGCCAACTGATACAGTTTCGGTGAACTTTATCGGCCGATTGGCTGCCGAAATTTTACGGCACACAGATCCGAAGTAAGACGCTTTTTTCTTCGAAATTCATTTTTTCAATCTAAACTTTTTATTTTTCGAATAATCTTCCATTCTTCCTATCAAGTATCATGTTTACTTACTAAAATGGTTTCTCTTCTTTTTCACTTCCAAATAGAACCACGGTCTATATCGACGGAGTGTCATCGTGGTATGACTTCAAATCACACAAGAAACTGTTGCACATGAATGTGATGACAAAAATAATCGAAAGCGTCGAACCAGCTGGTTTGGTTGGGTTAGACAAGCTCTACTCGCATATGATAAAGTCGGATCTAGAGTCACTTCTAAACACATTGCAACACGGTATTTTGAATGATAAGGCAATGGCTGATATTATCAATTCGGTTAACAATGAAGCGTCCACGTCCACTTCAACTGTGCCTCAACCGATGAAATTTTACAACAATCACGTGTCAAAGTTTCTGAAAGCCACGCCAAAAATCCTTGATTTGGTACTAGCGATCGGTCAAAAGCAAATCATTCGCAAATACATCGCATTTGAGTTGAATTCCAGCTGTAAATTTAAATCGAAGAACCTGGAATCAGCCCTACGAACCATGAACGAGTGAGTTTCTTGAGTTTTACCCTTTTTTTCGTCGTTTGTATATTTGATGAAACATTTTTGTTTTTAAAACAATTTACGATAATCGAACTTTTATTGATGACTCTTGACTATTTCTCGTCAGTGCTTTGTTGGTTGAGCTAAAATCGCACGAATTGGATGCGCAAAAGCCGTGTCCGAGCGTTGAACTCTTGTGGAAGCTGAACATGTATCTCGAATGGGCTGGCATTTACAATCCCTACGAAAAGGTGTACATCGAAACGAAACATTTCCGGAATATGGCCACCGCAATGGTGCTGCTGAGCATTTCACAACTGTCGAAATTGAACTATGTGAAAAATATCTCGACTTTGGTTGGAAAGAAATTAGCCGAGCATATCGATGGTATTTCATTTGTTGTCGGTGTTATTACGGTGTTGAGACAATATCACGTCGAACTCATAGACATTTTCATCGATGAAATGGCTCAATATGTGGTTTCAATGGCCGATTACAATTTACCGTAAGATTAAAAATTGCTAAACTGGTTTTATTTCGTTGCATCGACGTTGACAATTGCTTTTTTTCCGTATATTATTTCAGATTGAAGAAAGAAATTGGAGCCGAAGCCTACATCGCGTTGCATTTTCTATTCAAATTCGCTGAATGTGCTCAAATTACGCGAGAGGTGTTGGAGAAATACATCCCCGAAATGCTGCTCAATGAATTGGAACGCCTGGCGAATAAAATCTAATTTATTTTTCTTTCAAATGAATTAAATGACATTTACTTCGTTTTAATGATTTTAATTTGATTTTATTGTTTTTTTCTTGCTTTTCGAATTTAATCGGCTCGAATGAATGAGATCCGATCCATATAAAAATGTGCCACGAATAATGTGTAACAAAATAACATGTTTACCCATTGTAAAGTGAGGAATAAAACACAATTTTCATTTTTTTATCTGTGTCATTCGAATTAAATGTGATTTTGAATGGAAGCAATTTTATGTTAAACCAAAGGAAGAATTAAAGAGAACAAAATTTGTACGATTTTGAAAATCATTCCTATCTAGTATTCTTTGCACTTGGAAAATGAATAACATTTTCGTTTGTTGTATTTGTGTTTTGTTTTGGATTCAATTTTGTAGGGTTTTCTTTTCGTCTCAAAATGGGTTTGTGTCGAATTTATCCTCTGATCATTAACGAATTGCAATTAAAATTAAATTGGTTTCAATAGGATGTTGCTGTTGTTGTTGTTTTTTTCTTGTGTGAATTTGTCAATCCCTGAACGGTGTGAATGCGATTCTAATATTACGTTTCAATAGCTAACATCGAGCTTCGAATTCAATTCATTTAACATTATTAATTTGACACTTGTTTCTGTTTAAATGTGAAGACATAAATCAATTACGCCATAACAAAATGGTTGAGTTCGTTCATTGTGAATATTTCTGTCTCTTATTTCATCGTTATTTTGACAACGCTCCAGTCGAACGTTGAACACTAAATAAACTTAAGGCCACTTCAACATATCTACTACCTATACGTAGTTTTCTTCAACTTTCTTCTGTTTCAACTAAAATAAATGTATCTCTCTGTTTTCTCTAATAATCTAGTATATACGTATAAACTTCGTAACTTAGAAAAAACTTTTCTCTTCTTAAAACGATAAGCTCAAAATGTTAAATGAATGATAGTCAAGTTCAAGAGGGAAGAAAAAAAAATTAATAGAAGATGGAAATCAAATCTGTCTATATATTAAGAATGCAATGTGAAGAAATGTATGGTTTTTGTAGTGCTGGCCGGCAATTGTTGCCGACGCGCGCGCGCATAAATCGTATCGATTTAATAAACTATTGTTGTGCTTTGATTTTCTCCACAAAATCCGATTTCGTCCACTGTTGCAACAATTGCTTTTGCTCGATTTTCAACGAGTCTTTCAGCTTCGGAAGCACATTTTGTTGCTGAATCAGTCTGAACGTTTCCAATACCTGGTTGAAGAAGATGAAACATTTTTGTAGAACAATTATCATCGGTTCAATGACTTTTCTATTTGTAAATTGAATGATCACGAATAAGGTGCAAATGTGTATTTCTTTTAAATGGATAAAAGAGAGAGTTTTAGAGAGAAAATTTGAATGGAGTAGTGACTCACCAAAGACGATTTCGTGGCCAATTTGTCGCATTCAATCAGAACGCGTTGATCGGCTGTTCCTTCTTTAAGTACCTGGGTTACGATTTTGCAATCTTTGGCCTCTTCTGCGTCCATCACTTCGTTTAAAAATAACAGCTTGGCTTTCTGTTTGGGGAAGAGGAACATATTGATTATATCATCTGTATTGTCAATGAATACTTGTTAAAAATCATTCAAATTGTTACTTACGGCATTGTAGTCAATTTTATCGGTTGCTGATAACAAAGCGGTTCCTTCGATTATCTCACCATAATCTTGAACTGTTGCACTGAATGAAGCGCCACTTTCGGCCCAAACAACATCAAACAGTGGTAATATTCTTGCACCCAAACCATTTACCAGACCCTTCACATAAACCATAAATGGCTTTTTGAATGCGGCCAACACTTGGATGAAATTACTGTTTAACCGAAAGAAACAAACAAACAGAACATTAAATTTTGAAAATGAAATAAGTTGAAAAGGTCAGACTCACTTTAGCTTCTTTGCCAAATCCAATGCAGAAGTGCGTCGTTTTTCACCCGTTGATTGCACAAGAGACGAATAGTCAACACCACCACAGAAATTGTCAGCGGACGATGTTAACAACACCAATTTTGTCGTTTTATCACTTTCCAGCGAATGTAAGGCTGTCTCGATTTCTTTCAACATCTTTGAGAAAATGATGGAATTATTTTCAAAAATGTTTCCCCTTGAAAAACGAAACGAAAAAAGAAAACAAAACAATTCACACAAACCTGTACAGTAAGCAAAGACTTTGAATCGGTTGCGTCTGGTTGGAGGATGATTTGTGTGAAATTTTCGTAACGACACAATGAAATCTGTGTGAATGATGCGTCTTTGTCGTTGCCATTTTCCAATTTGATGGGTAGCGCAGCGAAATCGACATTTTCATCGGATTTGGCATTTTTGATTGCTTTATGGTTCGTGAACACGTCATTGACAACGACACCGGAATTTTTGGCCTCATCAAAACTGGTCGGATACTTTGGTTCAGCATCGGGTTTTCCAATTTTCTTGGCTCGTGGTCGGGCAAACTCAAAGTTCTTGTCTTTGTTAGAGCGCGGTCGTTTGTTGGGTGGCATTTCTGGCTCGTGATCATTGTCAACGCCATCAAAATCGCCAACATATGGTGCATTTGGCAAATCAATACTTGTACGATTCAGGCTGGCCCCGCTGGAATATGAACTGTTTGATCGTCGTCGAATGATCATACAGTCGTCGGGACGAGATTTATAAATGTAATCCCATGAGTCGGACGTTTTTGAACCACGTTTTTTGCCAGCGGCACCACCAACACCACTTTTTGGTGTAACATTTTTTTTGTTTGCATTCTGTGGTTGTTTCTGTGGACTTGGCTCTTTGGCCTCTTTTACCTTGGTCGCCTTTGCCTTGGCTGTCACTGGTGTTGTACTTTGTACATTGCACGGTTCGACTTTGATCGCTTTTGCACGTGGAATTTTGCTTGGACTTGTGCCATCGATTGCCTTGACATTATTGTTGTTGCCCTGGTGCAATGAGTTCAACATGTTTGCCGCACCTTCATCACCCAGCAATTTGTCAATTTCCGAGGTTTTCTTCTTTTTCGGTGCCGGAACTGAAGGCAATGTCACTTCTTCAGTTAGCGATTCATTCCCTTCCGATGGTTCGGAGTCTTTCTTCTTGCGCGGTCTCTTTGCCGGTCCAGCTCCGGATGTGTGCGCCAGGCTTGCGTAATTGATGGCCGTTTCGGGCGCATCTGGGTCCCAGATAATTTTCTTTTTTATAATTCGTGAACGTCGGAATGTTGGTTCGGTTGGCTCAACAATTGCTTGCTTTTTCTGCGGCCGAATTTCAACAACGATTTCCGTTTCGGTCGCTTCATCC
Organism: Sitodiplosis mosellana; assembly: GCF_009176505.1. Classification (NCBI taxonomy): domain Eukaryota; kingdom Metazoa; phylum Arthropoda; class Insecta; order Diptera; family Cecidomyiidae; genus Sitodiplosis; species Sitodiplosis mosellana. The sequence goes on along the minus strand of NW_022601467.1, from coordinate 17,700,667 downwards.
TGCTTACCCTCATCCCAATCGGATACCAATGAATTGACCAATGCCACACACTTCGGTTTTTTCGCCAATCGTGCTTCGCGTGCCGCCTTCACCGATGGATTGAGCTTTGGACGGCCTTTCTTCTTTTTCGGCAAACTCATAATTTGCTCCATGGCGATTTCACGCTCTTCTTCAGCCGTCAATACTAATTTCTGTTCACCGTTCGTGTTTCCACTCGACAGCGACAGCTCGTAATGTGCCACCGATGCATTGGCCGATCCATTATCATCGCCCTCTAAAATAGCAATTAAATCATCACTGTTAGCTAACGGAGTTTTTATATGATTTATTATAAGCGGCGATATAGCACTGGCATCTGATGTTATTAATTCTCTTGGAATTTCAATGGTACCTGCAGATGGTGTTGGAATCGGTTTGTTTGGCGTCACAATCGAATCATTTTGAACGGTTTTGTTGTTCATTTTTGGCGTTTGCATTTTTGTTCGCACATCATTTGCTAGAGCAGCGATTTGTGTGGGCTTCCGATACGTCACCGGTTTTACCGCCACTTCACTCTCTTTATTCTCTTCATCTTCGTTTACCACTTCGAGTAAGATCGGTTCCTCTTCGAATTCATCTTCTTCCGTTTCGATGGGACAAATTTCGATTTCTTCGGAATCGTTTGGCTGTGCCGGTTTCTTGACCGTTTCCAATGTGGTCAATGTTTTGTTTGGAAAATCATCATCGTTGAATGGATGACTTCCAGTGATTTCGCGTTTGATTGCTTTGGCCGATGGTACGGGTGCACTGTGCTCATCTAAATCTTCATTGAAATCTTGTGCGATTTCGTCGGCAATGGATTTATTCTGTGTTTCATTAGTACACAACGTGTCTTCGCTCAGACCACTGTATTCCAATTTGCTGGTATCACCATTTGTAGCACTTTCATCGTGCTCTTTTGGTGTTTCAACTATCTTCTCTCCGGCTACCTTCGCCATTGCTGTATAGTGGCACACAACTCTAAATACAACCCGAACGAGAGAGAAAGAGAGAGAGAGAGAGAGAGAGAGAGAGAGAGAGAGAGAAAAAAAACAAAAGAAACAAGAAAATTGCAAATGTCAGCAAATAAACTTCATTAAAAATCAATTAGTTAGTGCACCTACTAATCTGTCACAGAAAATAAAATCCCAACCAAATTGACTGATTGGCTGTCTTGAGCAAATCAGAAACACAGAAACTACAACAACAATTTAAAAAAGAAAATTGTGCTGATTATGAATATTTCAATAAGTTGATGTGACCGAGCTCAGCAAACGTACAGAATCGATTGTGTGTCGTATTTTCAAACATAAATTAAGCTAAAACTGCATCGACATGACAATCTACACAGATAAAAGAGAAAACGTAAGAAAACAATTCGATGCATGAGACATGGCCTATTCAATAGCCGAAAAAAAAAACACGCACACACACATTAACTACACCAACCAATCTAAATGACAAATAGAAACTATTATGCTGTTTGTGCGGTAGAGAACGAGCGAGAACGATAGAGAGACAGAAACATTCAACTAAATAATAAATAACACCGTAATAATTTTATTCTTGCTCACTTTTCTCGTGTATCTGTAGCAAAATGAGAGAAAAAAATCCACCGAATTGAATTCGCATCAAAGCAACTAAAGAACATACGCAGTCGCAGTCGCACTAACTCAATTCCAAATGTTTAGCCAGGCAGCCAGCCACAATATACCCGATTACGCACACACTCAGACACACAATACCACTGCACTGGTGTTTGGTAGGCGCACTCTTATCTCTGCTATTCAGTCGCAGTCATATTCATAATTTCTACTTTGGCTTGTGTACACTTCGCTGAATCGGTACGCGTACTTATTATTATAACGGGACCAATTTACACAATTTCTTGTGCACTTACCGACGGGACAAATGTCGGCGAGAGAGTAAAAATAATGGATTTTCTTGACCAAAATGGAACCATCCAAATTAATGCAACACACATTCAATTAATCTATTTATATTTTTTTTAATACAAACGCCTCAAATTTTTACCTTGTTCGAATACGTTGTGTTGATTTAATTTGAGTTGGACACTTCTTCACTGCGTATGACTTATGCTCTGAACGAAAGAAGAAAAAAAACTATTGAAATGAAATGTGTATGTGCAAATTAACCGAACACAAATTGATATGTCGACGGCTTCAGACTCACTAAATTGAACCATCGGTATTTTTTTTCTTTCAGATGCACACACATGCACAATTCAACGGAACAGAACGCATTCATACGCAACCGATGAGAATGACTTGAAGTTGGTGTTTTGTGAGTTGTTTTTCTTCGTCGCACTTTTAGAAACGTCAACATCAACAATCCATGACAACGAATGAACTTTGGTTTATACACTTTGACGTGTTTGTCGGTTGACAGGTTTGAAAGCTCAATGTGTTTTGAATTTTTCGGGCCAGGAATGCATTTTAGGGGTTTTGGTGATTATTTTACTAGACACAGAAAACTGTTGAAATGTGAACCATCATAATGGGTGTTTGTAAACACGAACATACACAATTTCATCAAATCATTGCTTAAGCCATATGTAATTGGACATGGAATTGTGCACAATTTCCAAAAAGCTAACCAATTAGTCCATGATTAAAATATGTTTATATCGAAAAATATCGCGCGGTTACGTAATAAATTCACTTTTTGGTCATTTTCAGAGAATTTGTGGCTGTTTATCAACCATTTTATAATTTCGACAAAACAAGTAAAGATTTGCTCATTTATTTCGGCGTCCTTGATTAAACTGGGAGCAATAAATCTCTGATCGAATATGTCGCATAATTATTTTCACCATTGAAAATTATTGATTCTTCTGGTCGAACTGTTATCTATTCTGAATTCGTTATTGTTATCCAGTTTAGCAAAGAAGAGAGTTCTGAGTGTTTTTTAGCACTACATGAAATGTAGAGCTACAAATCTGCTTTTTTTTTTGTCTAGATACTTTTTGAGTGTTGAAACAAATTATGGTGAATTTGAATTTTATGCTCATATTTTTTATTTAATTTAAAACAGTGGCAGTAACGACAAATAGGTGCATAATATCTCAAAGCGCCAATCAAATTGTTATTATCAAATGTTGTTTAAAAATTACATTAATTTTTCGTATAATATTTTCTGTGTCTTGAACAGAATTAAAGTGATTTTAGATTCAATGCTCATATTTTTTATTTAATAACCAGAGGCAGTATATTTCAAAAAAGAAATAAAACCAAGATCTTGTAATTCATTTTGCAAATAAATATATTACTTCAAAGTTACTTTGATGAAATACATTTCATGTAGTGCGCCAAAAAATAGTTTGTTGTGAAACAACAAAATAGATTAAGTAACTAAAAACTCAAGAACGCAGATCGGAGCGAAGCGAAGCTCTGCGGTCTTGTTTTACTGCTTCATTGGACAATGTGTACAATGAAACGTTTTTTTTTTTTTGGTGACAATTGTTGTATATTCGGAAAAGCCGTCAATCCAAAAGGCTTCCCCTAAACTTCAAAACCAAACCACTATTCAACTGAAGTTTATGGATAAATGGCACATGCATCATGAATATATACATATATAAATTGAAGAAGTAGATAAGAATGTAGGTGCATTTGCGCGACTCAATTAATTTGCATAAAATGCGCCGTAATAAATTGACCACGATATATTGACCACCCAAGAATATATAAAACCTAGGTCGGTCGACTATCGCTTCTGTGCCTTTAAATTGAAGTGCATTTCATTCAAAGCAAAATCAATTTAGCCCACTCAAACCAATGGGTGATTTTTTTTTCTACTGTTACTCTTCGCCCATGCAAAATTATCATTTGTCTAGAACTGGATGTGTGTATGTGTGTGTGTGTGTGTGTGTGTATTCCTAAGACCGTTATGCAAGCCAGGCAATAGGGAAAAACCTACACAATTTTAATACACAATCCATAAGTTGGTAAGAACTTTGATGTCAAATTAAAAGTGGCGCATATTAGGATGCATTAACTTCAGCACGCGGTAAGTAATTGCAAGCTAACCGACGATAAGATAAGCTGAATGTCTGTGTGTGTATTTGTATATAAATAACAAATAACTTGAGCAAAATGAATTAAAATTCCAGACGGCAAAACTGGGCCGATGAAACAAAGAAAGAGACGGACAGACAGACTGTGAGAGAGAGAGAGAGAAAATATGCTCAATGTCGAAAATAAAACGAGCCGAGTGCAGACCAAATGAATTGGTAGCGAAAGATAAACGACGAGCAATATCACTCACGATGCAGTTTGTAAAGGTAAAGTGATTTCGGTTGACGTTTCGCCATCGAACCACATTCTTCGACTATTCATTTTGAGTTCGCTATCAATTTCGATGACATTTTAATTGGTATTTACGTTAAATATGCTTTTGGCGGTGCTTTTTCATGGACATATTCGGCTCTTATTATTCTTTCCCTCACTCTCACTCTTTCTCTTTCACTGTCTATTTCCTTCTTTTTCTCTGTCTCTTTTTTCGATTGAATTCAATATCAACCGAAATATGACGGGCGAGAACGAAACGCGCGAAATGTGCGAAACATAAAAAAAGTCAAATGTTTTACGCACATACATACTCGCGCGCCGTTGAATAGAGACAATTTTATGAATCGTGAAAATTAATTCTCAAGACAGTCATAAAATAATTTGGCCATAATTTACAATTTAATGATCATAATGCTGTGAGCATTGCAACTGGTTGTATTACCATTGCAACAATGTCTGTTGTGGATTTGTTTTGTTTTGGTTGCATTTTTTTCTTCTTTCATTGTTAGAAAAATCTACTAGTTAAAGTGCATGTACAATGTACATCTCGTCGCAGGCGAATCCAGCGTTGGCTGAACCAAAAGATCGATGGTTTCAGGCGTCTTGACTGACTATACATGGAATAATCACTTTGATATGAGCTGGTATGGTTTTGCACGCTTGTATGGAATGACCAGTAATATACTATGTTATAATTTTAATCTGTTTGATTTACTCATTAACATTTTAAAAAGATGGTGTGCTTATCTTAAAAGCTTTTAGAATATTATTGCTTATGTTAAAACATTTATATTATTCATTCATTTTCGTTGGACGCGTATGCGTGTTTGTGTGTGTGTGTGTGAGAGAGTGTGAGTGAGTATGTGTTTACAGTCTCGTTCGCTCCTTGACGATATGTGCGCTTATTGAGCTTGGGCGACATAAGCGCACTTTTTTATGTCGATGTTATCGGTCTATTTGGTTTCTCGCAAATTAATAAAATGTTCCGTTCGGTCGGTCTTTTGCTTTTTTCATTTGTTTTCCGTCTTGATACGACGCTATGGATATTTTACCATTTGGTGGAGTGCCAGAGTTCTTCATCTTCTTCTCGTCGAGAGAGAGAGAGAGAGAGAGAGAGAGATAGTGAAAAGTGATTCATTTCGAAGCAACATGAACACCAACATATGTTTAAAGTGGGTCTGCATGAAATTCTGACACTCATTTGACGTTTCCAACTGTAGTTAGTGGCTGTCGTTGTGCAATTTGTTTTCACCATCGCGCGCGACTCAGACAATTTCCTTACCTTTGCTTAGGCGCATTCATTTAAATTTCCGACGCCGCATGCACCTTCGCGTGCAAAGACAAATATAAACCAAACATAAAAATTAATGAAAAAATGAACGTGAAAAATATAAGTTAAATTGAAAACGTGATTTTTTACTTAAACTTACTTTTCTGCCAACTTTTCCATCCAATGGCCCAAAAATACAGAAAGAGATTGCAAATGCATCGACAGAAAAAGAACAGTAACAATAAAAAAAAAATGACGAGCCTATCATACGCGAATCAATTTTCGGCGAGTGAAAGAGATATTTGAACGACCTTAATATCGTTAAATGTTTACGCTCCTTAATACGTATTTAAAGAAGAAGAAGAAGAAGGAGAAGAGAGAAAAGTCGAGCAGATTATTGCCTAAATTTAAGTGCAATTTAATTAGCCAATATATTTTAAATATATTTCTGAACTGATTAAAAGCAATAACAACAAGAACAACAGCAACGACCACAACCAAATGCATTTGGCCGGTGAGATATTTCAATAAAAGCATAGCCGAACACGACTATAATTCAAATCAAATAAAAGCCGTAAACGAGGATTATATGCCATGGCTGTGACAATAACAGCCCAAGAATGAAAAGAACTGAGAGACAAACCACGAATGAGATATGAAAAGTCAAAATAAAGGCGAGTTAAACGATTTTCGCTAAAAAGAAATGGCATAATGCTGATTTAAAATGCATCATACAGACAATCGCGTCAGTTCGATTAACACGGTTCACAATTAAAAAAAAATATATTCGTTTGCCTTTTAATATTTATTTTGGAGTTGATTACACTTTCTGGGCTGGTTGTTGACAGTTTTGAAAACGAGCGAAACGATACGGGTTTTAATAAAATGTTCATTTATTAAATGGTATTTAATGCAAATGGCACATTGGATGATCGAACAGAGAAAACAAAGTGTGTTAAGACGTGAAACGACGATAGCAGCAATCGTTTGAAGAGCCTGGAAATTTGGCGACCAACACCGTTTCGGAATTAGGTATTAATTTTTATTTATTTGTTCACCTCGATTATTGAAATGGATGAACAATTCCGAGTAACAAACCATAATCAAACACAATTTACATTGTGTGTGTGTGTGTGTGTGTGTGTGTGTGTGTGTGATTGGTTCAATTCCAGCCATTGTTGAACGCAATGTGGTGTAATTATTTAACATGGTTTTTAATACAGCTGCGGAAATGGAATGCTATTTCAACCAATGGCCGTTTTGTTATTCGTTTTTTTTTCGTCTTTTTCGGTTCAATAATAATTTGTGTTTCGAAATTAGTCGAATTCGGGAGAGTATTGGTGTCTAATGCAACACCGATGAATGTGTGCACGGAAATGTAGGGGACGTCGAGTTCTGAAAGTCAAATGAATATACATTAATTATTCAATATAGGAAGAAAAAAAAAACGATATTAAGAGTGTTTATGTAACGCAACAATAATCCGTTACTTCCCCCGTCACACCTTCATCCAACAACCATATGCAATGCAATTCGATGATAAAACCAACTGCGTTGAACAAAAATACCGAAATGATATTACTCCAGCCGAAGCGAATGAAAGAAAAAAAAAATTAGAACAATACTCAATTACTCCATGCCCTGAATGTCCGTGCTATGTGACTGTGATATTTATTCATTTTATCAGAATCTTCAATTTGATTTTAGCATTAATGTACCGAATGTTAATCAAAAAAATTAAGGTCATTAAGAGCGAACAACATATGAAAGTGGTTAATAGTTAGGTATGGATTTATGGTTTATTCTCCTTGTTTTTTCTTATCTAAAACATAATTGTAATTCATCGAATGTTTCACTTATCGGTATCCGAAAGTTGGACACAATAATTTTGGCTCATTTTTTTTACGAAGACGAGTTAATCGAAGCCAATGAGCGTTGAGCAAGTAGCAAATCGATTGAATCGAGAATTGAGAATTACCAACATGATGGCATGACCATTGATTATGTGTATGTGTTTATCAGAGATAGAAAATCAGACCAAATTTCATTTCGTTCGATTGAATGCAAAATATCAATTATAAATGTGTTCTTCTTTCTCGATCACATTATTTATTGATTGCTTGACCATTAACTAACCAATCACTAGAATGAAGAGAGAAAAAGGTATTTTAAAATGAATATCCGATTGCTAATTATTATCAATTCAGTACAGGACCATTTTCATGAAGTGACAACCACGATCCATGTCCGCATTTAATGCATTCATTCAAATTAATTTTCGGAGTGCTTCCATTTGGATATTGGGGTGTAGCAACCTGTACTGAAATTGAACGTCCTAAATGTGTGGGAGGATTCACGGTGCAAAGAAAGAATGAAGTCAACGATTTTAAAGCAATTGAGATACGTTGATTCGATTGAAATCACAATTGAATTCTAAAAGGGGTATCGGTTTTGTCATTAACATTTCATAAGCAACGCTTGTCACACACTGAATAACCCTTGAATTTTGTATGTCGCTGCACTTTTTCGACTTTAAAAGTGAAAAAAAAAACATTTTTCTACAAGTTTTTGCTTTAAAAGACGTTTTTTTTTTCAGTGCTCACAGTTGAACCTCGAATAGCATTTCTTCATGCCGATTGAATGGCTAACAAATACTCACACTTAGCTAGAGAGAATGGAAAAAAAATCCAGTACATTTTGAAATGATTGGTTAACGTTTTGGGCGCATCACTTTTCGACTTCTTCATTTTGTCGTAAACACTTAATGGACTTTCTATAAATCGACCGATTTAGCATTTCGTTCTTTGCATCGTATAGACGTTGTGTCATCATAAATAATTCACGTTAAATTAAGTGGATGAAGTTGGCTTTAATTCAATTCCGATCCCATTCAAGCACACATATTTTACTTGCAATGGCATTTGTCTCGTTCACGCTTCCGCTCCCTCTTTTTCTCTCTTCCTTTCTGTGTCTCTATCTCGTACTCTTTAAACGCTTGGACCGAAAGTCAAGCACTGGCAACACACAATATAGTGCTCGAAATGAAATATTTCAGATTCATATATATTTTTGTTATCACCTAGTCAATGGATGTGGGGACATTTGAAACCAGAGATTACTATGAGATATTTTTACTCATATGGGTTAGAAATATCGCATAAAAATATCAGATATTTTTCATGCGTTGCGTTGTTGTAACGCATCTGCAGTACAAAATTCATATTCCTTTCTGCGTGCCAAGTCAATTTTGCTGAATTCGGCTCGGATCAGTCTCAAATTCGACTTGGCACGCAGAAAGGAATATGAATTTTGTACTGAAGATGCGTTACATCAACGCAACGCATGAAAAATATCTGATATTTTTATGCGATATTTCTATCCCATATGAATAAAAATATCTCATAGTAATCTCTGTTTGAAACATTTGAAAAAATTCACTCTAACATTCAATGGCCATTTATAGAACTTCGGATTGTTGATTGGTAATAGCTTTTCGGTTTTCATTTTCTCCTTTTTCGCATCCAAATTTTCCAATGTTGATCTAAGTTTTTATGCAGGCAAGTTTACTGCTACAAAACTCAATCAAAATAATAATTAATTGTCCTTAAATCTTTAAACATCACTTTTGATTCAGTGGGAAACAAATGGAAAATTCAACGTCAAAAGGTTTCAATCCAGTCAAAGAAATCGATAAGAATGAATTCGTAATAAACGGAGAAAAGTTTATATGCAATCGAATTTAAGGAAATTATTAATTTATTGACAGGAAGTATGAGAAATGGTAACTGTGATTAAAATTCCTGATCCAATCCTTGAGCTACCAAACACGCATTCGTTGCGATCGACCCAAATACGATTCGAAAAACTGCGGCAGGTTTGATGAGTGCGTATGAAGTTATGACTATAATTTCGAGAAAAAGATGACTCAATTACCCAATGAAAAAGGCAATGATCTCGTATCATTCAAATCGGACAAACGGGCATCCGAAACAAAACGAAAAAAAATCAACCAATTCGTAGGTAAACAAATGACATACATATTGACGCACACGCACATTTCATCCGTTGAACGGAAGTTGTGGTCAAATTAGACATGATACTTTGTGATGTGCCAACGATAGAAAAACAGAGGCCTAGATGGATCATATCTCTTTTGACCATCCGCATGCTACCATCCGAAGAGAGAGAGAGCATATGGTCAAAAATGAAGTTGAGATATTAGTAATCGTTGGATTGGTCAACGAAATGTCGAAGAGAAAGAAACAAAACAACATACACAAACACAACAAAAGACCACCAAAACTGATCGCACCTGAGAGACAAGAACGATGACAAAATGTTACTTATTATCTAAATTAGCTTCGTCTCTAAGTGTGTTTCTTGTATCTCTCTTGTTTGCCTTGTCTCTCGCTTCATTCAATCTTCGGTGTGGTTTCGTTGTTTATTTATTTCATTTTTTTTGCCCGTTTGTGCCTTTCGTTCTATGATTGCTTTTTCGTTAGTGTTATTTTGAATGTTGATGTTGTTGTCTTTTTGTTACAATTTTTTTTTTCGTTTTCGGTCCCATTAGATATACTTAAGAAGGAGAAATGGAGGGAAAGGGAGAGAGAATAAAAGCTGTTGAATGATTTAAAATTGAGAAGAAGATAAAAAATAAAATCATAATTTATTGTACAAGAAGATTGAATGAGTCATTTAAATAATTCCCTGTTGTGGAATTTTAGCCTCACATTAATCAATCTCGTCGAGAAAATGATAGAATATCCAACACACGTTTATTTGGATGGAATTTGGCCCATTTCGCATAATGATGCCGGCGAATCACTTGAACTTTTCTTGAAGTGTTGCCAATTATACGAAGCGTAATTTTCGCACTTTTACCCGACAATTGAATCATTTCCGACTTTAATAGGAAACCAGAGGATGGTCGAGCAACAGTTCTGCACGGTATCGCAGTGTGTATGCTTGTGCGAGTGTTTGAGTGTGAAAAATTGGAGTTGAAAATTTTTGGAAAGAGAAATATTACCTGAACATTTCTATCAATATTTTAAAGTATTCGTTTTATGCTCGGCACAATTGTGCATTGGCCATCCCCCCCCCCCCCCCCGAATAATTGAGGCGCATAAAATCGTACTAATCGTGCACAGTGGAATATATCAAGTTATTCGATTAAAATGAACAAGGCAAAAACAAGACGCATATTCCGCTGTGTTCGCACAATCGCTATGTGATTTATAGCCATTTTGCTCGGCTTTTGAACTTTTTCGTGCGTATCAATTCGGGCTCCACCAATCCCATCCACTACAAGCACTTGCGTTTCATTTCGTTTCGTTTCGTTTGTTTGCATGAAATGCAAATTAATTTTCATGCGATGGCATTTGTTATTGTTTTTCATTGGAAGGCATCACAGCTAGTTTACTCTGTGATTCTATTTTCCGATTGGATTATTTTATCAATGTGTTAGAACGGTCGTGTCTTTTTTATTTTCAAACTAGGAGTGTGTCCAAATACGGCTCTTCCGCAATTGAACATAGCTTTGCTCCAAACAAACACGACGAAAAAAAAAACACGAACGGCCAAAAAAATTATCCAAATATCTATCTACTGTGTTACGTACGGCCACGTATTACATGCACCAAATAGACGTCTTTTAAAATTTATTACCATGTTAGCGTGCGCTTAAACTTTGCTCTCTCTCTCTCTCTCTCTCTCCGCCACTTTAACAAACGCAAACGTTTCAAGATGAAAATGAATGAACTGGTAATGAAGACCAACAACAGCAGCAACAACAACAACAAAATAAACACCACCAACAGCACTAGCAATTCAGAAACATTACATTGAAACGCGAACACAAACAAAACAACAAAAACAAATCGACTCTCAAAAACACACTCACACACACACGCCATTATTAATGCCGCACACTTCCAAAAGACTTTCATCTCGGGGCTTTGATTTAATAAACAAGGAAATTTTTGGAAAAGAGTAAATTTTATTTATTGCACCATATAAATTACAAAAAAGATAATGTGCCAAGATTTATGCCCTTGTCATCAATTGGTAAAACGTGTGTTTTGCGAAAATATTGCCGTCGATCTCATTTTTGATAGTTAATATTTTATCAGGGATAACGTGAGCTTAACAATTTTTGCTGGCTCCATTTTAGATGTGCGAGCGAAAGGGTGTGTGTGTGTGTATGCGAGAGAGGGATAAAGGTACAAAGTGAGGAGCGAGTGTGAGAGAAAGAGTGAGAGAAAGAGGATGCAAAATAGGTAGAGTGGAAAGGCAAGCCGGAAAGTCAAGCAATGTCAGCGTTTGCGAGCAAAACTGGCATAAACGCTGTCTCTGGAGAGCAATTTCAATTGAAATTTTACAATAAAACTGAAACATCACAATGAAATGAAACGATTAATCATTCTATCGCATTGATTCTAGTGTTTCATTTACCCAACTCATTTGTTTATTTTTGTTGTTATCAATCTAACAAAATGCTATGATGGAAACGGCATTGAAAACAGTGTTGACCAGGTAAAAGTGAGAGAGAGGGAGAGAAAGGGACAGAGTGAGCAGAAAAGTCGTCAACTTTCTCATTGCAATGGCAATTTTAATTACAAGATTTTTTTATTTGGTTTTCATTTGTCCGAATGCACATTCGATATCCGCCAATCACACAGCCACACAGTTCAAGTCATTTGTGATTGATCCGAGTGGAACTTAAGTGTTTTACACAGCCGTTGCATCGGTCGATGCATTATTTCTCGAAAAATTCAATTTGAAAAACCGATTTCCACGCTGCTTCAATTTCATTGTGGTGTTTGTGTTTTTTTTCGTATATTTAAAGACGATGATAATTAAAGAATCAAACTTACCGAAACAAATGATCGGCATCGGCTGTTAAACCGCGATGAAATAACGATGTACTTGAAATACGTTCGGAAGAAAATCAAATTGCTGATTTGAAATCGACGCAAACATACACACACACACACACCGGATGTGAAATTTAGATATAAATTGTTTATTGGTAAATGCGAATGAAATGTGTGTTTTTGTTGTTTGCCGATTGTGTTGCTATTATAGCTGGCATTTGGATATGCATCGATTTGGAGCTGGCAACGAGGACGGTTCAACAGGAAAACTAAATAACATTGAAACGAGAAAATTATGTTCATTTCTATTCTCGACGCCTCAAAACCCCGGCTCGGCTTCGCTCGCATCGTTCGCCGTTTCGATATGGAAGGTGAATTTTAATAACGATGTAGTCAACGGTTCATTAGATTCGATTAAACATTCATCGATGCTTTGCAATCGTCGTCGTCGTCGACCATGAGAGGATATGGAAGTAATTTTTGAAAACTGAAATCGTTTGATTTTGATTTTTCCTCTTCAACTTGAATACGTACATATATCGTTCGTGCTGTGCGCGAAAAACGTCGTCCACCATATCGAAATAATATCGGTGTCGGCCACAAATAAGAGCCGTCCGTGTCGTTTACAATTTATTTTTTGCAAAGTGTTTCGCGCATCATACAGGATTGCAGAAAATATAACTGTCAATCTTTATATTGTATAAAGTGCCATGGTATTCGCAACGAAAAACAAAACAGAACGAGATGCATGCTACATGTTTTTGTGTGTTGAATAGCAGACCATTCAAATTAATGTCGATAAATGCCTCGAACCGTCACGTACTGACCGATCAATCGAGCGAGAGCCAATTGCAGATTGCGTTTTTAAATTGGCTTTTTTTCCTTGCTTACAAATTTGTTACACGGACTCTTAAGCGATTCGAATCAAACGAAATCAATTCCATAGCCCATAATTTGATCGATTTCCAATTGATGGCGATGCATTGAGCATCGTGATTCGATAAATGAGAAAGCGATCGTGTGCTTTTTTTTCTCTTCGTTTATTTCGATTTGCAATCTGCACATTATCGGTCGGTGCGCTTGGCTATTCTTTATTTTTTGCATAGCCATTGAAGAAGAAGAAGAAGAAATCATTTTCCGCTCTTAAGATATAATTTATAGATTCGAATTACAGCTGAACGAACAAATGATAAATAACTCATCAGATTTATTTCCGAATGGAAATTGAATTCATATTTCGATTCATGTGTTCGATTTTTATTTTAGTGACTGTATTAAAATGCAATAAATTACAATTGAAATGTTGGGAAAAATATAAAAACTTTTTGCAATTGAATCGAGAATGTACAGCGGTATTTTCCAAGCGCGATTGGATTGGGTAAGTGAGCTTGTAATTTCGTTGTCGACGTTGAAAGGGTGTGGCTTATCGGTTGCAATTGAATAGAAGAGAAAGAAAAAAACAACAATATCAACCTATACATAAACTGCAATCAAATGGAAAGAAGAACATATTTAGTGCCTGTAAAACAAGTCCCAAATTAGCAACGCTGTTTCCAACCATAACACTTAAAATCAGCACATAAAATGAACCAGAGCAAAATGTTGTCGCTTCACTTTGAAATCGCATCAATGAATAATTCCTCCGAAATTTTCACATTTTGCAAACACTTTTCCACGTGAACCAAAAAAAGATGTTCCTGTCCCCCCAACGAAGATGACGACACACGAAACGAAGTCGCAATTCGCTTTTCGGACGGTGAATATGTATATATATAGATTGACTAGTGTCGTGATGTCGATGCAAACAAATAAAGACACATTCTAAATTATTGAAGTGGGCAGTTTTATTGTCAATGTTGGCCTGAAATGACAACTCTTTCACATTGTTATTGAGCACAGTTTCGTGTCTGGAAATGCGATGAATTCGACCTGGAACAGCGACATCGAATATTTTGGAACGTTTTAATGCTAAACAAGACTTATAAATGGCAGCAAATTTTTGTGTTTGCCCATTCCCTGTCCAGTTTCGATGGAAGTATTCAAAGACAATGGCATTCCAATTGTATATTGGGTTGATGCGACCACCTTGTCGATTGCTTGATTGCGAGTGCAATTGATATTTTCACCAATCAACCACACAGCTCCTTGCCCTCTAGATCGTGTGTGTGTGTGTATGCTTTCTAGGCTCACTTGTGAGATTTTGTCGACGTCTTCCACATCCATTGGATACACACGCACACACACACACGAGCACAGCAAAGCAATCGAGTTGAAATAAAAAAGCATCGAAATAGTTTGGCACATTGAAATAAATTGATATTTGGTATGCATGTGGACTATACAACTTCGTTATTTATTTATCGAAAACCATTTCGGATTTTATTGTTGTGTAGATTTGGTTTGTTTTTCGGACTTCGTTTATTTTCTGCTTTGTTTTTGGCTCGTTTGAGATAAAAACGGAACGATTCAACCGGTAGCCCAGAGCCATTGTGGCTGGATATTATTGCTGTTGATATATTCGTTGTTTTCGGCATCAACGCGCCCCCACGTACCACAGCGTGCTCAACCAAGATCCAAGTGTGTGGCAGCTACTTTCCCACTTTTGCCCATTTAATTTATCGTGTGCGAGGAAATTGGACGGAATTTTTGCCCCCATGACCGTGCTTTTTCCTTTTGTTTGACTGCACGCGCACGAGCTCACCTTTTATGTGCGATTCGTGTGTGTACTTTTTTCTTCTTCCTTTCTTCGTTTCGGGCTATATTTCCTTTTTTTCACGTTACTCCATTCGAATCAAAGGAATCTTAAAGTGGTGATTCTTGCTGCTCATTCGTCTTTTAGTTCAGTGTTGCCGTGCAAACGGCTGCTTTGTTTGTCCATAACATTTTATTATGTAATTGCGAATAAAAACAAAAACAAGCCAATTCCACTGTTGAAATATGCATTGAATGCGTGTGTGTGTCTTTGTTTGTGCTTTTACAACCAAAAACGGATGGGATTAGAATTCACACAGCGGAAAGAAGAAATGTAGTATTTTCAACCACATTTTCAGCCAGAGCTGGGAACTTCGTTTCAGTCGAATTTTTTTTCCGGTGGATTCGAAAAAAGGATAAAACAAAAGTGGTTTATAGAGAATCAAGTGACAAAAACTGCTTGAAGAAAGATCTAAACATGACTATGCTAGTAATTTATGCTCGATTTTTCACTCCAATGGAATTGCTTTAGCTTGGCCATTCAATGCATTTTCACGTGCAAACAATCTTGGTTGCAGTGCATCGATGCTTTTGCCGAATGGGTCGAGGGATGTAGCCGTGCTTTTATTTTGACTTTGACCAAAGATACAGCAATAAAGCTATGCTGAGCACATCAAGAGATGTGGATGTGGATGTGGATGTGGATGTGGATGTGGATGTGGATGTGGATGTGGAGAGGGAGAGAGAGAGAGAGAGAGAAATTAAGAGAGATAGTGTGCATGAGCAAAGAATAAACAATAACAATAAGCAACAACAAGCACGAGTATACTCAATTCAATTATGTAAAAGCACAGCATGACTAGAGAGACACACAGCAAGAGAGAATGTACCGTGTATATTTAGCTCGTGCAAAAGCTATTTGCATTAAAAATGCACAATAACGCCGAATTACAATTGCTTATGATCGTGTTAATGTAATTTTCGTCTTTGGGGCCGGAGACTGTAAATGCCAACCAACGGAAACAAAAATATTGGATTGGTGTATGGTGAATAGCATTAGTTTTCACGTGTTTTGTGCACATTTCAGGCTTTAATAACGAATTCACATCGATTGTTGTTGCTAATATGCCATTCGGAATGGAGGCTTTTTACCTAATGAAGCTCTTAAAATGTTTGCTTGTTCGCTTTTGATGCGGCTGAATGGAAAGAATTCGAAATTGATATGTTCCATCAATTGGATTCCGCTGGATATTTGAACGGCATTTTGAATGAAAAAAGCAACAACAGCACAGAAATTTCTTCATTGAGAAAAACGGCGCAAACAATCTTTTGTGGCCATTTGAATTTCTCACGATAATTGTACGTATTCTCAGCGGCAATAAAAACCCAACACCGTCAATTGCACCATATCACACAAAATTGTGAGCACACAACAATCGCATTGACCAATTGCGAATTGAATGTGACCTCTTGTCCGAATATGCAATGTGGAAAATATTCAATTTGGCCCGATGTGTTTGTGTATATGAGTGTCGATTCGAAATGGACAAACACAGCGCGCATTACATATTCTATCTCATGCACGACAAGCACGGACGCGCTCACACAGACAACGACCAAAACACAATCGAAGACAAAAGAAATACCCTCCATTTTCAGCGTACTTAGCTGCTACGTGATGGCGAAAAATGATTTGAAATCATTAAGAGGATTGCCTAACTTACTATACATACATAAACATACACACACACACAAACACAAACACACCGAACACCGAATGCTGTGTACTACAAATTGCAATATTTCTCGATGGACGTGGATCGCATCCAGAATTATATTTTACATCACGGTTTTTTTTTCGTCTTCTTTTGACACCGATCCAATATCCATCACGCGCACATCGCAATAAATTGCGATTGCTTCCTTTTCTTACGTATACTATCAAATTGGCATTTTAACGATTGCTGAGCGATGCGCGCAACAGAGCAAGCGTCGCCATTGCCAACGAAATCAAATTCGAATTTTGACTCTTGCAAGCGAAATCACATAAAATCCTTTTGGCCGATTGAAATATCAATCGAAATGAATTAATCAAATCACAATCGAACATTACACGTTGCTCAATTATAATCACATCAATTATGCAAAACACACCAGGCCAAACGATTACCTACGAATAAATAAGACTAATGACAACAATTCAACAAATGGTTGATTTGTTTGAAGTGGAAATAAAACATATTATGAATGCAAGAGAGAATAAACACAGAAATAATGTGGATTCAAAAGAAAATCGATCTCCAAAGACGAATTGAATAAACACGGTCGGTGGATGTGTGCAAGAGGGAAAAAAACAGTACACAACGGAAACGACGATGACGGGAGGGACGAGCCGTTTTTTCCCCATTTAAATTGCAATCTGTTGCAGATTTAACCATTTTCCGGTATCCTATTGTCATTTAAGTGGCAAGCAAAAGAGGCAAAAATCAAAATAAATAGCCTGAAATGGCAATCACCAGTCGTAACGTGCGAAATGAATGTAAGTTTTACTTCTTCGTAGTGTAAATAAAATGATCTCAAATATTGGCGCGACTAGAGAGCAAGCGAGAGCGAGAGGACACCTTTACATCGAAGAGAGTGAATAACAATCTGGCGGCCCCAACAAAGCACACAGACACTTACTTGAATGGAGTGCATTTTTGCTGTGCTGGAACCAATCATGATTCGATGTTTGGCTGTTCGATGCCCACCATCACAAATTCATTCTCACACGAACATGCACACACACGGACTCACAATGGCACATTCAATACAATAAAAATCAACATAGTGCACTAACTAATTTACCTCAACTTGAACAATTTAATTTTCATGCTGTTCGTTTTTTTTCTCATCTCTTCTCAACACAGATGAAATGAGACCAACAGTAACAACGACAGTCGAGAAAAAAAATAAATAAAATGATGGAATATAAACACGACGAGGAAAAATCGGTGAGAATTGTCTGCGCATAACATATTCCGGCATATTTACGTTTCAAACATTACTTCCAACGCACATAATCGATTGTAGTCCATTTGAAAATACACACTCCCAGCTCATGCAGAAAGAGAGCGATGAAGATTTTCCTGAATGTAAACTGAAACTAGATTGCGCGCATTGATTACACCGACCGAAATGCACGGTGCTGTCTGTGTATTGGTCGCCTGTAGGTAGCTGCTCTCTTTTTCATTCGTATGTTCACCGTATATTCTTATAAGCACACGCCACAGCAGCATGAATTTTTTCTTTGGGGGGCGGAGTTCTCGAGTACATGTTAGCCATGGAGAGTGTATGTACGCGCGTGTATGTGTGCATGCAGGGCCGCTGCTGCTGCTGCTTCTGCTGCTGCTATACTTCATATTCAGCCTGTATTCTCTCTTTCGCTCAGCAGCAGCAAATACTCAACGCTGTTGGCTCACAGCGATTTTGTAGGCACGAACTAGCTGAAGAATAAACCAATACCAAAATATATACACACCAAATATAGCGATTATAGCGTGCATTTGCTCCTACACCGTTTTTCGATCGCGCCTTGTGTATGGCTCACTCGTTGTACACAATATAGACAGCCCAATTCGTCGACGAACCCGTATGGAATATACATATGGTATAGTTGGTTTGTTTTTACGTACTTCTCATTCTCCGACATCGTCCAAATATAAAAAAGAACTCAAGCGAATCGATCTAAATATACGGTGTGCTCAGTACTGGTTTGATATTCAATGAAGAAGTGTGTTTTGATGCGCGCACTGCCTTTTCTGTCGTCGTCGTCGTCGTTCATTTTTGATATCAACGCAATTCGGAGCGAATATGCCAATATCCATTCGATTGAACGATTGAAAATTAAGTGATTCGTTCGAAGTGTGTTTTTGAATATTTGGTGCAAATTTTTTCTATTGTTCTCTCCTCCGGTTATCATACTCAGTGTGGTTGAGTTCATTTCAAATGACCATTAATATTTACATTCAAATTGAGTGAAATGTCCAATTTGCATGTGTTAAAATTGGTAACAAAAGAAGTTGAAATAAGCAATAAATTATAAACACCCAGCCAAAGTAATAAACATTTAAATTGACAAATTTGAATATTGAGCGATGCGCGTTAACCGAAAAAACGAATGACAGAAAAAAAACAATTTAGTCAATGGATTAATATTTAATTAACTACAAAAATAAAGAAAAAATAAAGAAGTGATCGACTAAGAAGCCAAATAGTCACCGTGTAATTAGAGTGTTTCAATCACACAATAAAGTGGTCCATATAAAAGACGAAACGAATTAACACACAAACATATTTATTCTTGATAGAAAAAGAGAAAGAGAAAAAACAGAGAGAGAGAGGGAGAGAAAGAAAGAAACGAGAAAAAAGAGAAAAACAGATTAAACGCCACTTTGACCGAATCACCGCTTATCAATCGGTCGGATCAGTTCTGTTAAAAGCTGAAGTTAAATGGGCTCGTGCATATCCATTCGCTGCTCGTTCGCTCGTGTATATTACGTATGAAATGAACAAGCGGCAACATCACCCGAGTTGCTGATAGATTTTTCTAAAACGGTTTTTTATTGAAGTGATTTTGTTTTTCTGTATCTCCTCACTCGCTCTCTTCGTTCGATTACACTCGTCATCACCACCGTTTCGTTGTTGTTGCTCGGTTATAGTCAGATAGTGTGCATGTTTCACATTTCGTTACGTTCGTTCCTATAGTTTCTTTTTTCTGTCCTCCGCTACACACCAACAATAAAATACCTGCTCACACATTGTCAGGGTACTTGGCCAGCCGTTTGCTTGTTTGATTTTTGTGTCAATGGAATGTTCAACACACACGACTTTAGATAGAACTAACAAATAAATTACAAATTGACAAATAACAAAGTGATGATTCATCGGTCTCAACAGCGTCACATATCAATCGCCTCCATGAATCAATGGTGAACAATATACACAATAGTGGTGCAGTGACAAATCGGGACAGTAAAACTAACCAAAAACAGCAGCAACAAAAAACGATACAAACTTCTATCAATAATAATAATTGATGTGATGCATTTTTGAGCCTCCGAAAAAAACACGCGAAAAAAAAACAAAGACAAAACAATTGGCTCACATAGACAGAGAAAAAACTGCAATTTGAATTCAAGTTTTTGTCAGTGATTAATTCTGGTATCCAGCATATTCCCAAGTTGAATTGATTGGCCTGTGTGGTGACGTGAGATTGCCTGTAGATTAGTCGCGCAGTATTCGCAATAAATTAGTGTTGTGCAGTTGAATTAAATACACGCAAATCCAAATGAAAATGTCGACACATGAAGATGATGATCAGGATCAAGATCAGGAGATCAATGTTGATTCTGATTCCAGACTGTCCTGTGGCAGCGGATCGGATATCGATATGGATGGCACTGGCAGTTGCTATGACTCGGAAACGGCATTAGGGTAAATGACTAACTGCATCTTTGCATCTTTCTAAATTTAATCGACTCAAAAAGAATGACAAACACTTCCATCATAAGCAGACAGGAAATGATAACAGTTGTTCAATTCATTTTAATTAAATTTCCAATTTATTTATCTTCTTTAAAATAATTCGCACTTCGGCATAAGCATTTTGATTGTGAGTGCGCCACGCGCGCGTGTGAGAGTATATGCGCAACCGAACGCGACCGCCCGCGCGCAAAAATACAATTGGCCAAATTCCACAATTGTGGCAAATTGGTGCGTGTGCATGACGAGATGTTGCGCTCGCGCTCACGCCCGTTCGGTTCTGTTTGATGGCGAAGTTGATTTGCCAATTAAGCGAGAAAAAAAAACACAATTTCTTATTAGATAAACAAATAAAAACTAATGTATGAAACGAGTTTTGGGATACGGCGATCACCGTGTTTGGGCCGGATTTGCAAATACAAAAAAAACCAGTTCCTTCAGTAGGCTTTTGTATTTAAACAATTTATAACTTTATCAGTAATATTGTAAATTATAATGTAATATTGATTGAATTAAAAGGAAAACAAAAATTTGCATTTGACTGAAAAATGTTGATTTTTGTTTGTGTTTCGTTTGTGCGCGCGAGTGCGAGAGCTAAACATCAAACCGTCGTCGTCGTCGTCGTCGTCGTCGTCGTCAGTGTGGTTCGATCGGTTCAAGCTTATGTGTTTTTCAAATCGATAATTTTATAATTGCAGTTCGCTTTCATGCAAACAGTTAATGGCTAAGCGCATTGAAGGCTTTACATCGCATTTCAATTTGCATACTTCACTTTGCTAATTGGTATTTTTCACTTGAATCGTCACTTCGTATTTAGCGCTACATTAGCTATCGCGCGTTATGCTAACGAAAAATCCACAAACACGATCCATTCTTGCAGTTTGAACGCATTGCGGAAGTGAAGCGGAAAAAAAGTACACTTGATCGGTTGGAGTATTGTTTTTATTTTCTTATTCCATTTGAAAATGTTTTCTTCTGATACCAATCGAAAATCTCGATCATTCAATCAATTTCATTGAAGGATATTGAACTACTGTGCTTAGTTAGAATTAAATCAACACTAGGTTTATATAGAAGTTTGCCTTAGTTACAATTTGATAAATGAGCTTTGTTTTCCATTCAAAATTTTATCAATGTACTATTTTAACATTTGATTTATCTTTATCTTTCGTTTATGGACGTGATGATGCAGCGATTCAATTCAATCGGAACAGACGAGATCGTCGAGCGAGAATTTGCCATTCAGTATATCACGTTTATTGTCGAAACCATATGAAAATAACAACAAGAGCCCAACATCCGATAGAGATGCGAACGCAATCCTACTGGATGCTGAACATGCAAAATTTACGTCACATTTAGCAAATGCCGGTATACCTTATTCAACCGCCAGTGCATTATATTCGTCGTATAGCCCATTTTATAGTCCTGGTCAAGTATTACGTGTACCACCGCAACGAACGCCATTAACGTGGGCACTACCGCCACTGCATCCTGCTGCATTAGCCCATCAAGCTGTCAAAGATAGATTAGCAGGTGAGTCGAAAACCGTTTTGTTTTGCTGTGAGTGTGTGTGTGTGTGAGTGAGTGCGTGTGTGCCAATAGAAATCATGACCAACAAATGACAACAACGGCAACCATCCGTGCGCCATAGTTCCAAAGTGCATCGAAATCGACGTGAGCAGTGAAAATGAGAACGTTATAATTTTTTATAGTCAATTAACTGGATAAAAAAAAATAAACAAGAGAAATCGAAATATAAAAACTCAAAACACTTTTTTGATCAGTAAATACAGCTCGATAATCTGAACTGTTTCTAGTATATTTGCACACGCAATATGACCAATGCCAACGCTGCCACATCATCTCATTCTAGTCATCATGTGTTCGGAGTCATTGTTTAAATTAGATTTTTATGACTAAAATTGGCCATATAAATCGACATTAAAAGTTATTGTCTCTCTCGCGTAAGCATGCAATTCATTCGCGAATGCACGGTGAAATTGTGCCGTACGTAGACAAGGCTTTTTTTAGGAAGTCATTAATTCACGACAGATAAAGAGGTCTATGCCAGCATACCATGCATCTCACAAGCGTAGTTTTACCTTCTTTTTTTTCTGCTAATTTTGGAGAAGCCACCTGATTCGCATGTAAATAATGACGGTGAGAGAACAGAAAAAAAAGATCCACGTACTTAAAATGAACACCAAAGCAAAAGCCTCCGGCCAATCGGAATTAGTAAATATGATTAAGCTCCGGATGACCATATTAATAACTACAATCATAAAGTCATGCCATCAGAGAATATATCAGTCATTTCGTTTGTGTCAAATTAAAACACAACGTCAATACACATTGATAAAAAAAAGTGCACCAGCACACGGTGGAATAATCTTCATTGCTCAATCGGCTACCGGTTTTAACCCAACACAAAAAGGAAACACATCGAAATTATCGGCGAAAAAAAAGAGAGTGAAAAAAAACGGTCATGTCGATTTTTTTTTACAACCTTTTATTGCATGGTGTACGTTCCGTGGCCGCTGTCAATACGGTCAGTCGGTTTAACAAATGATGAAAATAAAAAAAAAGATATATCGAAAAATAAATGGACAGATTCAAAGCATGCACGATGTGTGAATGTGAGCGACCGTATTAATTCTCAACCTTTTGTCCTTTTCTGCGCCTCTGCGCCTTTACTTTGATTCATTTCGGCATTTCTTCTTGCGTTTTTTCATCCTTCAACGCGGCACTCAAAATAGCTACATCCTTTTGGTGATTTGATGGTGCCGTTCGTGTTCCATTCGAATTGTGGATTTTCTCTTCTGCCGCTTTTTTATTACAACCTTTCGCGAACGCAAACTCTCTCTCCCTCTCTCTCGTTTGTCGCACATTAAAAAGGCGCTCACATGCAAACGCCGAAGAGGAGCCGGAAAAAAAAAGATTCGTTCGGCAACCGTCCCCAAAATGAATAGCACATATAAAATCGTACACATCGAAATGCCCGAATCAAATGACCATCCAAAATACATATAATTATTATTCCGTGGTGATGAAAACGGATGCACAATCAAGCATCGAACATAAAATTTACTACACACGAAGGTGCACAATGAATGAGATGAGGTTTCATCGTAACATTTTTTTCTCTCTCTCCCTCTCTTCTTCTCAAAACCCAAAATCAAAGCGCAACAATCCATCTTTTCATTCATCTATTGATTTCGGTCTTTTCGATCTCCTTGTTTTGATGCGTCACACAGCATCTTTTGATTCTACCATGTGTGCGTTTAAATACCGGCGCTTCGATTCTTTCGGTTTCATCTCATTATTACTCATCGCCGTCTTCATTCAGAACACCATCACTTGGTTGTTGTTGTTGTTGTTGTTGTTGTTATGGTGGTGGCGACATTCTAACAAGAATTTTTACTACACAATCGTAATATTAGCCGTCGCTGATGGAATTCTTGTCTGACACATCTTAATCTCTAGCTTGGAATTTGTTGGGATGAATTAAAATATTTGACTTTTGACAATTTCGTGAACGAATACAATAAAAACATATTTCGTGAACAAGTTCCTTTCCTTTTTTTCCTATACATATTTTAAATCCTGGACACCAAATGATGATTTTTATTCTATGCAAAGTGTGGAGCATTCACAAATTTTTAGTGCTATAAAAATAAGAATATTTCTGGAATTCGAATAATTTTCAATTGATTTACATTAAATTGGCTTGAATTAAATTTATATTGTTGTATGCTTTCACCATTTGTTTTTCAATTATAAACCCTTTCGTTGTGAAAAATGAATTGTTGACTATATCCTTGACAATAGGTTCACATAACGTAATAATGCTACAAAAAAGAAGAAGAAAAAATCCGTGAAAACTAAAAACGTAACAATAAAATGTGAAAACAAATACCTCTGGATCAACTTTTTTCCAGCATCGTTCCAATTCGAATGCATAATCGCAGGCATCGAACTTTGGATCTTTGGAAAATTCCAAATCTTCACATTTATCCACCATATTCATGAGAATACTATTTTCTTCGTCGGTTAGAAGATCGGCAACGCGATCCAATTCTTCAGAAAAGTCATAATGTTCAACTTCGTGTAAAAAGCAATACCTATCAAAAGTAGAACCAATTTTAAAACAATATGGGTCTCTTGCTGAAATGTGCAACTAGAATAGAAAAATTACATGTAACATTTCAGTCGATTGTCGGCGTCTTCAATTTCGCTAACATCAGCCTGTATGAATTGTTGTATCACCTCTGAATAGGACAGAAAAAAAATTAAGAGACAATTTGTTTTCCAATTTTTTGTTCAAAACTTCCGGAGAAAATGAGAATTTTCATTATGAGAAAGAAAAATTCTTGCTTACCTTCCGGCACGGTGGTCATTCGGACACATAAATCATGCATTGGCTTTGTCAAAGCGACCATTTTTGCTGGTGGCACCTAAAAACAATATGATTAGTGCTGTTTTTTTTGTTCAGATAATTTTTTTTTCATCACTTTACTGAGTCTGAGTTTCGAATTCCGAAAGCGTTGACCGAATGGCTGTAACCTAATAATGACAAAACAACGACAAATCGAACAAAAAACATTTTGACCGCTAATTCAATGATCTTTCCCAATCGAATAAAACCAATGCACCAAAATGAACGAACGTTTCAAATAAGATTGAAACATAGAATTTTCCTGTACACACCTCAAACTTGTCAGTCGGTTGCAGTTTAATTGCAGTTGTGCAATGTACGGGATAAAAAAACGTGGAACAATGCATAGTAGAAAGCCATACATGACAAACAGAAAACAGAAACATTTCAGCAAATCATTTGTTGTTGAAAGTCATTCGAGGAAGTTCGATGACGGCCCAAGGACGCTAAAATCAGAGTCTTTCTGAGCACCTAGGCGACTGTTATGGTGCCCAGGGGCGTAAGACTGAAAGGGGCACAGAGTAGCGCGAGAGCGAAAATTGATGAAACGCAATTGGAAAAAAGGCGATGAAAAAGAAAGGGCGCTAAAGGTGATTGGACGGGTACTGGCTAAAATACCATTTCAATTAAGTCCATTCCAGACACATCGAACACATTCGACAATTTCCTTCTTTCATTTTATGGTTAAATCTCGCTAATTTCGCCACCAATGCTTTTTTTCTGGACTAATTTTGCTTGATTACTCGCCGCAAAATATGATTACATTTTTGTCGTTCCAAACGAGCATTATTAACTTTGGAATCGAAAGACATAATCTATCTTTAATTTGCGTACATTTACATTAAGTTTGGCAAATGCTAATTTATTCAACAGTTACCAAATCTCTTATGCCACGAACAAAAAAAAAACTTGCGCCGCGTCAGAAAATCACAGTACATTGAACTATTGAAAAGGGAATGAAAAAATCTTGAACAACAAAAAGAATTTTGGTCGGTTTTTTTAATGGTTTTAAAATGAATTTCCCCAAGTAGTTCTAGTATCGTTGTTATCTCAACAAGTTAATATTTCTTTCAACGACTTCTTTTACCAAAATGAAAACATGATAATTTCAAAAATATTTAAATTTACATAAGATTATTGTTTGCGTTCATAAATTTCGGTGTCTGACTAGAATAATATGAAGGAAGACATGATGATCGATTGTTATAAATTATACGAATGAAATGTCTCAAATAGCCATTAGTTTTTCATCGGATTTTCATTGGAGTAAACAAAACGACTTTATTGGGCTGAACCATATATATAAAGATGTTTGTTTTTCTAGCGCCACGTGCACTGTAGAAACAATGTAATTTATGCTTTCTCCGCCCATGCTACAGTCGATGCATGTATGTGTGTTTATATAAATTCGGTATCAAGAATCGATATTAATTTGTTAGGGCTTTTTGGGTGGCTTGCGGCATTGTGGTTCGATCCATTGAAGCGGTATCGCGCGAGAAGGAAGTCACCATCAGGGGGGAGCTGCAAGTGACTATAAGAAAGATAAATGTTCATATTGTCTAATAACCTTTAAGTAAAGTGTCAAACGGCTGCTCGTCGGTGAGAAGATGAATTGAAGCAGCACCATTCATGTGATGGATGCCCAAGTCTTGTTACTCATTCGATATTGAATTATTACTTTGTATGTGTGTTTATGCTTGTGTGGTTGGTTTAACCAGCGGCGAAATATAAAGTCAAGGTGAAAAAGATTCAATGTACATAACTATTATGATTATTGATTCCGATTTGATGCTATCCAGAGATCGTGGGCCATCAAGAATTTATATGAAGGAGGCAAAGCAAAAAAAAAATGTATCCAAAAGTGATAAACAAGCATTATGGCTTTTTGGATTTGGCCGGTAAAACATGATCCAAACCCATATGTATATGCAATAAAGATAACAAATGAAATAGAAAATCCCAGTTGATGCAGCACTTCGAAACCGTTGCTTTTTATTTTCGGTGTGGCAAAAAGGAAGAGAAGAAAAAAAAAACCTGTCAAGAAAAATGGTTTTGGTGAATACGTGAAACCAAACATGACTTTGTTGTTTCGATAACGCATTTATTCACGTTACTCTGTATTTTTCGCATTCAAATGGAAGAAGAAGAAAAATGGAAATGGAAATAAAAATGAAACAGTTAAAGTGAAATGCGAATAAAAATAGCATGTACGATCCGTGGTAAAAGTGAAGAATTCGATTTGTATCGACCTTACATTACTGGTTCTTGCTGTTCTTTCCTCTCTCGCTCCTCTACTTCTTCTTCTTCTTCTCCTTTACGGGGAACATTTATTTTTTATTCATAACCATATTCATAATGTATCGAATGAAACGATGGATCGTCATGTGCACGCGCCCATGAGTGCGCACACGCTTACTAACTCATATGCAAAGTAACGCAAAACCTGTAAATGGATATGATTATGATAATACGG
Source organism: Sitodiplosis mosellana (assembly GCF_009176505.1). NCBI lineage: Eukaryota > Metazoa > Arthropoda > Insecta > Diptera > Cecidomyiidae > Sitodiplosis > Sitodiplosis mosellana. The sequence goes on along the minus strand of NW_022601467.1, from coordinate 17,673,072 downwards.
CATATGTATATCGGTATCGTTAACACAAGGAGCACTGATACGCAAGAGGGTTGTGCCATACGCTCTGTTCTTGTTTGTGTTTTTTTTTATTTGCTCGTCACACCAACAACAACACCAGAATTCGGTGCCTTTTTTTTGCTACAAGAAAAAAACACACACAAGCTGATGTGAGCGCACGTAAATACACATCGATAAATGTTTGGTCTCGCCTTATGCATATCGCTGCTTTGACGCTGATGTGCCATCCACTAAAATTTCATAGCAAATATGAAACGAGGAAAAAGGAAAACACTCACTCATACACACCAGCCATAAAAATCAATTTTCCTAAGGACATAACGCGAAGTGGTAAACGGTCTTTCTCTCTTTTGCATACACGAAAAAAAAAACCGAAATATATGCACACCGTTTTGCAGCTCTAAAGTGAACGAGCCAATTTTTGGTTCGATGATCAAAAACTTTATGAATCCTATTTAGACTTACTTAAAAAAAAGCACCCGAAAGAAACGCACACACAAACACAAGCACCGATATAAAGTAGAAGAGGCCATTATACGAAGCGATATTTTAACCATATCGTTAGGTTATGATTTTTATGAATATAAATCCATCCATTTATAGATGATTTGTTTGGGTGTTGTTTTTTTCGCTCCAAATCCCAATACCCATTGGATTGCCTGCTGTTGCTTTTTCGACATTTTTGAATGATTACGGACTGGTGTGCAAGCGTTTATTTCCGCCACTAGATTTGATTATGCTTTGACCGTGTGCGGTGAAAATGATTCAGGAAAAAATCAAAATGGGTCCCCCCTCTCTTTCGTATCAAGCGGATAAATTTGACGGCATAAAATAAATATTTTATACTTTCTGCTGCTTGTGCTAATCTTAAAACCGCCCACAATCAATTCCTAAATCTATCGATATAACGGAAATACGATACAGTGTACATAATCTAAAAAATGGGCTGGTTTTGATCGAAAAATAAAATGCCCAAGATGCCAATATTGAAATATTATTGATTGCGATATCGAGACCAACGTGATAATCGCCGATTATTTAAATGGAGGAGGCAAAAAGCGAACAGAACATTTTTCTGGGCTATTTTTACACTGTTGGCATTCCCATGGAATGAGGTTAGAAATAAAAAATCAAATTTGAATGCGGAGAGACAAGTATTAAAAGGCAACCAGAAACGAGCACAACCATTTGAATACGAATTACGGGAATATTTTTTTTTTTTAATATTTCTTCGTTCGTTGAATTTCTTCTCTCGGTCGATTAAAACATTTTATACTTTTGACTTGAAATAATAATCATATCGTAGTTACGTGTATAATCAAAGTTAGTCGATGGAAATCGTAAAGAGTAATTGGACTTTGCAGAATGAGCGTTTGTGGCTATGAATAAAAATTTTTCTCTTCCATAGTATATGTATAAAAATTTTGTTGCCGTTCGGTCAAATTCCCCGAAAAGGATATCGTTAAATCAATCTATTTACGTGTTGCGAATTGAAAGAGACCATCCGCACGCCAGTTCATATCAATCTCAACTCATAATTAAAATTAATGATGAAATAATTGTTTAGTTAACATTACAAACTGTACACCATTGGCTAGCTCTCTCACACACATACACACAGTGCTGGTTCAGGTTTTTTAGTATGTGTGTTTACATTAAGCGGTCTCTACACAGATGAAAGCCGATTAAAAACACACGTTAAGCTTAACCATCATAGATGTGGTGAGTTAGTGTGTCTGTGTGTAGGCAAAAATGAAGTCTTCATTCATAACAATGCCATCAAAATTGAATCTGACGGCTTTGCAGTAGCAGCACCAATTGCCCATTCCAATATTTATGATAGACATGGATCAGGGGTTTTAACACACAACAAAAATTGTTACTCTTTCTGTGCACTCTCTGTTCAACCTTCTGACAGTTTTATTATAACATAATTCTACAAACAGTTGTTAAAACTCATTATTTACCTATAGATTGCTGCTGTTGCTGCCACTATGGCTGTTGTTGTTGTTGACGTGTTGTTGTGTGAGTGTGTGCGCGCGCCCGTTCTTGTTTTGTTTCATATAATTTATCCATCTTTTTGCAATTACTCACGCGATTTCCTTCATTGGGGCAAAAATATTTTGTTGTTTCATTTGATTTAAGCAAAGTTAGCTTGGGCTCTCTGTTGGATGTAATTGCCGGGTTTTGTTTCATATCTAAAATGCTATAGCACATCGAAAACAACAATGACGATGACGACGACGACGACGACGACGACGACGACGACAACGATGTCAAAAATAATTATCAAATGCCATAATTATGTCATTGACAAAAGGTTTATTTCATTTTTTATTGTTTTTTTATTTTATTCGACTTCGTGTTGTCGTCGTCATCAGTTTTTTTTATGCTTCTCTTTCGCACCGTTGAAATACACAAGCGGAAGAGAAATATTGCATGCCACTAAATATCGTTGGTTGTTCTCTTATTAGGCCGGGCGGAAAGTAGAGGCGGTTTTTCAGCCTAAATTCAGTAAAAATACAGAAGAATTAAAAAAAAACGAATTAAAATATTTTTTTCTGTTCTTTTTTTTTTCGTCCAAGTTTATGGAATAATTTATAAAATTGTTCAGAGATAGAGCAAGCACAGTTGTTATGGCTTTTTGATTTTGTGTATTTAATTGAGAGCCGAAAGAAACCGCTGACAAAATCATGCGTTTGTTTGGTCGGACTCAACAATTTGATCGAAAACATTTGATGTAACCGAAAAGTATATAGCATTAAGTTTAAATACGTCACCTGGGTTAAACGAACACGCAATTAAACACCAAGTATTTTGACCGTAGTTATGGCGTTTACTCACACTGGTCGACACATTTTTTTTCTGTGATAATTGATGGACATAAACTCACCAATTTTCTTTATTCACGTTCAATCAACAGCTTTCCCAATAGCCAGACGAATAGGACATCCATATCAAAATCGAACTCCGCCAAAGAGAAAAAAACCCAGAACATCATTCACTCGAATTCAAGTGAGTATTTTCACATGAACCAAATGATAAAAGAAATGAGAATAAATAGGGAGAATGAGCCACAAAAACAAAGAAGAAAATGTCCATTTTTTCAATGATTTCATTGATCCCATTTTGTTTTGCAGGTTGCCGAATTAGAGAAACGTTTTCATAAGCAAAAATATTTGGCGTCGGCCGAACGAGCTGCACTGGCTCGTGGTCTCAAAATGACTGATGCTCAAGTCAAAACATGGTTTCAGAACAGACGAACTAAGGTAATAAGCAGTTTAAAATGATAAAATCCCATTATTCAAGAGACTAATGTTAACGTTTTTATTCATTATTGGTTGTCCGTGTGTCGTGTGTAATGGTCGATGTTCAACTTCAGTGGCGGTAAGTGAAACCAAAAATCATTGTCATTTTTATTACGATGTACATGAAACGAATTTTATATAAATCATTTGAATATGTTGATGGCGGCATATAGCCTCTATTCGATCATCTCTCGTTTTCGGTATCGTGTATGACGACGAGCGATGATGCAGATTGTTATGTGATATTATAATAATTGAATGTAACGAAACGACGAATGATGGCGATGACAAAACATGTCGTGAACAAATTCACGTTCAAATGGAAGCAGAGAAAAAAAATGAACAAACAGCAAAACGAAGAAGAAGAAAAAGAAGAAGAAGCAGTGGCAAAAGAACACCCAACGGCTACGCATATATATATATATATATATGAATGCCAACTATTAACAGCAGCCCCAGCAGCAATAACAAGGCATTAATGATTGTGATGGGTGTAATTTGGGATTTGTCTCTGGTGAACGATTATTCAGAATTTTATGGTGGTGCGCATGTTTCGGGCAATGAAATGACACACCAACATATGCTGAAATTGACGCTCATAGAGCCCGTCAACATACATGTGTTACAAGCAAATCAAGTTCGGTCGTCGAACATACGAAATAATTTATCGAAAAGTTGTTGTTAAAGGCTGGCCCCAAAGGGAGACGTAATTAGCGCTGCAAACATCTCACTTTCAACACGAATTTCATGCATATTTTAAGAATTTTCGATGGTACGCACCGACAGAGACAGCCATCCGATCAGCCATTTTACATACATGCTACTCTCTTGCCAAAATCCGAAGTCAAAAGGTGAGAACATTGACCGGATAACCACTTATGTCATTTGATACGCCATCCAAGGCGTACTTCAATAGCCGATCACGGCGCGATGACAATCCCGATCGCATTATCATCGTCCGGTTTTGATGCAATGCGATTGGTTTCATTTTCGGCGTTTCAAATCCGGATTGAAATTTGCGAATGTATTCCAGCGACAAACCGACCGCATACACAATGGCATCAACCATTTAGTTTCTCTAACACACCAAATGGTTAATATTATGTGGATAATAATTTAATTGAATTATTCGGAAAACACATTGCGTTTCAGTTGCCTGATCACGGCACCAAAATGAAACTGTTTAATGCCACTTTGGGTGGTTTCTTTCTCTCTTTCTCTTTGAATAATTGAATAAAATCAGCAGAAGAACATTTTCACAGAGCGAACACACTCGTTTCGGTTAATGCTTAAATCAACACGAAACGATTTGAGTGAGAGGAAGAGAGTGAGAGATAGAGAAGAAAAGAATGAGTAGAAGAAGAATAATAACACAAAATATACTATAATATAGTACTATATCAATCGCAATATTCAATTACAAATCTATTTTTGCACTTGCTCAAATCGACAGATTCATTCATTATGTTTTTATGGTGAATATCGTGCATTGTTTATCAATTCGAAAAGGGCCAAATGAAACGCCACTATAACAATCGTTTCTCTTGCTGTTCTGCACAATGCCAACCGTGCACTGTACAATGCAGTACAAAACTGGTGGCTAGCTGTATGATGTGAATCGAGCGCGTTTTATATCGGGGCCAATTTGATTTTGTTTATTATGATTGGATGTGCGGAGCGAATGCTCACGCGCACACGGTGGTTCGCTGTATGTGCGCATTAAATTGTGCAGCCTCATAAATTGCACATTAATGTGTGAACCAATAAAGATTGTAAGCAATGCATGTAAATGCAAACGCAACAATCTAAATAATAATGGCACGTTGAAATTGAATGGTTCCAGTGTGCCATTAGTGTGGTAAAAGAGCATGCGGTTAACTTATACACACACACTTCTTTTTTGCATCTTTCACATTTTATCATTTTTTATTTGTCTCTGTTTTGCAAATTCCAAAATTATTCTTACCATAAATATGCTTTTTTTATACTTAAAACGACCGAAAAGCTTGTAATTATTCTTTGTAATTTAAACAGAGACTGGGCCAACGCTGGCAAATAACATGAACCAATCGTGTGTTTCTCTCTCTTTCTCACTCTCAATGTGCTTAAGTTTGTTGTGATTTTTCTGCAGTTTTAATGTGGCCATTCAATAGTGGCATGAAAAATAGTCGACACACACGGTATCGAACTATTGTATATCGCCATCTCGTTTGGTCCAGCTTTGCGCATTAGTTGCTTGTGCATGCAAACACACGTACACACACAAACACACACACAACGAATCTAATTGCAGAGCAAATTGTTCAGCCAATGAACAATAATAATTTCGAGGAGCTATCACACACTTGTGATGGTCAGCCAAATGCCATTTTCAACATGCACAAAACCCTCTCATTATTACATTATGTGTGAGTGTTAACACTGTTGCTTACCAAGCCACAAAAATAAGCTGGACATTGCATAATAATTTACCGCCTCAATCCATGAGTTTGCATGGAAACGGATCAACCGAATTGTTTCTGTACATAAACATCCAACCAATTTGTTGGAAACAATTTTAGACAAATCATGACGATCACTTGAATAAACCACATGTTCTGGACAATTTAAAGTGTAGACCATAAATTATCCGTAAAATATTTGTGTGTTGAATGAGAATTTTTGGTTTCATATTAAAAATGATTGAAACGATGGCATTTTTTTTTACTTCTCATTCACTCGCCAATGTTGTGGTCACACTCAATTTTTCATTCGAAACTTTCGAAAATCATTTTAACAAAATATAATCACACTTCTCCATAGCAATTTATGGTTAATTTATTGCTTCGGATAAAATATTCATGATTCAGTTTAGCCAAAAATGTCATTTGAACTGATTAATTCCGTGACGAATGAAATTTCGGCAGGTTTTCGTTTTGTTTGGTGTTCTATCTCAAACGATTCGTCAGTCGGCCAAATCCAAAAGTTAAATGAACTCAACTTGTCGCTCGTGATTCAGCGCATTTTTTGTTTCTTTGCTTATCTTCTGGGAAACCATTTTGAATATTACTTACGTTTTATATATTTAAAACGCTTTGTATTCCGTTGGCCACACACACACACACATACGCGGAACAAAAATGCGTCAGCCAGGTTCCGGATAAAAGATACAAGCGCTCACACCGGAGTACAACCATAAGGCTTTATGTATAATACATAGGCGAGTGTAGCATATTTTGGGATCCCCTATTTCGATGGTGTTCAAAGGCACAGTTCTTTTTTCGTCATCATTACCATATCACTTTCCAAAATAAAATGTAATAACCAACAACACCAAAAATGAACACGAGTGGGTGGAAATATGGAACGACAAAGATACGTCTACAAATAGCAAGAGCACACATTTGCGTTTAGTGTGATATAAACACGAAAAAAAGCAAACACACTCATTCACTCATACAACCTCAAACCGGCGCTCACATACTCCGGAATTAAATAATGGAAAGAAATCCGAAAAGATGTCGACTGCTAAAGAGGGTCTACGTTCGATATTCATATATACTTATAAATTTTTAATATCGACTCTTTTGTAATGGAATAATTTGGCTTCCTGGCGAGAGTGAGTGCTTCAGACTGGCTATTTAGTGAGAAAAATAAAAAAACGGATTGAATCCTCTGTAAAAACCAAAGAGAGAGAAAAATAAAACACCGTCGTTGTCAAAAGAGCTACTACAACCTCGAAAGTTTCGAGTAACCGTGTAACAAAACAAATGTTTTTAATCGTTTTGATTGCTTAAAGTACAATTTTGAACGATTTTCTCAATGATCTAAACCACAGATTAACAAAACAAAAAATTTTTAATGGCCTTATTTGACGCAATCAAAAATTGAGCCGATTTGATGTGACAAACAGCGAATAAAAATTAGAACAAAAAACTTCAGCACAGAGGCCGCTTTATACGATGTATTTGGTGGATAGAAATTCATGAGGTTTAATATGAAACACATCAGTCATTTGGTTGCAATTTAAAATTCCAACGAATTATTAGATGAATGCGAATGGGTGAGAGAAAGAGAGAGAGAGAGCGAATGGCGCGAGAATAACGTAGTCAAAAAAGACCACAAATTGAATACATTTTATATGCACAGGCACACAGACATTTGGAGGCACGAGGCACGTGCTTCGGCTGACTTAAACACGCAATATCACGTATCAAAACATTTCTAAAACCAGCTACCGGCACTGTGTGCTGAATCGCTTGGCCACAGCAACAAAGTATCTGAAACGAACAGCATTGTATACCCTCATCCGATGCACATTCGATCGAGTCCGAAAGGAAGAAAAACAAATTGATGCAGAAGAACTGAATCGAGAAAGAGACGAACGAACAACAGTGCAGGGGAAAAAACAAACATTTATCAATTAGGCGAAAAACATAAAAACTCACCAGAAATCAAATAGTCTACCTACCTACATGCAAAAATTCGACAATCAACGTAAAAAAAATGGCCTGCAACAAAAACGCGAATCAAACAAAATGATTAACAGCAGAAAAAACGGCGGCGGCAGCAGCAGCAACGGCAAGAGAGAATGTTGAAAAAAGGGCACACACCACCACCAAGTATTAAATCGGCTTCCGTACGGAATTTTTGCCCACTTTTTTTCTTTTTCTTCTGTCGTTGTTCTTCTCTCACTCTCGTTCAACTTATAATTAACAGCGACGATTGTTAACTAATGGAAAAAATGTGTTCAAACATTACCATTTTCTTTTCTTTCACTCTCTCTCTCTCTCTCTCTCAATTGGTTCACTGTGCATTTGGAAGATCGTCTAGTGCGCTGCTTGATTTACTTCATTCGTTCGAATTTGAAATTACGGTTCACATTTCCAACCGAGACACATTAAAACTGAGCATGGATAAAGAAGAATGAGAGATGGCGAACCAATTGAAATAAGACAGCCATACACACACTTCGATCGAAAGAGTTTAACTGAATGCGATTAAACACTTAATAAAACGGTTTTGACGACGCAAAAACGCTTGCGCTCCCTCTCTCTCTCTCTCTCTCTCTCTCTCTCTCTCTCTCTTTCCCATTCGTGTCCACAGGAAAATTCGGGCTTCGGCCAATGCTTAGTATCACCGCAAGCCGAATTCGATTTAATAACAAATGTTCACGCGTTCGAATTAAACGACGCAAGAGAGAGAGAGAGAGGGAGAGCGAAGAAGTAAAAAAATTACACCAAACCGAATGAATCGATTGAACGTCAATGTTTTACATAAAATTGCTACTTGAATAAGTAATTAAACGCTTCGTTCGATGGCCAGTGGCCACAGTCAACGGTGATACCATACCGACGGCGAATGGCAATCAGTATTAGAATGCGTGTATCATTCGAGCAGAGAGCATTAAATGTAAATGTGTGCTTAAGCCATGTTACGAATTGTCTGCATTACTTTTGCTCTGGTCTTTTTATGTTGGCCTGATTTCGGTTGATTTTCGAACCAGCCTGGCTATTTGCTTGATCGAATCAAAGAGGCTGTTTGAAATGAATATGGTTCGGTCGAGGAAAAAAAAGAAAAACAAACACAAACACAAACACACACCCAAATGAAAAGTATTGCGGTTCAGTGTTTGGTCCTCTCCTCTGCCCGCTTGCAAATCGAAATTGTTGCATTTATTACCAATTCCATAAATATGCAGCGTGTGTGTGGCAATTAAACATTTGATCGTTTCGATTATAGTTGCCATTAATGAAACCATATAACTTAGTATAAATACCTACATTTTCGATAATAAATCTTCGTGGCTTTTTTTTTCTTCGGTTTCGGATAAAAGAATTTCAATGTGTACGGAAACGCATGGACGACAGCGCGTCTCGCTGATAAGACAAAATCTTTAATAAATCCGTTCGCTTAATTTCCGTTCATGTTTAAATGGTTTCCTTCATTTTCGATAGATAATTGTTGATCGTTCGAATAACAATCGGCCGCTGCAAATAAATTTCCAACGTGAAATCGATTTCGTGTGCTGCCGAATGCCAAATGAAATAATAAGATTGAGCTTGTTCAGCTCATCACTCTATTGACTGCATTAATAAATAATCGATACAAAACGGCACGTATGCTCTGTCTCATAAGATGATCTCATCCATTGAGTTTTCGGGGTGGCGGCACATAAGACGACATCCATCCATTTGTGTTTGTTTATCGAATATTCGGTAACTTGATGACACAAGTCAAACAAGACATTCAATTGTTTGTTAAACACGACGATTTCACCAATTTTCACGGCAATTCTTTTACAAATGTCTTCGTTACCTCCTCGGCTGTAACACAACATACCATTCACAGTGTGTCTTTTGTCATTTGGCACCACTTGTCAAATGTAAACGATGTAATGCGTTTCGATAAATTACGGCAACTAATTTACAAAATGGCATGTATGTGAAAATCTATTAAATTAGGGCGAGAATGTGAACGTTTGAGCTGGAAAATTTATTTGTGAGGGATCGCTCTACTTCACGAGTGTGTGTGTGCACCAAATTTTGCGAACCAAGTAAGCGAACGGTAATGAATATTTTCATTTGATTAAATCTAACGAAAAGGCACAAACACACAACGTATTAACGATTTCGTGGTAAACAAAGTGTGTAAATAATTTATGGGATGTGCACATGCGATCATTCGTCAAAATCTAAGAAAGGCAAACACAACTGCCAAATCTAGCTCAAAATCTTTTCTTGTGGGTTTTTAGATTCATTGCAAAGACCAATTGGCCTTGTTTTTTATTCTTCGCATAACAATTTTGAGGGTTTTTCTTTGCCATTTATAAAAGCGCTTTTGGTATGAAGAAAAAAGGTAAAAAATGGTGTTATTAAAATAAGGAGCGTTAAATGAAAGACATCCGAAAAGCACAAAAATAGACAACGTGATGGTAAAACGTTATAAAATGCAAAGCGATGTTTCAGTTTGTTGATTCTTCAATGGTCGACGCTTTTTTTCCGTCTTGCTTGCCGTTGTTGGACATGATGCCATCGTTTATGGTTAAATGTTGATGGTTCTAATTTAAATTAACTTAGTAAAATCATCCCCAAGGATTTATGCCACACAATGTTTCTACCTTCATTCATGGCTCCTTGCACGTGCGATGGGCATCATAGACGTAATTGCTTGTAACATCTTCACGGCCGATCATTTATTCATTTTCGGTTTGTGTGTGTGTTTGCGATGTACCGTGCCATGCTGTGCTGTATTCGTTCATTCGGCCATCATGACGTGCACTGCTTTGATGTCTTTTTCGCCATGCCAATCCACTTCGTCCCCTCGGCCGCCTTAAGATTTCATTATCTTCGAACAAAAATGAGCAGATGCTTGAGCAAATATGATGGTGACGGTTTTTCGTGTAGGTCAGGAGTGCGCGGCGCGCGCGCACGCAAACACCGAAAAAGTCGAGCATTTTGTGTGTAAATGGCGGTGTAAAACATCAAAATGTCTCCTTATTAACGGGAGTGCGTTCAACTGAATCTGGTGTATGGCTTCGCTCCATTAAGATGGAGAAAATGCACCACACAGGCACACAGACACTCACACACTTAATTCTGCGACTGCCGCAAATCCTTTTCGAAAATGTAAAACATTCAACACTTCGCACAGATAAGTACCAAATCCATTTTATGGTGAATGTTAGGCGTGGAGAGAGATGCCGTGGCAAGCGATGCCAAGCCAAGCCGAGAATGAGCTTGCTCGAGGTTTAAGATGTTGCCATTATCAATTAGCTTAAAGATATTTATTGTTATTTATTTTTGCCATTAATTTAATGAGAAAAGAGCTCGTTATTTATAAAGACATTACGTCTTGTGTGAGCACTGAGCAGACTCGTCAGTGTCTGTGTCTTTTCTCTCGGTGCGAATGAGAAGCATAGGTACTTCTAATTACGTGCTTTTTGCCATATATATATATATATATAAATAAATGCAGAGAGATTGAGAGCGAGAGAAAATCTAGATCGTACCATGGAATTTCCTTTTTAATTATTAATTGTCGTTTGAGTGTGTGTGTGTGCGTCGGCGAAACGGGGATCGGATTTTCAAACCGAAATCAACAATCCTAATAGTGTTTGATACAATTTTGTGCGGAATTGACGATCGAATCCAACAATATGTTGAATGAATGCCATGATTTATATCGCGTTTTTTCGCTGTCGCCCGCTTGAATCATAATAATAACCGAATTGAGGCGCAAAATATTGAATTAAATCCAATTTGCAGCACTTAACGCTTTTATTTAAATTAGATTAAATTCCAATTTTATAGCCGCATATTTAACGCAAGCGCTCGCGCGCGTTGATTATACGCGCGAAATGTAATTATATTGCCAATGTATAAAATTTGGCGTATCGATTTTATGGAAATTACACACACACACACACACACGAAATTATTCATTGTGTGTGTTTGTTGATCGTTTAAATTATGAATTTATTGAGTGAGTCACAAAGCTCACTAATGAATATTCACAGCCACTTCCAAATTGCGCCGTAAAATGTGTGCGTATTTATCATATCAGCAGCAACTATTCACATATGAATACTTTATGTATGCTTTCGACAAATCGCTTACGCCGAAGAAATGCCTCCATTAAATTGGCAACTATACGGCCCGTGATATGCTGGACCGATGCATATTCATACACTCATGCTCATACAAACACCGGGTCATATATCCAACTAAACGAATGAAGTGTTTTCCTAATTGTATTTTGTGATAAAACTTAATCCGGCCAACCATCAAAACAACATCATCATAACTTTATTATATTATCAGCGGTTGTTTTGGCCCAAATGGGGAATGTGTGCAAAGTTTGGTGTTGAGCACCATGTTTTCACCGTTGCTTAAATACCTTTTCGATGTAAGGCATCTTTACACTTAATATTTAGGAAATTTGGCATGAGCGAGAGAAGGAAAGGTCGTTCGTTTGTGCAAAAAGTCATCAGCATATTTTTGTTCTTTATTATAATATCATTGTTGTTTTTAATACGATACGTTGGGTTTGTTGCTTCTGTACGATGCAAAGAAGTTAGTTATCGTTTAGATATACTATACATTGGTCGTAACATTGAAAGCGATGAATATTATGTATAAATAGGTGTTGAGTGTGTATGTTGATTGCTAATATGATTTTTCCTCATGATTTTTTTTTCTGTCGTTTTCCGTTTCGTTTTAATAGACGTCAAACGGCTGAAGAGCGAGAAGCTGAGCGTCAGGCAGCAAATCGTTTAATGTTATCATTGCAAGCGGAGGCATTGAGCAAAGGATTTGGACCACCTCCAACAACACAGTCGGCACAAACATCAACACCTCTTGCACCGCCGTTGGCCGGACTACAGTCGCTACAGCCATGGGCCGAAGCACATCCAGCTGGCTGTTGAAGCAATGCTCACATCAACTTAGTGATGACAACAACACGAATCGCAAATTGTGAACGAGTATTAAGTAAAATATAAAAAAACAATGGTATAATATTTCTCTAGTTGTCTGCGGCAAAGTCGATGCTTGATATTTAAACAAAAATACACATAACGTTTTTCCACCGGGAAAACTGCGAAAAGTGAAGGGTGTGATAATAATCAAACTAATATGCACAAATTTATCGCTAAAGAAAAAATCCTCAACAATACCAATTAAGTAGACAGCATGAGTGCGAATTCAATGAATTTCATTTTATTTTTCACCACATTTGATGACCCAGTATTTTATGTGTTTCAATCCGTTGACTGAATGGACATTTAATTTGTGAACAATTTTTTCGATTCCGAACACCTTAGAACATTGTTGCTATTTGATGCAAAGCGACGGCAGTTTCAATCACATTATTTATCAATATTTTCTCTTTGAAAAGATTTTTACAATTCAATGGTTTTTTTTTTGTTTTTCGTTCATTGATAATTATTGTGAGAATGTGACATTAAGCAAAAAAAATATTTAGCGATACATAGCGCTTTTAAATCTATGTTTTTTTTTCCTTTTCTTTTGGTGGTAATCGTTTGAATAAAGCGAATTTTGTACATATGATCACTGACAATGGTGAATTTTTTCACGGCATCAAATCACGGAAAATTCTTAAACTTTTAGATACAAGCTCAAATGCATTTAGATCAATCCAATTAAACGTAATGGTATCGTAGTGTGAAAAGCTTTTGAATCTGCAATTTGCAACTAATTTTAAAAACATTTTCACGGTCTCGAGAAAAGAGATGAAGAATGATCGAATGAAAGAGAAACAAAATCTATTTATAAAATGTAAGTTAATGAAAGTGTTTGGCCCAGTGGTAGAGTGCTGAAATAAATCAAGCTTAATTTAAAAAGGATTTACACGAAAATTTATAAAATAAATATATTTTCATGTTGAACGTCCTTTTTCGTTTCTGTTTTCATAAATAGAGCAATTGTTTTGAGCTTTATTTCTATTTGACTGGACTGACTCATTTCGGATTTCAAGTGAAATGAAAACAAAAATCAGCAACATTTTGTATCTCTATGTGCTTTAGCGAATACTAGTTTCAACCCCACAAACTGTCACTCCTCCCAAGAATCTTTTCAAATCAACGAAAATTCCCATTTATTTAATACGGATGCAACGCTGCTAATTATTAATTAATTACAAATAGCTGATCTAATTTTAATGCAAAACACAAAAAATGCAAAATTTTATGAATAATTCTATCAGTATGTTTAAAATTTCGTAGGATTAAGAAACATTTAAAGAAGCAGCAAAAATGCAAACAAATTATCAATTAATCGGTAGAACGTAGACTGTATTGTAGATATTGTAAAAATAAACAACAAAAAAATATGCTCTCATAATGAATAAAAAAAAAACATTAAATAAATCTTAAAAAACGATTCGAAGCATTATTCTTTAGAAGTTATCCAGGCATTTCAGCGGATTGTGCATGAGGAGCGGTAATGCCGACGGTAAGTCGACACAAAGCAAATCTTTTGCTCTCACCTCAAAGAAGATGTAGCTTCTTTCCAGTAAATGAATGAAGAATTCTTCGAGAAAAATTCGTGTCATCAAATATCTTATCATTAAATTGTTTATAGAAAAAGTCCAAAGAAAAAAATTTCAAAAAAAAGAAATCGAAGCTATCAACGTAACTGAAGGAATTCTTGTGAATTTCAGTGGAATGTAATTGCATGTACGGTAACGGAATATGAGTTGCATTTGATTCTTCAGAAACTAAAGGTAATGGCGCCTAAAGGTAAGACATGCTAAATTATATTGAAAACACGAGCAAATAACGTCTGCTGTCAACAATTTAATTTCATTTAAGTATAGGATAGTAATGACATAGTATCATCATTTTTAATGTATCTTTGGAGTGCCTTTCTTTGTTCCATTAACCTATTCCAAATGTTTAACATTAGAAAACACGTGTAATGCAGAGAGTCATTTTTAAACAATAATTATAAGCGGTGTTGATGCATTTTGTCGTTTTAATTGCGAACATGTTCTCTGCATCGAAATTGTCTTTGCTTCAGCCATGTAATTAAAATTGACATGATACTACGATTTTGACTCTGTTCAATTTCAACTATAAATGACCACCGATTTTTCAAGCTGCACTCAGTCAATTGTGATCATCAAGCCCAACTTCTGTCACAATCGAATATTCGTACAAATTAATAACGAAAATCAGTACAAAATTTTAACAACAGTAGAAATAAACTTCAATTAGCAAAAGATAGAAAAAAATGCTCAAAGATTTAATTTTAGTCGCTGGTATTATTTTCACCGCTGTTACAGCCGTTGAAATACGTCGAGATGATCAGGTATTTTTAGAAGCAAGAATGAAAAATTTCATGGCAATTTAGATAGAAAATCAATTTTCAAATGAATGGTTCTAGTGGCCACCACCCGAAGTCGTTGCTATTGTTCAGCCAATGAGAATTGTGTGCCAAGAAAAAACTGGCGTCACCGACGGTAATCCCATTCTATAGACAATTTTTTTTTAATGCCTACCAATTTGAATGTGTTTATTTTTAAAACGGGCAATATTTGTTTTCTGATTTCAAAATGACAGAGGCGATCCGAGAATTTAGTGATGGTGAAATTCATGAAGACGAAGCGTTGAAATGCTACATGGATTGTCTATTTAAAGAAGCTCGGGTTGTGGATGAAAATGGTGAATTACATTTGGAAAAACTTGCCACACACATCGAAAAATTGGACGAGGAAATTCAAATGATCGCCATTCGCATGGGCAAGAAGTGCTTACGAGTAAAAGGGGAAAATCAGTGTGAAAGAGCTTTTTGGTATCATAAATGTTGGAAAACAGCCGATCCAAAAGTAATTTTTCCATTTCTAATCATAATTTTCATTATCTTTGGAATTTGAGATAAATCGCTAAAATATTGTACAATTCTTTTTATAGCATTACTTCTTGCTTTAAACACACAAAAAAAACAATCATCTAGTGAGCATTGGAAACAGTCGGCGCTTCTTGGTGTGGTTAGTTTGTAATCAAAATAATAAATTATTGTGCAACTCATTCGAGCTTAAACTACAATCTTTATGCATCTTGAATAAACGAACGTGAGCATTTCAAACAAATGACTAGTTTTTCCTTTGGAGAAATGTCTTTTCGAGCATTTTATCTCTTTATTCAACTTGCCGACGGACAATGACCATATATAGTGATGAAAAGATTGTTCAAATCGAAAGCTCACAAAACAATCTGTGTGTTAACTATATGTTGTAGGAGTATATATTCTTTGAATTCCCACAAGTCTCTTTTTATTTCATTCATTAAAAACTTCATTCAATTCATCTATAATTTGATTAATACCAAATTATCCAAAGCACGAGGTTGATCGCAAAAAAGATGTCATAAAAGTTCAATTTTACAAAGCGCAACCTACAACTGTGGGAAAATGCAAGTAATGAAATGAGTATCAAAACGACTACTAGCAAAATTCAATGATTGCAATAATCTTTGTTAATTGCCCTAACAATGACATTTCCAAACCAAAATCAACATGTGCATTGAGAACAGTTACATTGTTGCCTATTTTATGGAAAATCTTCATTAGAATTATTGTCATAAAATTATGTGCTGAAATTCAAAAACACTGAAAATATCGAACATGATTTTTTTTTTTGGTGGAAAAACGTCAATATTTTGATTATTGACGAAACGACTGTTAAAAATCAAGTGAGGTCTTGGTACATTGAACTTAGAATGTTCAAAATTCAAAATAGAAGTTCTTATTGCTTGTCTTATTTATTTCTAAAAGTCTTAAGCTTCGAAAAAACCAAGGGCGATTCACGAGCGCTTTCGAGTTCGAGTTTTTACGAGTTTTTGCGAGTTTTTGAGTTTCATATTTAAAATATAAAATGGATTTAAGAAATTTTTTTACATTCTGCAGTTGATTTGCTTGTGTATATCGTTTTATAAATTCGAGTTAAAATATCCATTTTTCAATCACTAAAGCCTAAGCAAACATCAATTTTATTCCTTACAGCTTAAAAATTATCCACTACGAATGTCAAATGCATTACAATGTAAAAAATACAAATGAAAACTGCAATTGAAATCGGACGGTGTGAGTGTTTCACGTAAATAGCACCTCTTTAATTGTTGAAGTTTCATTATTTCCCATTAGCGTTGGCTCATTTAAAATGTGACAAAGTTCATTGTAGAAAGAGTAAAAAGATATCGTTAATTCTACTGGTCTCAATTTAATAGCATCTCCTTTTCCGATTGCTGCACGAAGGTACTGTTTCAATATCTTTATACTGTGGATCGAGCTGAAAAGAAAAACCACACACTTCACATAAATTGAAATGAAAATTGATATTTCAAATGTTTATGATACCCGTTCATTTAATGGCTTGGCGATAGCGTAAACGATGCCTAACAGAAGAAATTGACACAAAACTCTCAACAAACTCATTGCACTTAACGTTTGAATCACTTTGCATGCGTCTAAATCCAAGCTTCTTCCAGTTGTTTCGATTGTGGATCGCAAACCTGAAGTGACTGTCAAATATACTGCTCGTTGCCTATCACTCAACATTATTTATATTGTCATTATTCAAATGATACTGAAATATTCAAACATATACACAGAAAAAAAATCACAAGGGCTACACTTCTTGTTTACATTTAAAATCTCGGTTTTTCTCTAACCTTTTTTGACAACAGCATTTTTGAATCGAACAACAATTGAACTCGTATAGATTTAGACAATTTTCAATGGTGCAGCAAAGAGAATTGATAGAAACTACAATATATCGAATATGGCAAATTAGTAAATGATATCGTTTATTGTCAGTGTACGATGATGTCATTGCATGACTCATTGATTCAGTTTAACGTATATTCAGCTTCTTTTTTCTTAAATGAATGCGTATTTTCGTTGAGTTGAGAATCTCAACTTGAGATAGGAACCAGTGCGACAAAAAGTTGGCTTCAAAATATTTTTGTTCCAAAAGGCGACATATTTTTTTCATAGAGAGATTCTTGTTGTAAACCTTATATAAAGATATATTGTGTCGCACTTTGAAACGAATAGATTCCAAAGCCAACTTTTTGTCGCACCGCTTCATATATGAAACGCTGTCTCATGCTCAATCATTGTTTTTGTGTCATGAGTTTCCCCTTTGTATTGAACGAATTTTTTCAGAATTTTTACTGTATTTCAACATTCTACTGGCAAAATAAAAACTCCCATTCAAATTACATGGACATGGATGATAGATACTAAATTCATATCACTTCATTCTAATAAAACTTGTTGAATAAACATATTACAATTAGATTTTCCAAATATATAAAATGGAATACATTTCAATATTATAAACAAAATCCTCAACTAAATATCAAAAACCAAAATTCTGTTTTCTTCGTGCTTTTTTGATGAAGTTAGAAATTGCGTCTGTTCATTTTGTATGCATAATCCAGGAAATTACTCAGTCGAAGCAACATATAAGCCACATTAAATCCGTGCTGTTCTTCCACCTGGGTTGTTACGTAGGCGCATCGAAAGGTTGGAAGCAAATTGCTGTAATTGTGAGCAATTAATACTATGGAATTTCTATCCTACTACTATCCTATTCAATTATTTTCAATAATTCGTCTGTTTTACCTTCGATTGACACTAAAGAACAGTTTAAAATACAACTAAACAATGGTGAAATAAATAATGATAAAGATAGAACCAAACTCACCCATTCGCAATTGGTATTTACATTTGGTGAATCAATTTAAAGTATCAGTGATTAATGTATAAACATAACTTTGAAACGGGTCAACTTCTGAATTGATGATAACGTATAAAACCTGTTATCATGATGCAACTTGATGTCGAAGTGAATAGGCGATTTGGGGTTGTAGATTTTTGATAGGTTCATGTCTACGAAACTCGTAGCCAAAAATTCTCGTTCGATAACTCTCCGTTAAAATAGAATTGTATAAAAGCGATTCTTGTACGTGTCAACAATGTGTTAATATTGTATCAATTCCCTTTTTTCAGGAGGCAAATAGATAAATTGGTATCAGCCAATCAATCAGTCCTGTTAAGTTCGATCCAAGTTCACTTTCTATTTGCCATTTGCGAACCATTTTCTCAAGTGTAGCAACTCCCCACGTAATTATCGACTTTGAAAATGTTTCACACTCGAAAATAAACTATTAAATTTTTCAACTAAAACATTTTGATTTGGATAGTATTTCGACTTTCTCCTAAGTACAACATTGAATATGTGTTATATTTGGTCGTTGGTTGAGCGAGAGAGCGAGCGAGAGCGGGAGAATTGGATGGATGTGTAAGCGATACATCGAAGGGCAAGCGTCAGATGGATCGTCGCCATCGGCGGCATAAAAGAGAAAGAGAGAGAGCCGGCACAACCGAATGAAGATAGAAGAAGAGTCGATGTGTAAAATTTCAAAGTAATCAATTATTTATGGTGGCAGTGTGAAAAGTATGTACAGCCAAATCGTTTTCTATATTAAATTCGATTAAGGAATGATGGTAAAATGGTGTTATTTTATGAGTAAAATAGACGTGTCAGCAAATGCAGCCAACACCGTATAAAATATAGATGCGAAAGAGTAACAGCTCTCGCTCTTTTCTCTCTCTCTCTCTCTCTCTCTCTCTCTCTCTCTCTCTCTCTATATCTCTCATTTGGAACTATACGATATTTTATCGTTGGCGCTGCTCAATATGCTCTATTCCATGTGTGTGTGTGTGTGTGTGTGTTCATACTTTGTGCACACAATGTTTACAAATTAAGCCATTTTTGCCGTGTCGATGCGATGAACGTAAAAGGGTTGTGGCACCGTAAAACACCAGCATACATTTCGATCATCACCGCTTTTCCACGCCAAATGAGATATCGCATCATATTTATTATTTAATCGGTGATCGGCAATGATTTGACACAAGGTACTGAAATTTAATTGGTTATTATTTCAATGCATGTGTCAATCATGTTTACGACATCGAGCTCCATCATTTCAATCAATACATTTCAATATGCGCCGAACCAAACTGAATAATTATTAAATGGTTGTGTAATCCGAATATTTGATTTGTTTGCAAATAAATTGCAAATCGCTTTAAACGATGAAAACATTTTGATTTAAGCACTTGAGATATTAAGTGTATTTTTTCCCCGTCGTTTTTAAGCGTTTGTTTATTTCGTATGTGTTTTTGTTTTCTCCATTCATTTCTGCTGAATAACGGTGAATTTGTTAAGACAAAAGCAATTTTATTCTCTGAATGGTGCCTACTTTAGTTGATTAACTTCATGAATTCCGTATTAACATGATGTTTCGCTTAAAATTCACTAGAGAGCCAATCTAAATATAACAATTCCATGCGGCAAGGGATGCCAAACAGAGAAGAAAAAAAATTAGGAAGGACAGAATCATTTATTAAAACCGTTTTGTGCCGTGTGCGCTCGTTCGCGTGCGCGCACCATGAATAGAGTAGCCGTGCAATGGTTGAATTGTCGAGGGAATTGTTTAAAAATGAAATTTGCCAACTGTTTGGTAACTTTTATTGGGTTTGCACGAATAGCCGAGATTTGACCTACAAATCAAGAATAATGAATCCAAATTCGCAACGTTACCTTAATTTTTCTTTTGCGTTCATTTTCGAAAGAAAAATGGCTGTTTCGTGGCATTTGTTAGCTAGTATTCGTTCGTAATTTCGTCATTTTCGTTGAAGCTGCAAAAAAAACGAGTCTCGTTTCGTCGGTAAAAATGAGCAGAGCACTTGTTGTAAAGAGGTAATGAGGATTACAGTTATGTTCTCAGAAGTCATGATGCATTGATGAAATTTTTGCGCTGTGGTCACGTGCGACTGAATCATTTGACGCTTGCCAATTCAATGCACTTGCATACGCACACGCACATACACAGGCCCAATGCGAATGAATATCAAATTATATCCGTGCGTTATGCGTGGGGAGGGCCCATTCATAGTGGCTTTCACGCCATGGATTCGTGCGGGAGAATAGATCAAATGAAAATGTAATTGTATTTTAATACAATTAAATAATTTTCGTTGTGTATTGTTCATCGAGCACGCATTCAATCGCTCTCTCGCTTCATTCGCATACATAATTCGGTTCTCATGATTCACTGAAATGATGTGAATGCCCATGGGATCGATTATCCTGTTTATGAAATTTCTGTATTTTTATTTTTGTCGGTTGACGAACGATGCTTGGCACTCCACATGCCCATTCTGCGTCTACCAAAACAATACACATCAATAAAATTGTGCCTCTCCCCGTGCCACCATTCACATTCCACACACACACGCGTAATAGAGACGTTGTCGTCGTTTTGTGTCGGCTTATGATCTTTTGATAAATCCATTACTAGACATGAATTGAAAAACAAGTGCACCCAATACATGTGAGGTGGAAATGAATAAGGCGGGTAGTAGCACCCATCAACTGAAACCAAATACACACATTTAAATAATTGTTCTCTGATGGTTAACGTGCCACGTGAAGACCCACTTGATTGCTGCGAAAACGACAACGATCGCTGCTTGCACAAAACAACGCCGAAGAGAAATGTTACACCAGCATCGGGGCCAGAACAAGAGAAGAGATCGAGAGAGTGAAAAAAATGAATATGTTTTTGTTATTGTTTGAACTCATCTTTCGATGAACAGGCGCGCACAGCGCACACACATATACGCACGTATGATGCGAGCGCCGAGATTATTTGTGCGAACCACCAGGAGAAAGAGAGAAAATGCGATACCGTGTGTTTCCGTATACGGTTACCGATGCTCTTTTCATCCGCCGAAAAATACTTGGTATACGTCGGCGAGAAGGGGCTATAATTAATTTACGAGAAAGACATAGGGAATGAATTTTTTTTTTCGGACGAACACCAGAAGTATCACTGCCTCATTCGATGCTAAGGCTTTATCTGTAATTCATTCGTGTGTACCGACCAAAAACGTTAACTTCATACTCGTTCATGTTCTGAGGCGTGAGACTACAACTACATATACACATCACATGCGACTTTAGGCACGTCATTATTTCTTCTTCATTTTTTTTTCGGTTAATTTTTTTCCTGGGTTATTCACGTTGCACGACGTTTTGCCAAAATGTCGCGTTCTGTACGCTCTTTCGAGAGTGCTGGCAAACACTTTGCCATGGACGTCGGCTGCGAGATTGTTTTTTTTTGCATGCATCAAATTTGATTGGACTTTTTGTATATTTATGAACACATTCGCACAAAGTAACCTTGCAGCCAAAATGTCCGCTTTATGTAATTGCTTGTTTCAGTCAATCAAATGTAGTATAACCCAGAAAATTGTTTGATGGCGGCTGGTTTTCTTTTTCATCTCTCTCTCTCTCTCCTTCTCTCTCTGTAGAAAAAATTATCAATTGAAACTAATATGGAAATCCATCACAAATAGCTACGTTGACTTTGTTTTAATGTAGCCGATTGATAAATACAAAATGACCGTTCTGGTCGGTTCGAGGCGAATCGGAAACCGAGCAAAGCCCACAATCACGTTGAGAGTTTTATATATGCGGAACCACACACGAACATTGTATTTGGTCGGTGTTTGTTTATTTATCTTGATATTGACCGACCGACCATTCAAATGACCAGCCGATCGCATTCGATCTCTCAAAATAGGCAAATTATTCAATAAAGCAAATAGTCATTAGCGAACAAACGGTGTAATCAAAATGAAACCTTCTAATTATAGTCGGTTCAATTAAGGATTAAATGAGCCAAATACAAACAAAATCAACGATAGCATCATCTGGTTGTGATTGCTTATGTGTGTGTGTGGATTGAACGAAAAAAAAAATTTGGCAGGTAAACCTTAATCTATCGGTTGAATGTTGGCCTTTAATCATTTCACCCCAGCATACAAATTCAGATATCCAGATACCGACAGCAAATTGCATCGATTTGTTTGTGTGTATGCGTGCGTGCGCGCATCCAGATCCGTTCATATTCAGTTATTTTCATTTTTAATATTTCCGGCGCTTATGTCAAATGCTGCCGCAACGGTCTGATGCGCCGACCGAAATTTTTTCTGACGGTAAGAATACTGCGGCTTCAAAATAAACTACAATAAATAAATGATGATAATTTCGATCGTTCGATCACATCGGTCTTTCATCAAAATCGGCCAAAAAGCTGTTATAGGTTTCCGATTATCACGGAGCACAATGGCCGCAAAATGTGTATTTAAAATTGCATACGGATTTCGATGAAGTACTAATATGTAAGTTCATCAACTGTTTTCAATTTCAGTGGCAAACAACACACACACACACACAATCCTACTCGGGCCATCAACAGCAGGCAAAGAACAACGAAATGAGATATCACTTATGGAATACGACGGTTTATGGAAAAAAGGAACATCAATCATTCCCCGAAACAGTGATTATTATCCATTGATTGATTTTTAAAAACACACCATACCGTATGAACGAGGAGTCAACCACCGAATGGAACCTCATCATTTTGCTATATTTTTGTTGATATTCATCAGCGAAAAAGACCGCCTTCAAAATAATGAAAGAAATAATGAAGTGGGACAATAACCTTCGCCGTATTTGGCATA
The DNA here is from genome assembly GCF_009176505.1 of Sitodiplosis mosellana. Lineage (NCBI taxonomy): Eukaryota > Metazoa > Arthropoda > Insecta > Diptera > Cecidomyiidae > Sitodiplosis > Sitodiplosis mosellana. The sequence goes on along the minus strand of NW_022601467.1, from coordinate 17,649,638 downwards.
TATATATTTTTTTTTGAATAAAATGAGTTTTGAATGCTCCTTTCATAGAAAAACATATTATTTTCCGCTCTAAAGTCGCACAAGTCGATCATCACCCAATTTCTTTTCAATTTTCTTGAAATTTTGACACATCTTCAACATATGGCATATCAACTATGATGCTTTTTAATAAGCCATCCCAAAACTTAAACACATTAGAAGATCCTTAAAAAAAACCTTACGAAAAAAGGCTGTCATTTTATTTCAGAAATGAAAACAAGAGTGTCTGCCAGTTTGTGTGCAAAAACCTCAAAATGTGAACTTAATTTAGCGTACGAAAATTCAGTCAAAATAAAATTGGATGTCGTTCGAATTGATTGGCTGTTGCATGAGACATACATGTGTACAATTCCCATACCATGCTGTTTTGGTAGTCGATGACGCCGATTAACTTAATCATCGCAAATCCCCTGTGCTATGCAGATGATTAAATCGAATAAAAATTTAATCAATAAAATTGTTGTCGTTGCTGAAAAAAAGAACGTTCTTTCCGCCATGCGATTAATTGTACCGTAGCACATGTCCATGCCGTCGCATCCAAGCACTCGAGATAGACAGAGAGGCAAAGAAAGAGTGAGAGAGAACGATCGTACCGAGGTTTTTATTTCAATTACGGTCATCATACTGGAAATTGTGAATTGCTTGCAAATTGTTTGGCAGACAACCGAAACACACATCTCACTCACTCACTCCCCATGATATCATACTCTCGCTCACACAGAATAGATACACACACATACACAAACCCATACGCGCGCGCGCTCAGTCGCCGTGTCGAGTGGAAAAAAAACCTGCTGCAACATATTGTTAACATTAGGCCATTTAACTTATCACCCCTCTTAACAATTTAATCCTGTAGTGAAAACGAAAACCAAACACACTAAATTGAAAGATGATTCGATACCCAAACAAATGAACAAATGAACAAAAAGAACAACAAGATAAATAACAATGGCCCAGCGAGCACACAATAGAATCGTTTGGGAAACAAACAAAAAAATTTTAAAAGTGGAAGTGCAATGTGACGTGCTGTGCGTGTACGGCGAGTAGTTCATTCGGCGGTAACAAGACTATTAAAGTTGCATTAACGACTCTGAACGAGGGGAAAGAGGGAGAGTATGAGACAGACACACACACACTAACACACACATATAAAGAGATCAAATGCAGAAATCAACTGACGAAAAAATGTCAGCCCAACCAAATGCAATTGTTCCGTAAACGATGACGATATATACGTACTAGGCGCATTCACTTTCGATTCAATTGATCCGGTGGCATATGAAACACCGAACGAATTATTTTCTCACCCTCGGAAATGAACGCATGAGTAGTACGGTGTAGTAGTACGCTGCAATTCATACATTTGCGTATTTATATGCAACATCTTCTATTAATCATATATAGTTTCAGTAGGTAGTAGATAAATTGAATGACATTTTGTTTCTCGATGCACTTATAATATTGTGATTTGCGACAAACGAAAATAACTTCCACATGCAACTTTAATTGAATTGTTTTTTTTTTTTCAAATTCCCGTTTTTTCGGAATCCACTCATGAACAATGCGCATTAACATCAGGATGCTGTGGTTCACCACATCCTTCGGACCTATGTAATGCATCGTTTATGTATTTTATTGGGAATAAACACAGAAAATTTGAATTGTTTTTTTTTCGCAAAAAGCCACGGTTTTGATTTTCAATACCATGATACCAAGACTTGGTAACCAAGCCGGCCAATTCATTTATTACATTTGAATCAAAACACATAAATAGATATGTGGACTGACCGCCTTTATCACTTCTACAAAGATTGTTCAACGCATTTCATGCAATCCGTTATGTCAAGAATGACTGTGTTTGCAATTTTCCTGTTTTATCATTGGAATTTCATTTGCAACGAATGAATCTTGACATGATTTCATATGCTTGGATTCTTTTACAAAAAAAATAATGAACAAAATGAGTTTGAACTTATTACCCCATTCAGCAACGGTGAAACGAGTGTTTTGTTCGAAATGGTCAGTGGTCGATGGTAGAAATTGGTTGTATATTGATTGCTAAACCGCAAATTTTCAACAAGTAATCGTAGATGTGTGAAACATATTGATCTGTTTCACGTGAAGTATTTTGCTCTGTTTGTGTGATGGAAACAGCACAAATAGTTAAGGATTTAGCAATCAAATCACCGGAAATTATTAACTTTGATCATGAACAAATTCACCTAATTGAAAATGTCTGTTGATTAAAGATTGTTTTTGCTATGTAGCGTTGTCCTGAATTTCCTAACTCGTGTGTCTATTGCGTTATTCCAACGCATCTGTAGCAGACAATTCATTTTATAATGCAACCACAATTCATTTGGAATTTTGTACTATAGACACGTTTCCAAGAATTGTAATTCATATCGCATTGGCCTATGAATGCCAACGGGTTTCATTCGTTCTGTCAAGATGTTGATAATACTAAAAAAAAAATTCTAACCAATTTTGTATCAATAAATTGATGAAAATTTCGTAAGTTTTACAAATATAAAAAAAATTCAATATCAAAACAAAAATTTCAAAATCATTTGCAAATAGAACGTGAGTTTCAATTTGAATTTATGAATTTGATATGTAATTTCCGTATCAAAATACATATGGACAGTCGTTTTGATAATATCTGTGTCCCCCTTTCGACTATTTCTAAAATTTATCTTTCCTACCATAAACTGAAACCGTTAGAATAACTATCGAATGTCCCTTTGAACACTTGCCCTCTCGTTGCATCGTTCTATATTATGGGAATATTTTTCCGCTGCGAAGTGATAAAATTTTATGTGTGCCGTGTGTATTGGTATCAAATGACAGCAATCACTTCAGAACAAGTAAAAACAAGGCAGTGAGTTGGATCAACCCTCTTTCCCCTTTGAAACAGAGACATAATAAATATCACAGTCATCCGAAATGAATATAACCAGTTCTCATTCAGTGTGTGATCATGTTGAGATTTTTTTTTTCTTGCTGCCGTAGTAAACAAAGATTGTATCTATATGTCAGCAGCCACCGTAACATTTAGCCCAAAACTAACTTGTCATGACAAATTGGACATCCACTTAAGCTACAAATAAATTTAAACTCACGTCATTTCATCACACTGTTGCTATCTTCTTTTTTTTTTTATTGGAATAAACACAGAATCTCGGAGATTCGTTTCAAAATAGCAATAGCTTTGATATTTAGTTAAATATTATTTAAAGAAAAATACGAGTATTTCACATTAAAATGCACCAATAAATAATTAGTCTTTGCAAACATTTAATAGATAAATTCTTGAACATTTAACCCACACTCACAATTGCACTCGCTGATAAAATATTTGTGTGTTTTTTTTTTGTTCAATTTTGGCTTCGGTCAAATAACAATCATTTCCAATTTTTAGATGGTGTTTTTCGCATTCCGTTCCAAACGGTTGTTTTCTTAACCAAACAATGCCCGTTTGTATCGATCACTCAAATCCAGGCCATTTGGTGATGATGACGACTCAACGGAACCGTACGGGGCAGCTGGCACCAAATCAGAATTATCATGCTTAATCTGTGGCCGTTGATAGAATGCAGCTGAGTGAATTTGTTGCGGATTCGTTGCGTAATCATGAGCGATAATGTGAACCGACAGAGGATTGCCGTGCGCTAATATTTCGGATAAGTAGAACTGCCTGCGAGAGAGAGAGAAAGCAAGAGAAAGACAAATAGAGAGAGAGAGAGAGAGAGAGAGAGAGAGAGATACGACGGAAGAGCAGAGAGAAAACAAAGTTGACGTTTGAAAATATGAGGGCGGTATTTCGGAATTTACAGATGTTTTTCGCTTACTTGCATATATCGGGTATGTCATCAGAATGGTCTGCTGCTTTAGAGCTTGATGTTCCAGATCGCTTAAAATTCAAGAAAACGAAAATGTTCTGGTTTCAATCACACAAGAATAACTAGAACACACTTACTTTTCCATTCACCCAGCCACGTGAATATTGAAATGTCTGGGCCACTGAACACGAAATCAGCGCACACACCAATATGATGATGGATAACTCTGATTTTGATGCCATATCAATTCTTTGGCATTGATGTCCGGATGAAAATAAATGAAAAGACGAAAACAAATAAACAATTGAATTTTTTTCCACATTTTTTTTTCAACCGTTGAAAGGTTTCACAAATCCAATTCAACTTCGATACGTTCAAGAGCTTTTTTGCTCGTCGCTGCTTCCATCTGTTAGCAGCATTGCAACTTACAATTGTACACAATATTTTTCTTTATTCGAAACAATAATTCCATACAGATTTCTACAATGTTTTTGATTTGCTTGCAAATTTTAAAGAGAAAAAAAACGCAAATTTTCGTTTAATTCAAATTCTGTTCTTGGATGTTATCGATATTCTCGGCGCAGAGTGAATGATGTATTGCGACCGAGAAGCATGGCTTTTATAGGTTATTGGAGGCTTTTTTCGTTGAATTAATTTGAATAGAAGAGTAATTAGATACGTGGAAGAATAAGGCGAAACAGTTCCCTTTGATGAACGGTTGTCAGCAGTTTCAAAGGAGCAACCAAGACAACGGAATGTTTTCAGTGAAGTAATCCAGTGTGTGTGCGTTTGGTGTGGGCTTCGTTTTTGTAATTAATTCTAATCAAAATCAATAAATTAGTATCTAATTATTGTGCTTTAGAATTTTTTTTTTCTTCATCACCACTCAAGCCAAGTGACGGAGAGAGTGCGTTTGTGTAGTATTTGCATGGAAGATTGGTAATTGGCCTTTTTGGTAAGACATTGAGTTTTCTAGCTACGTAGAGCGCTCTGTAATTAAATTCTATCTCGCATAAGTGCAATTGAGTATCTCTTCGCGGCCGACTGATGACTGTTCGTATCGTGTACCACAAAGCAGACACAATTCATATAATTGACAGTTCCTTTTTCCTCAAACCCGTTTTCTTTGCTAGACGAACACAATGATAACAGAGAAGGAGGGAAAAAAACTGTGCACACGGCACATATGCAACACAAATACGATTCGATCTTTAATTTATAGTTAACACATCATTTCACAGTTCGTTGACAGTGTATCAGATCTTTTAATGTAATCCGACATCGATGCACTCGTTCTTTGTTTGCAAGATTCAATGCTTGTTTCCATTGGAAAAGACTTGTTTTCTCAGTAAATACAAAGAATGATAGAGATTTTCAATTCAAAATAAATGAAGCCAAGTTGTTGTTGTTGTTTTTTTTTTCTCATCAAAACTTTTATTCATTTTTGATTCATTGACGGCATGTTTGAGTTACACATTTTCTATGATCAATGCCAATCAGCCGTGATGATGGCCATAGCCGCCTCCGTGTGGGTAGCCCTGGTGACCATAGCCTTAAAATGAAATTAAAAATGACAAAATGTTAACTTGAATTTGTTGATTGAATATGAAACTTTCGGTTCATCGGATGTATTAAAAATTTAAGCGTTAAATACAATTTCATTTTCGAATGAAATATTCACAAAGAAATAATTTCATGTGTCTAAAAAGTAGTTTCAACGCTTTCAGTTTTTAATAGAGTTGAAAATCCAATTTAATACTGTTAACAATCAAATTCACCTCCATATCCTCCATGGCTGTGATGTCCGCCCCAAGATCCGCCATAACCTACAAAATAATCGACAATTAGGCCTATGCGTTACTCCAAGTAACTTTAAAAATTTGAAGCAAATAAATCGATAATATTAATGCGGATAAGTGATTATGTTTGAGGGATGGGTTCCCAATTGTTCTAATTTGTTTGTCAAACTTTTGTGGAAATATCGATTTTGTATTGTATTCGAAATGTTCATCACCTCCATATCCACCGAATCCGCCAACTTGTCCAAAATTGCCGCCGTATCCTAGAAAATATTCATAAATAAATGAAAATCCATACCAACAATATTTCTAACTTGGAATTGAAGCAAAGCGATTGAAACGAAATTGCAATTGAAACATTTATCATTCCATATGGTTTGGTTTAAATGTTAATCCAATAAAAATGATTCGGAATAAAGTATTATAACAAGTAAAGAGCTAAGCATATAAAATGAAATGGGTAAAATACCACCAAATCCGAAGTAGGGATAAGAACCATATCCTGAAACAAAATCCCAGAAGATTTGCATGAAACAATTCACCAAAGCGATAGCAACGAAACGGTTAGCTATTCTTACCACCATGACTAAATTGTCGGCCGACATTCGATTCGGCCGTCTTAAGATCGTCCACAACAGCGGCTGGCACTAGTTCCTCCTCTGGTGGCTTAGCCACCGTGACCGTTGCAGCAATGCACACACCCACAACAACAGAGATTATCAAAATTTTCTACAACAACAACAACAACAAAAAACCATTTTCAATACCTTTTTAAAACGAACAAAAACAGAATAAAATATCGATTGCACAACTTACACTCCACATTTTAAAAATGTAACCTTTTGAATGGTAAAGAAACGAACAAATTGTTTAGCACAAGAGTGTCTCTTATTGTCTTCGGAGCGTCGACAAAGAACTACCTATTGAGTCATTGAATGATCGTCCTTTTATATTAAATCCATGTGTAGCGAAAAAAAGTATTTCATGTTCTTTTTTTCGCAATTCGTTAGCAGAAAAAAGAAATCCGTTGAGCGATGATGTTGTGTCCATTTCTTAGGCTTCGGCGAATCATAGCCGCAAGCGATTCTTAGGCATCAAGTACATGCGAACAGTGTAGAACTAGTTTTATTTTTCGTTTTGCTGTAATTTATGCGATGGTGAAACGAGTTTAGAATTTCAAGTGATAAGAAAATCTGTGCAATTAAAGATGCGTCAGATGCATAGTTTATCGAAAGTTAAATAAAATGCATAGATGCGTATTGTTACGTCCGTAGAAATCCCCCCATTTTTTTCTTGCTTATTCTTCTCCTCTGTTTTGTTCTTTTCGAAAAACTCGTTTCATTCGCACATTACAGGAATACAAACCCATTAATGCGTTTAATTGTTTTGTATATCGTTCCATCAGAGATTAGACATTGGTAAAGCCGGTATATCTTATTTGCATGCAAATGCATGAAATAATTATTATGAGAATATGCAGGCGTCTTAGATTTAGAACCATTTTATAGACGCCGACCGAAAGCCGCTCGAACAATGAAGCGGCAATTTTTCTTCAGTCACCACCGACGTGCAATGAAATCGAGAGTTACAGTTAAAGCAAGACGATGGTGAAAAAAAACCCATATCAATTGGTATTCATCTCTTATGCTATTAATTCTGTGTAATTTTTCAAATACACAATAATCGAGCAATTAATTAAAATGTCGCGCATCTACAATTCTATGGTCAGGCCCATTTTTTATTTCAGTTTTTTTTTTCAAATGACGTTTTTTTTCATTCGATTTTTATTTTCATACCACTGAAAGTCGTCAACAAAAAAAAAACGAATGAAAAAAAACGGAGATAAAAAAGACTCAAAAACAAAAATAAACCAATCTAAAAGATACCATCAAACATTTTCCATTCTTTTATTCCTCCATCATTTATCGGTATTATTGAAAGTATAAAAATAAACACGGATTCAAACGGAAGAAATGCAGTCTCCATATGATTGCATCGCACTGCATTGTCGATTTTGTTGTGATGAATGTGTCGGCAAAATGCGGCACATCATGAATGGCAAATGTTGCATTTGACGTGAGTGAACATTTTTTGACATATTCGTGGCAGAGGGCGCAACGAATGCGTCCAGTGAGCGTACACACATTTACAGCGAACAGCGACAGAAAATGAAAGATTTATAGAGCACAAGGGAAAAACATTTTGTCGATATTGAGTTGTGCGTTCGCGTTTATTTTTTTTTTGTTCTCTTCTCGTGTGTGTGTTTAAAAAGTAAAATAAGAAGACGAAAAAAAAAACCAGAAAATGATTTTTCATATTTGAAATTGTTGTGTTGGCTTTCGTTTTTGTTTCAATTCCATCAACAAACAGAAAACCGTAAGAGACTTATCGATCGCCGAATGGTATACATTTTGATATTTTGTGCGAGTTCTTGACTTTTATATTTTTTCGTTGCTTACCATACAATATTTTTTTTTCGTTTGTTAAAATTTCCTTTACGTTGAATACTACTGCTGCTGCATGAATTGCGCTTGTGTGTGCCGGCTACTCGTGTTGCACAGCGAGAAAAAATCAAATTGAGCGACGATTTTCGAATTGAAAATTGAACGAAAAGAAGAAAAAAAAAAAACAAAAACACAAACCGAAAGCAAAAAAAAGCGAGAGAAAGAGAAAGAACCCACATTGATAGAAAGAGAGAGAAGATATATGTATGAAGTTTGAGAGAGAGAGAGAGAGAGAGAGCCGATATAAGAGAGTTCATACGAAGGGGGCCACCAAAAAAACGGCAGCGAATTTCAGTATTTAAGGCATTTGTCGAAAGTAAGTGTGCTTCGAAAAAAATATTGTTGATATATGATGTCGGAACGCAGAACAATCAAAGTGCATTGTGCATTGAAACCGTACATTTTCTGATGATTGTTTCATTGCTGCAGTTGTCGTCGTCGCTGTAGCCGCCGTTGTCGATGTTGTTGTTGTTGTTGTTGTTTTTTTTCTCCGACCGTTCATTCATTTGCGGTATTGCGTTCCTTGTGGTATAATTTTAATCGTTTCTGTTTAATTTGGTTTGAGCACGTCGTGCAAAGTTATGCTATCGCAGCATTTATTGCTTAATATTCGTTGCTCAGTTGCTTGTTGTTTCGATTCGATGTAAGTGAATTTCAACTACTTTGTTCCGTGCGCCCACCGAAATCTTTATTCACCGAACAGAAAGCAGAAGAAGAAGAAGAAGAAGAAGGAAAAAAAATAAAAGAACTGCGGCTTGCATTCGAATGTGTGTACACACTTACTATCTCTCGTTACGCGCTCAACAATTTTTTGAATATGAACGAAATCGAAAATGCTTCCAAAAAGCAAATGCCTCGTTTTTTTTTATTGAGCTCTGGATGATTTAGTTGGGTCGTGCGAGTGTATCGAATCAAATATTCTTTACAAAATGAAAGTTAACACTCGTGTCGAATGTGTGAGTGTGAATGTTTGGTTTTCGACGAATTGTTTATGCATCATCACATTCTGAGTGTTCAAAACAAAAATAAAATTTCATAAATGACGACGCTTCAATTTGCCGATATTCCAATTGGATTCCATCTACTTCAACTATATTCTCCCAACTAAAACTGAACACTAAAATAAACAAATCATAACAATAATTAATATCAAAAAAGAAGAATCAACTTGAGAATAGAAAGAGAGAGAGAGAGATAGAGAGGGAGACGAAAGACATACAAAGAATAAACGAGCCGAAGAATTAGCCTTCGATTTGCGCACACTGTGTGTGTGTGTTTCTTTTTTATTTCTATATATAAATTAAAATTGTTCATGTTTCATGTATGGCTCTCTCGAATACGGATATGCTGCATTGAACGATAAGCACACAAATAAGTGTGCATTTTGCCGTTGTTCGGAACAGAGACTCTAACCTACATTTTACAAATGTGTTGTAATAATTTGTAAGTCGTGTGTATCCGAACTGAAAACGGAGAGCTATTGATTGAAAAGACATTTTATGAAAAATTAAGACTTTTTTAAACATTTGCCACTACTTTGAATCGTGTGCTCTGTCGGTCTCATGCGCTCTCTCTCTATCTCTCTTTCTCTCGCACTCAATCGCGGGCCAGTATGTGCGATTGTATTGTTGTATTTCGAATTGTATTGTATTGTATCGAATGCGATACGACGAATGAGTCGGCTAACAATGTGTGTCTGGTCATATGTGTGTGTTATAATATTATATCGCGTGTACAGACGCTCTCAACAATTCTCTAATGCCGCAGTATATTTATGAATCGTTTGACACTATTAATTGTACATGGCGAGTTTGACGATATGATATTGTGTGTGTGGCATGTGTGTCTGTGTCAAATGAATAATCGTAATTTGAGCAGTTGCCTCCTTATTATTTCTTCTCTCTCTCTCTCTCCCTTTTTTCTGTTTCTTGTGATTCTGTATTTTGTCAAACTGAATAACAGAAAAACAATTGTTGTTTGCTTTTTCTTTTCTCTTTCGTACCATGTGCTTTTCATCATCCAGCTCCATTGCGGGAAGTGAACGACTGACTTTTTGACTGACGACCACACGCGCAGCCCAACATCATTCCATTCATTTGTGCTGCAGTGGGAAATAGCAAAATGGATAATGAAACAAATCCCAGTGAAAATGATGCCGAAGTGGTTGAATCGTGTGTAAAAATCAATGAAAATGGATGCGACGAACAAACGGATGAAACCGATGCAGTGACTGAATCGGAAGATAAAGACGAATCCGAAGTGGAAAATGTATCCGAAAATAAGACAGAAGAAGAGGAGGAGGAGGAAGAGGAAGAGTGTCCGTCACCGAAGGAATCGTCGCCAGTTGATGAGGCGCCAAGTGAAACCGATCAATTTGCTGTGATTGATTCAGATCCATCAGAGAGTAGTCCCGAGAAGGGAGCCTGCATTGTGTCATCACCATCCGAAACGGAACATGAAGAATTGGGAAACGACAAGAGCTGGAACCAGCTGGAGAATGAAAGTAGCCCCGAAAAGAGTCAATCTGAAGTGGCTTTTGAAGCGGCTTGTATCATATCATCACCATCCGAGGCGGAAATGTACGAATCGGCAAATGAAAAAACCTGGGGCCAACTGAATGAATCGGTGAGCGAAGGCATTTACGATGAAGCCGAATTAGAAGATTCCATTGACGATGAAGCCGAATCGGAGGACGATGAAATGGAAAATAATTATCGACCCAGTCAAAAAGTGGTGTACCAAAAAAAGGAGCGCGAAAAAGAACAAAAACCGGCAGCCGAATGCCCAGTATTCGAGCTAACCGATGACAATTCAAGCGTCGACGATGTACGATCCGAAGTGGACGATGACATTGAAGGCGATGAAATGGGCGAAGAGGAAGAAGATTCGGGTGAGTAAAGACTTGAAATACTGGCTCTGTCTCTCTCTCTCTCTCTCTCTCTCTGTGTGTGTGTGTGTGTGTGTGTGTCTGCCCCCATATTTTGTTGATTTACTAATTCACATTTATTTCGATCGTTTAGATTACAGCGAAGTTCATAATATCGATGACAGTGATGATGAGCCATCATACGTTGAGGAACGGAACATTCAAAATGTACGCCAATTACCACCAACAGCATCATCATCATCACACAGTGCCAAGATCGATGTTAAACTACCGATCAAATCATACGATAATGAACACACCTTCGATGAAGATGCTAAATTCGGAAAACATTCAGCGGCACGAGTCAGCAGCGGTAGCAGTAGCCAGTGTCGAAGTTATATAAAAAGTATGCTTCAAAATCAGAGTGCCTCAAAACTTCAACGATATTTGGCTGTTAAAAGAAGTATAAAATGGTATGTATGTCATTTACGATTCCCTCTTATTCAGTGTTCGCCCGAAGAAAAAAAAATTCGGGAGATCAATGTTGGCCGTCTATTACACTCACATACATTCGCACGCACCAAGTGTAGCGTTTCTCGGTCGTGTTAAACCCAAAAATATGCATACATTTTCTATCAAAAACTGTGGCATTTCAATTGATGGCTGCTGTTTCGATACGATTTCAAAGCGATTCCCATTGAATCCTCTCTCGCACTCACAAATTGCTACAATGACTACACCAACTGTAGACGTAGTAATAATGAATTCGACCTTATTTTTAGAACAGCGACCGTTGTTGTAATTACTTTATCATTTCCATTTTCATTTTGTGCATGTATTTGTGTGTCACTTTTCTCAATACGTTTGATTGGCGCGCTGGTGTATATGTGTGTATGTGCACATCAAATAAATTTCTAACGACCGAACTATTTTCATCGGATTCAACAGAAGAAGCAGAAAAAAGAGTAAATTTATTTATTTGATATTTTCATTTGCTTGTATCATATATTCATATGCGAAATTAAGATGTTTAAGCGGCATATGATGAATACGAAAAAGAAGACGTGGAAGTAGAAATAGAAAAAAAAACACAATCTTCACACATCGAAGACACCAAAACCCGACAAACTGCATTCGAAGTGTGTGCTGCTGCAGTTCATTCAATTTGCAAGTTTGTTTTGCAAACAAAAGAAACCCATTGCAAAAGTGATTGCACGCTGCAGACAACAGAGATACGATACGAACATTCATTTTCTTGCCTGCTCACTCTCTTTTCTCTCTCTCTCTCTCGCGCGCGCGTTCTCCGTTGCTTTCGACGCGAACACAGAAAAGAACTATAATTTTTCGTACAAGTTGCACATTGAGAGAGCGCGCGCAACGAAATAAAAAAAAAGAAAAAGAAGAAAACTTAAATCAAATAGAGGATTATGAGTCAAGGTTTTTTGTATTTGCGTTCAATGTGTTTATTATACCGAGGTCAGCCTCACACAGCGCGCAGCTTATACGGCACCACAACACGGGCATATACCAACCAAAACACTCAGTACTCTCGCACACTCGAAAATATTGTAGATTTCATATAGATTTTCTATACGTGAAGTACTTAATGAAAATGAAAATGTACGAATTAACAAGAGAACAGAAAATAACATAGAAGAAATCAGTACACAAAGCACACGAGTCAAAAGAATAACACACAAAAAAACAACAAACACAATATGGAAAAATAAAGCTCAATAACTGGCATGGCGATGCATCGTATCGGTCGGTCAGACGGACGGTTGGGCGGTCGGTGTGAGTGAGCATTTCTTAATGGTTATTATCATTTGATTTGATATTTCTAAACAAACGATATATTGACTGTCGTACATGGAAAATCCATACGATCCATGTCTGTCTTCGTTGCCATTGCAATTGAGAATGCAGTTGATATTTCGCCAAGTTCGATTCTCGAACCATTGCGGTACATTGGACCACGGCGTAAAAACCCAAAGTAATAATTCTAACTTCGACAAACTAAGCAAACGCATGAGACATATTGGTTTTATTTAAAATGCAATCAGCACAATAAGTTGTGTTATCAATTACCCATCGCATTGAAATGCAGCCGCGTACGCTGTAACCGTCGACATCGTTGTTGTTGCAGTCATCGTCGTCGTTGATGTCGTCATTGCTTATAGTCGATTGTAGTGTCGAGACTGCACTTCATGATTAGCTCAACATTGCCGATAATAAGTGTGTTCGAAGACAGAGGCTACCTTGTTAATGTTCCCTTTTTCCCCCTTCCAACACTTCCAATCCAAAAATAAAGCAATTTCGAGTGAGAAAAAAACAGATCGCGCGTCGCTTCAATGTCGAATTAGTATCTCATTTTGCATAGGATTTTTCGATCGAATGCACACAACTTCCAAGTGGTCTTACAATTCAAACATGCTTATCACGAGGAAAAAAAGTGTGTGTTTGTTGCGGAGCATCCTCAATGTGCGCCCATTCGATATCGAGTTTCGATATTTAAAAAAAAAACACTCACACCGAACGTCTGCTGCTGTTGGGCCTGCACACAATATGTTCACAGGTACAATATTTAACGTATGATCATTGATCACAATCATTGACCATAAAAATCAAACGATTTACGAGACGATGTGATGTGACCACCATGAAAATGATGATTATAGTTGCATGCTCTCAATGACACTTAGTTGCATTTCAACGAAATGAAAAAAAATCGCAAGAAAAAAAATAACAACAACACACACACACACACACACACACAACTAAACAGCGGCAAAGCGAACGAAACAAAAAATTAACTAAAGCGAAAGTCATGCAAGATTATTCATCGATAGAGCGATTGTGAGTGAGTTAGAGAAAGAGAGAGATACCTGTGGACGTGTACTCTGCTATTTGGCATTGACACAACACACAATCTCAATGAAACTGTTGCGAAAGCAGAAGCTCGGAATTGCACATTTCATCAACGGCTCGACGCACCGTATGGGTGCCAAAGTGGTAGTAGTAACAGTAGCAGCAGCACTTTTAGTGTGTTGCAGACAAAAATCAAGTATTCGATCGGCTTGTCTTTTGCCGCATCAACGGGCATCAGAAAAACAATGTGCCAATGTGAATAAATGTTGATTCCATGCTGATACATTTCATAGGCAACAAATCGGATTTAGAACAGCAGCGGCAGCAACAACAACAGCATGCCAAACCCAAAGGAGCATTCATGATAGTAATCGCATTTTAATATCACATTGAATGGCACACAAAGTGATTCGCTCATTCGTTCGTTCGCTGTGCTCTCGATGCGCATGTATTTGATTCACAATATCATGTGGCTGTGTGTTGAACAATCGTGTTTGCCATTTTTGCTGCTGTTGTGGTTTTTTTTTTCGTTATTCACTTCTATTTTATTCTTGAAATGACCTTGAAATATACTGCTCGCCGAGCACACTTTTCCATTTCGATACGATTTAATTGTTTTGAACATTGATGTCAGTAGTTTGAATCGCGCAATGCAATTTTCATTATAGTTTTTTTTTCATTTTCCTTCAAACGACCGATTGCAAGTGGCATTGCATTTCAAAAGTGTAGTGACATTTGAAACAAATTTTCACAGTGAGCTAGCAAGTAAGCAGTAGCGCGCCAAACCAGCCAGCCAGCCAAGAAGAAAGTTCGTTCAATATTCAACGAGTTCAACTAGAGAGAGTGTAAAAAAGAACAATATTCGCGATTTTTCGTGTTCGTTTCCCGAAAAATACACTGCACTGTGCTCTCTATGTCTTTCTCTCTCTTGCTCTCGCTCACTTTCGCTCGGGCTTCTCGGGTTTATTTACATTCGGTGAACTCTCAGGTTAGAAACCTCGTGAAATTGTCAGATTGTTAATATTGTATCCGTGAAACAGTTTTACAATTCATGGGGAAATTTCGTGCGTATGCAAATACTTGACGGAATTGGGGCATTGCATACATAGATCAGCTTACAAGAACCAATTGTGTGTGAGTGTTTCTTTTTTATTGTTGTTGTTATTCGTGCTCTTATCACACCCTTTTTTCTCCACACTCACTTTGAATTGGCCGCAGAGGTGAATGTGTTGTGTGTGGATGTTTATATTTATACTTTGTCTAAAAGCAAATAAATTCACTTTTTACGGCGGAAAATCAAACAGTCGGTCGCGGTGCCGAGCGATTTCCATCGTCAAATCTGAGTTGCACGCTTTTGAACACGAAATTAGCGGTGACACAGTTCCTCTCTCCATACACATATATGAATATTTGCATTTCTGATTCGAAGAACACATTGCGACGACGACGACGACGATGAACAATTGAAACGGCTAATTTGCACAAAACTATTGCGCACTTTGGCACACAAAACTGCAATACACTGTGCTAAGCATACGAATGGGTTCAATGAAACATCAAAAGTGGATATTGAGTCAAAATTCGTCGCTCGTTACTGTACGGTTCTGCCACTGTTCGGGGTAAATGAAAGACGATACGATCGACATAACAAATTCCTCCAAAAAAAAAGTATGATGCAACTAAAACGAGTTACGTCTTCCAAGTGAACATTTTCCAAACGAAAAACCAAATCGGTTTCAGTGTTTAAAAAAGTAATAAATCGTCATTGGAAAAAAATCGATCGATTTTGATTTCGAAATAATATTCCATTGCCATTTCGGTTTATATTTGGAACGCTATTGATAGAATTCGATGAATTGCCGAAACGTTATCAGCAACATCGGAAACTGAATGAAGTGATCTTAACCCGTGCACTCGTCATATCATTGAAAGTCGATGCCTGATAGCGTGACGACCAGCCAACTCATTTGAATACTAGTGAAAAAAAAATTTCATTCGTTTTCCTACTCTCTCTTTGACTACATCGAATAAATTCGTGTTGAAGTGCTGATGAGACGAGAGACAAAACAAAAAAATAATTCACCAATTGCAATTTTCAACAATGTGTGTAAGTTTTTGTGTTTCTTCTCTCATTCTCTCTCTGGTCGCAGTGTATTGACTATAATATTTTTCGTTTCGTCGATCCAAGTCTCTTTCTCTCGATGAGTGCCCATGTGCCCAACCGACGGACCGAATGAGCAAAAGGAAGAGCAAGCGCGGAAAAAAATATAACGAATATGAACTACATATATGCGCAATGTTTATAAGTTATATATATATATATATGTTTTTGATACTATACATATAAATGGCAATGAGTTCAGTGCTCTTTATTTACTCATTATTATTACTGTTTCTTTGAGTTCTTTTTTTTCGTGTGTTTTTGTTCTTTTTTTTTCATTGACTCCCTGTATTCACCAAGATGTGTATGTGTCGAAATTGTGTAAATGTGTCTGATGATTTCGTTGCCACCATTGAGGTGAATGAACTTTAAACCATTTTCTAGATATGTTCAATACACTCCTCGATTATTTCGCCGAGCTGCCTTTGCATTTAAAAGCAGTCACATGTACACAATGGGTTGAAACGAACAACGAAAATCCAACAAAAGCCGGAACATCACACACAAACATACCGCGAGAGAGAGAGAGAGAGAGAGAGAGAGAGCATATGCTCTTAATACAACAGATTCGAAGAAAACCCACTTGAAAGCAAGTAAACGCTCGGGGAAAACCCAAGCAAATACATTTTTCAAGTGCATTTCATTTGACTGCATTTCGGGACTTAATAATGAAAGTTGAATGCAATTCGAATGTGGCCAGAGCCACGTAATTCGCGTAAAATGATAAAACACCACATTTTTTTCCTTCTCTCGATCACCACGAATTGTGTGGTCCATACACAACAATCCAATACAATACAATCACAAAACCGAAACGAGGAATAAAAAAATTACATAAAATTCATGCACGTTACAAATTAGCAAATCTCTCTCCTTAGAGCCTCACATTAGTACTATGAAATCGCAGCGAATAGAATGGAATGACCATCGATTAGGGCATGCATTGAAATCACGATTCGCAGCTTTCATTAAATTACAGAAAAAATTATCTGTATTCATTTCAAGCTGCAATAACGAGTTGGATGAAAACCGAACTATGCAAAATTATTGCTTTCTATTTGAACGAAAATATCCATAGGGGTATTGCAACGACCATAAAATATATGTATTTCATCAAGTTTATCAAGCTCTTTCCAAGTTTATGCATAGTGTCGAACTTTTATTCAAGCTCTACCATCTTAATGTACAGTAAAATAATTTACGGGCACGACGTTAGATGGCGTTTTTTTCTGGTCAAAAAAGTTGCAATATCCCTTTGAAAATATCATTTTTTCATAATTAAATCTTCATTTTGAGTG
The DNA here is from genome assembly GCF_009176505.1 of Sitodiplosis mosellana. NCBI lineage: Eukaryota > Metazoa > Arthropoda > Insecta > Diptera > Cecidomyiidae > Sitodiplosis > Sitodiplosis mosellana. Next base: position 17,632,258 of record NW_022601467.1, on the reverse strand, counting down.
AATAATTTGAACGCTTGATTGAAAGAAAATTTCAAATGTCTCCATTTCAAAGCTGGCCAATGCAAGGAAATGTAATTTGATTTGTTTCGATGTTGCATTTGTGATGAAATGAACATTCACTTTGTCAACAAATGGATCGTCAACACTTGATTTTTGTATAGTCAGATGTCGTGCACTATATTTAGATACCTCATGCATTAAATATATTCATAAGGTGAGATGAACCAAATTAATATTCTCCTTGAAAGAAGCGAGAGAAGAAAAAAGAGAAAACAAATAAGAGTAGCACTCAAACTTTCATTAAATGCTAGTTTCTCAAGTGGCATTTTCTTCTTCTTTCGTTGTTGACATCGTTGCTTTTGGTTCGCTTGTAAATGACCCAGTTCATTATATTGCATATTTTTCATATATATATTGAAATGCATTCCGATCCGTTTACGTGCAGAAAGCTGTCATCGAACGAATCGTCGATTGTCCGATAAGAAAATATTGCTATTGTCCTTGTGCGCGCGCGAGAGAGCTAAGAATGTACCAAAAGTACATACACACACACACACACACACTCAGCAAATTAAATTAGTTGTGATGGTTCAGCTTATGAGTTTATTGAACCCTTACACATGTACTTATTGTATTTTCTTCGTTTTTTTCGAATTTTAGATCGAATCAAACACATTTCGTCTTCGTCTTCCATTTTCTGTGTGTGCGCGTTTGTGTGTCGCCTTTTGTTTCAAACTGTTTGTATTTGTTTATTGTCGTAAGATTGGATTGGAGTGTATTGAACTGAGCGCGGTGAACATATGTCATACAATTTACACATGAAATGCAGGGCATTGACAATCGTCACTCTGGCAAAATGTGAGCATGTGGAGCACAAATGCAAAACTCTTCAAATGAATTGATGATGATTTGGTTTTGCCATATTCCTAGTGGCACCGCTTCATTTCAAATATTCAAATCTCTTCGTTCTGTACCTTTTTTTCCACTCTAGTTGTCTTAAATGTTACGTCGATTGTGCTGGTGGTGCGTCTGCAGCACACTTCGTCGTATGTATAGGATATGGTGTTAATTTATGAAGATGGCAATAATTGTCGACATTTCGAAATGAAAGTGCTGATATTCATGGGCGACTGATGGCTCGCTCGCTCATTCTGGCCATCGTTTTCACGAACGCACCGCCACTCAAGCGCTCGACAAGATCACACAACCGACCGACCATTTGCTAACCGTAAATTAATTGATTGCATGTGGATACTTATAGAATTAAAATAACGCACATAAGACAAAGACGTTGGCTTGTTGTTGCTGTCTTTCATTTAATTTAATTTAATTCACGCTCATTTCACGTATATTTTGTGGTGTTGTAATCTATTTTTGAAGAGAAGTTCAGCTCTTTACTCATACACACACACACACACACACGAACTCGACTCAAGATATATCGACCAACGCAAGCAGCAGCAGCAGCAGCAACGGCAACGGCACCGGCATCAGTCTCTTGTCGACGTTTTGCTAAATGGCGTGAAAATCAGTCGAAAATTACATTTACAAAATGAAAACGAAACGAGCATAGGGAAGCATAGCAGCTCAAAAGACTCACCGGCACAATGAATAATTGTGACTAATTACACGTCAATTAAAATAGTGTCAACGGCGACGCCACTTGAGCCATCTTTCGAAATAGATTTAACTTAGAAAATTTTCATGCAATTTGAAATTAAAAGACAGAGGTGGAGAGATAGTGTATGAGTGTATGGGTGTCCGTGTGGCTAGTTGTGATTTTTCATTTTTGGTAGACGTTGCAGATTTCTCTCTCTCTCTCTCTCTCGATCGAACCGTCGTCAGTTTTGGACTTGGATTTTGTCTTTAGTCAGCAACATTCTTATCGTCAAATTAGCTTTCACTCTTTTCTGCAACCAAGCATTCAGTTTGCCGTTGCTCTCTGTCCTGCTCCTGATGTAACCAAACGAGGGAGAGGGGGAGAGGGACGGCGCTCGCTACCTTTTTCAATTTTATTATCACATTGGTACAATTTAAGTGCATGCACTGTTGTGTTCAATGCACTATATATTACTGAAAAGGGCACAAAGGTCATATTTTGCCTTACGCTTTGATGCACAACAACGCGCGCGCTACAAGCCAAGCCAAGCAATAGTGAAATGCTTTCTCGTGCAACGGAAAACACACAAGACGAGAAAAAAAATCAAACACACATACGATGAGCAAGAGAAAGAAAGAAAGGGAGTTTGTGAGAGAGAGAGAGAGAGAGAGAGAGAGAGAGAGAGAGAGAGAGAGAGGAAGACGGAGAGGAAAGCTTCTCCACTTACTCCTGATTTTTTCTTTCTCTCAATACGAATTCATTTGGGTGTTCGACATTGAACAATGCGATAAACAGTACATTGACTGCACAACATTTGCTTCATTTGTTATTATTACAATTATGACTATCAATGGTGTGCTCACTCTCTCTCTCTCTCTCGATGCGTGAATGTTGACTGGTGGACACGTTACGCTCTGAATGAGTGTGAATCATTCAGCATTTCCACAAGGATAACAACAACAACAACGAATGGAATAGAAGAGAGCGAAAAAACCCGCACGTATTGAGTTCAATTAGCCATAGCTATTGATAACATGAAACTGCGTGACTCAACGGCTAACATTTGATCTCGTTCGGGAAATCAATTATGTAATGTATTCCATCGAATGAAGGAGCTCAAAATCAATATCCGTTTCGTTAGCCAACTTTTTTTTGCCTTCATTTCGCTTTAACTATCGTATCGATGATGATGATGATGATGATGATGAGATGGTTGAATGGCATTAATTCAAAGAATGAATGTAATGAATTTACGGGAACTTGCTTGCAAATCAAGCATTTAATATGCAATCAATGATTAGTTGAGGTGGCGAAAAGTGTTTTTATAGATGTTCATCATTAAAATTTCATTTCGAAATCACGTGACCGAGAATTTGTGTGCGAAAGATATGATTTCTATTTCAATGAGCTCAACGAAACGGGGTAGAGATGATGTGCGTAGGATTGAAAAATGTGGAAAGGACTTTATATTGTCCACGTCGCAGACGAGCCAAAGATGAGCAAACAATTGAATGAAACGCCACTGTGTGATTTCCTCTGTGTTACTTGCCATTTTGCATATATGATGAAATCGAATTTAGCATAATAGACTTAGACGAAGGCCATTCGATGTCGAACCGCGATGAGTATGATCTCATGCACCTTCCATAAAGCGTAAAGCACGCGCTCAATACCCAATACATTGCGCACATACTTTGTATGAACGACAAACACACGGGGCCGCGTTTTGCATCTTTTTACCATACCGAATGGCCATTCTGAAAATGAATTACAATGTGTTTATTTTGCATTTTACGCACGGTGCTGTCGTCGTCGTCGGTGTTGTCGTCGTTTGGGTGCAAAAACGCGTGCAATAAATACTTTTCTTCTCTTTTTTTTTCCTTCGCTCTTATTGTTATTGTACAAGAACGCGAATGCAAATGAAATGTGTATCGCATTTTATCACAAACCCGAATATATTTTGCCATTGGTCGGTTGATCGCGGTGTGTATGTGTATGCGCGTCAATGCTCAGTCGGACTGAGTCAAAGCCAATGAGCTTCCATTTCACACTTTCTGAAGGATTACAGTCAAAAAGCCAAGTGAAAAACTATGAAGTTGTTTTTGATTGCAAAAAAAAGAACGGAGAGACAGAGAGATATATAAATGCACCCGACACACTCGCCAATTGGATGGAAATGTATACCGAGCAAAACGAATAAAAAAAAAACACACAACACTGAAACTGCAACGGAGAAACGGAATCGAGTGGATAGCAGGCAAGCGTGTTGCATTTGTATTTGCGCCACCACAGAAACTACCTCAATACATTGCACAGTATACGTACATCGTATACACACAGTGTGTGTACGCGTATATATATATATATATATATATATACATATATATATCTACGGCAAAGTGAATTATGAGATGCCTGAAGAGTTTAACGAAACACTTATTCTTCTTGGTAAGCTAGTTGGCTTGAAGTCACACTGTCGAAAACAATACACTTCGGTTTCGGCAAGAGAGAGCAAAGCGAAAATAGCAAGAGCGGGAAAAACGAAATTCAGTGTGTCGTGGTCGTCGAATTTTTTTTTTCGTATTTCTTCTTGCTTTCTTTTGCACAAAAGTTTTGGTCGTTTTCGCGTACAAATGTACACGCATGTTGTAGGTGTGGATACCGAATTCGATTGATACATGCCGTTAATTTGTTGCTTTTCCGGTTTGTAAAGTGTAAACGGTAAAGTAAGTGTTTGTTTCGTTTCGTTTGATTTGATTGGGTTAAGTCAACACACCACATCGAAATAATAAAGTTTGCGAATTTTGGGCATTCATTAGAGAATGGCCCGAAGTAAATGCACACATTTCATTCAGTGTGTCAAATGAAAATAAACTTATTTTCGTCACATAAATGCAGTTCAAAATGCAGTCGCGGTCGGTCGTCATCGCTACTGCTGCTGCTGCTTGTTGCTGCGATTACTGCAGCCGTGTCTCGAGATTATTATGACCGACGGTTAACAATAGTTGAGTGCAATATGTGAATTAGAAGAGCGAGTGAGCGAGTGAGCGAGAGAGAGAGAAATATGTACGGCGATTCAATCGAAATGTAAAGCTTCATTAGAAGAGCGTTTGGCTATTTCTGTGGTGCTTCGTTCATTTCAGCTATGCTGATTATTCAATTATTTTAAAATATGATCCGTTACATGTTCTACGAAAATAGAACACGAAATCGGAGCCGAAGCAAAACGCTTGTGAAAAGTTCATTGATCTTTTAATAACAACATTTTTTTTCTTTCGTCAAGTGTGTGTATGTGTAAGAGAGCGGGAGAGCGACAGAGAAAGACGAATGCGATTTGATAAGCGCGCTAACTAAAAACGAGTGCGCTCGATGTGAAAGTGTATTCGCGCCGAACGAATAACAATTCACTCGAATTTTTGTGAATTCCTTGTGTTTTCTTTTTTGCTCGATTTCATTCCGTCCAACACACAGAAATGTTCACATAAACATCCAAATAAATAAATACCATATTATTTGAACGCCGATGCGCCAATAGTTCAGTGGAGCAGACTTTGATCGCAATTCTATTTGAACCACCGATAGATTCGAAGTCGGTGTTTATCTGTTTTCTTCTTTTTTGTGTGTAGAAATCTTCTTCGAAAAGTAGAAAATAATGATAATTAATCCCAAAATCATCTTGAAAAAGGATCGTATTTTCGTGCCAATTATCAATTCTTTTTTTCTTCTCTGTCTATTTTTAGTTTGAGCAGAGACAACAAAACGACGATGCGTGATAATCGAGGTGTAAATCGGATGGTGGAAGTATTGAACAGTGGCATTGATACTGGAAGTTCGTCGAATCTCGTTACAAAATCAACGCCCGTTGATGGATCGGTACTGAAAGAACGAAACATCAACGAGACCAGCGATTCAACGAAAATTCACGGCACCGATGCAAAGGATGCAAAGACCGATGATGACCGTGAGCGAAAGTCGAATGCTCAAAGTGCCAGTGAATTGAATATAAAGCGAAGCCTAAGCCATCAAAGTGGAAATGAATTAATGATAAATCTCGATTTGGATCATGATTTGGACGAGATTGATTATGAAGAAAAATGTGCCAAAGCATTGACCTCTGAAGGTGACAATGACAGTCAGAATACATTGGGCATGGATGTCGATGAACCGAGTGAAAATCTATACGTCAGCAATACAGCACGAAGATCCGGATCGACGGTGGCGTCGGCGGCGGCGGCGGCCAAGACCGAAGAAGACGATATCGATGATCCGGTGACAATTGAAAGCGAAGAGGAAACATTAAGTAAAAGCAATGCCCCCCATGAGAGCAAAATCATCGTAAATGGAATTAGCAGCAGCAACAACAACAACAACAACAAGGGCAGTTCGTCGTCGTCGTCGGCGGCAGAAGACGTAGATAAAGAGACGAAATCAGTCGATGATAACATGGCTACAAAAACCACAAACAAATCAAATAAACGGAAAATTTCCATTTCGTCGGACGATGAGCAAGCACCACCCGCTAAGAAGTAAACTACTTTTTTTTATTCTCCTTTATTTCAATTTCAATTCACATCAACAATTTTCTAAATCGATTTTCTATTTTCTCCACCGTTTTCTTCTTCATTTGTATGTATGCATGCACGTGTATGTGTGTGTGTGTGTGTGTGTCCACGATATAGCCCACGAAATGAGATCGAGGAAAATTTCTCGAAGCATGATAAAATGATGCGCCGAATGATTGAATCATCAACGTCAGCCAATAAAAATGATCCCGACAATTTGCAGCGTGACATTGACCAGTTGACCAATGAAATTGAGGCATTGGATGAAGCAGCTCGCACCAAAGAAATCGAATGGAACAACATTCTGTACTTGAAGAAGATGAAAGAAGACATGCTGTTACGATTAAATCGCAAGAAAACCGTCATCGAAATCATGGCCACCAAGTCAATTGACAATCCGGAAAGTTTGTTCCTCAATAGCAGTACATTAGACTGTTTGAATGAGCTGAGTGCAAATGAATCGAAAAAATCGGGCGGCATTGGTCCGGCCACATCGTTCATTATGTCTCGATGCAACATGAAAAGTGTTGATTTAGCCAAAGAAAAGTCTAACTTGAACGAACTGCACAGGTAAAATGATTTGCTTCGATTGAAGAGATTTTTTTTTCGTTTTTTCATTTGCATTTTCATTTCATTATCATTTCGCAATCGTGCTTTGTGTGTTCTGTTATCTTTTATTCATTCTGGTTGAGACTCAGCCTAACATTACTGTTTATGCTTGCTTTTTCTAACCTCTTCATTATTTTTGTCGAATTTTCATTTAATTTGATAAAATTTTGTCTTTTGAAATGAGCATGAGTCTGATACATTTTTCTCATGACGATGATGATGATGACGATGATGATGATGATGATGATAAATAATTTAATTCATAGAACTTTTTTTTTATTCTCCTGGAATGAGTCTGAATTCCGGCGTAGCTTTTTTAAGAAATGCAAGACACAAATGCACGTTAGCCCACCTCAAAAAGTGTGACTGAAACACATATTCAGATGCATTGGTGTAGTTTTTTCTCCTTCTGCTGTATCACAACCCGTTCACTCTTGAGAGTGCTGCATTTTGTGCCAAAAAAATTACGGGTAGTTGCATACCGAAATGCGCACCAAAATTAAATCATATTCCCAATTACTGAACAAAAGTTCTTCTCAGTTCATGTTGGAGCGGCAAGTGCTGCGCCCGCTCATTGCCGGCCATATTGGTCGACATCGCGGTGTCTAATTGATTAGAGTCATTCGACTCTGATCCCAGCCTCGAGGACTGTTGACGGCGCTGCCCCACGCCTAGGCCAGGGGCCATATATGTAAAACTATTCATACCGCATATATATACTATTCTATGTAAATTTGTTGCTTAGCGAATTATAAGCATTGTTACCAAAATAAAAAACAGTCGAGACACAAACAAAATTGGTGGTGTGCATCTGTACTGTTATTGGTTTGTGTTTATGCTCACATTCAACAATTGCCAATGCATGCAATTGATGAACAGATTTATTCTTTTATTCATTTTTTCTCCTCATGCTCTTATTTTACAAAATATAAATTATAGAAGAAAAAAAAAATTTTGTGCACAACAATTGATTATGTTTCGAAATGAAATTTTCATTCCGAACAACACAACAAATCTTTTGCATAGTCTGAAGTTGGCTATTTGTTGGCTGAAATACATATATGCATATACATATAACATAAAACAACAACGCGTAAACACAATGCGAATCAATTCCTCGACCATTAGGCCATTTCATGTTAACCTCAATCCGTAATATCCTTATAATTTATTTACATAGCATTGTGTTCCCCAGAAATATTCAGCCAAAATCAACGCAATCGCTGCGAACCAACAATGCATATGCCAATGTTGTTACCTCAATACCAAAATCGTCACCGGCCATTCAAACGCAGCAACAGCAACAATCATACTTATCGCAACGATTCCGTGAAAATGGCCAAAGCCTATTGAATTCAGCCAATCAATTGGAACAGGCGGCGAATAAGATGCAAATCGGGCGACAAGGTCAAATCAAAGATGTGCAATCGATCATTGCCAACTTTCGACAAACGCATCCGGAGGTGGTCCCGCGGCGTGGCCGCCGCTTGAAAAATGTTAACCAAAATCTGTACGGAAATGAACAGGGCAGCAATTCAGCGGGTGATAATACGGATGCTCTGGTAGCGGATCTATTATCGAAACGGAACAATGACATCAGCTCACCGCCATCGTCAAATGATTCCACCTACAGCAATTCACAAGTACTGCTATCGAAAGCCGGCGCATCAAATCAATATGGCTCCATTGCAGCAGGTATATTCAACGCAAATCCAATTTCTTATGGGCAAAAATTCAACGATTTGCGATTTTTTTTTCCAGGCAATTTTAAGCAAGCATTTAATGAGAACAATATCGGCGGTGGGCTAGGTTTGAAGAATAACAGTCTTTTGACCAGCACACCGTTATTCAAGAACCAGAACAGCGGTATCGGTTACCCAGAAGTCACATTGCACCCAATTGGTCAGTCCAGCCATTCGGCACTTCTCCACAACCAAAAGAACAACAATGATCATCTATCCGATGCTCATACCAATTCCCTATTACATGGAATATTAACAAAGGTACTTAATAATCGTTTCGTTTTTCTTCCTCTAATTTATTCTTTCACATTGATTTTAATTCGTCGATTTTTTATCCAATTTCTCCGAATAGAGCTCAAAGCTAAAAGGATCATCAACCGTAACAACAGGCATGACGTCAACTGCGAATGCGACCGGTTTCAATAATGCATTTTCGCCCACATTGGCTCGCCTTCTGACCGCGCCGGAACGAAACTTCGCACTCAGCACCGCTTTATCGTCAAACAATGGTGGCAACAATGCCAATAACAACAACAACAACAACAACAACACCTTCTTTTCAAATCAAGCGGCCGGTATAAATCTTACCAAATCAAGTAACTCGCGTTCGCAACAACAACAGCAAGATTCAAGCAAGCCGGAAATCTCATGTCTACCCATCTCACAAATTTTAGCATTTCAACAGCAACAACAACAGCAGCCACAAAATAATTCACTTTTGCAGCAACAATTGCAACGTTATCAACGTGATATCAACAAATTTTTACCGAAGAACAATGTTTTGTTCAATTTGGTATGTGTATTCAATTGACGGTTGGAAGGAGATTTAAAAAAAATGCAATTCCCATTTTGACTAATGGAACGAATCAATCTCTCTCTCTCTCTCTCTCTCTCTCTCTCTCTCATGATAGGATGATGAAGCGGACGATAGTGATCGTTTGGTGATTGATGAGGAACAGTATTCAAATAGCGAAATGATCGGTGGTACATCTGGAAAGTTGAATGATGATTCGCATGAGAATGAATTGCCCGTGTGTCAAGGGTGCAAAAAGAGTGAAGCACAATTTGTATGTGCCGATTGTCAGCGTCAGTGGTATTGCAGCCGTGAATGTCAGGTAAAATGAAACATGTTCAAGGTCATCAAGCAATCGAATTTATTTTTAATGAATCATTTTTTTTCGCTTCTTCCCATTCTTTCGGAATTTTCTAGGTAATGGCATGGGACGAGCATTCAGAAGTTTGCGGCCGATAAATATCCTTTCTCTGTTCGGTCATTCAACACAATCAGATTTTTCTAGCATTCATACTATTAATTTCTTCTTCTTTTTCTTGATTTCAATGAATTTTTTTCCTTGTGTTCATTTGAAAAATGGAAACGTTTATACACGAAAAAACAAACAAACAAACAAACAAACAAAAAACCAACCATTTATACCAGACAAAATGAAATATCAGAATATCTATTATTTTGTACAAAAAAAAACAAAGCACTAAAAAGAAAATGAATACAGAAAAAATCTACTTCAGAAAAATACAAAAAAAAAACCAATTTACATAGAAAAAAATCAAAATAAATCTTTTCTATATATATTATATATACATGTATTGGGTCAATTCGAAAGTTTCAGCCGCTGAAATTTAAATGTCGCCACTTGTAACTGAGCGTAGCTTGACAAGTGAATCCAATTGCATTTTGTAGATGTGACATTTAGCAATCTAACTCAGAGCAGAAAGATTCATTTTTCGTTTTGCGTCATTGTTTTTGAATCGATTGAAAATGGATCGTGATAAGGTGTTTTTTCGAGGGGCCCTTCTTTTCTTATTTGATTCGAAGAAAACTGCCGCTGAAGCTCATCGAATGCTGTCAGATACTTATGGCGAGCAAGCTCCATCGGAACGAAGCTGCAGAGAATGGTTTCATCGATTCAAAAGTGGTGATTTTGACTTGAAAGACAAAGAACGTTCAGGTCGGCCAGAAGCGAGGTATTACAATGGTTATTACATTGGTTAATGTACATTTTCAATTTATTTTGCAATAAATGTATTTTTAGACAAAAAAAACGGCGGAAACTTTCGAATTGACCCAATATAACAAAAAAAAAAGCATTAAGCGAAATTAAAGTGTTATATAAGTCGTATAGGAAAGCCGGAAAGTTACTGCAACCGAAAGCTTTGAATTTAAAGAAAAATTGGGTGTATTCACCAAACATGTCAAAAAACAACAGCAACAACAACAAAAACAATATTTTTTGTGTATTTCAAACAATGAAGCAGCAAATAAATGAAAATAAACTATTTAAAAAAATGGAACTAAATGTGTGTGTGTGTGTGTGTTCATTTTGAGTTTCTATTTCCATCAAATGCAACAAGTCATTTCATTTTTCTGTATATTTCTTTCCCTCCATTCAATGGAACAAATTGACTGTCGATTATCGAAGAATTTCAATTGAAATTGTTGTGGTCATTTAAAAAATGGATTTTTATGACTCGATCATACGAAACAATACAAAAACGGTGTTTGGATTGCGAATGAAATTCTTTGAAAATTGACTGTGATTGGAATTTGACTTCAAAATCCATGAAAAACGATAAGAAAAGGAAAAAAAAATGTTGATCTCGATACGAAAGCCTTAATGGAAACTATTGGTGCCACACCAATATCTAGATATCGTTCATTGGTAAGAAATATGATTTAGGAAACGTGAACCAGCATTTGACATTAATAAAATAGCGTAAATAGTTGAAAAACTGGAAATTGAAAAGGGCTTTCAAAAATGCACACACAAAACAGAACAACAGAAATAGAGGAAGAGGCAGAGAGAGAAACAACCAGATCAAACGAAAAACAAAGAACAACATAACGAACAGTAACAGATGTGAAAGAAAAAAAACAAAACGAAGCAACAGAGCAGCAGCAACAGCAACAGTAGCAATATACATGGAATGAATGTATATTTTTATGAATGACAGCATCTGTAACACACATCGTTTCAACGACACGGAAAAAAATTGACTTCGCACTCGTGACCAACTTCATGGCAGTCACGCGAGAGAGTGAGAGATTGACATTTTAATGCTTCGTTTGCAAAAACCAATACTCTCTGTGTGTTGAAAAATGTGTTAATTTGATCATTTCATCTGTTCGTTCTTTTAAGAAAATTTCCGAAAAATATTTCGTGTAAATGAGCTGTGCACTCGAAAATTGGATGCATGTAAAGCGAATTTAAATGTGCGTCAATAAAATCAGGGGCATTTGATCAGCACCCGTTTCAAAAAGGTTGGTGTTGTGACATATTTATTTATTTGCTTTCTTGTTTCACTCTCCAAAATATTCACACAAATTGATATAAATTGGATGATGAGAAATGGATGGAGAGATCAACCAACAGACAGACGGAAAAAAAACAACAACACACACGCCAATGAATTTTTCGACACCCGAACGGATTTGATTATTAACTGCATTTTAAGCTTTTTGTATGGTGGACACACATTCGCAACAATTCGGTTTTGGAGGAGAGTTTTTCGATTTACAAACAGTGCAAAATATCGACGGTATCATTTGTTATTGTTTAAAACAAAATAAATAGATAGAGATGTGTCGTTGCCGTGCTGTGTGTATGTGCTGTTGCAACGTTCGATGAAATTCATCGCATTTACGCGTTTTAAAAGATAATAAATGGCTAGAATAACAAATGAATTCTCATTTCAGTACCTTCATTTCGATTGAGCTGACGGATTTCGTCTGCTTTGAACGCCGCAGCGGACCCATATACAATTGGATTTCAAGCATTTTGATGCCAATATGAATAATTACCAACAACAGCAACAACAGGTAAATGAACATTGCACGAGACCCATGACATTTCGGCAGAACAATACACTTTGTTGTCTGGTGTTTTTCTCTCTCTCTCTCTGTTTTTTGCTTGTGGTATTTTGATTGTTCTTAAAAGAATTCTTTGTGTTTTGAGAAAACGAAAATGATTATCAAATCAACAGTTTGATAAAGCAAAATACAATGAAGTTTCAGTTTATAGAATTAAATCGAATGTTCTATCGCATTGTGCTTGTGACGAATTCATAATATTTATGTGCGTTTTTTGCTCATTTTTGCAGCAGCAGCAGCAGCAGCAGCAACACCAGCAACATCAACATCAGCATGCCCTACATCAAATGCAACGTCAAAATGTGCATCAGCAATTTCCACCTCAGCATACGCAGTACATGTATAGTGATCCAACGACCGCTCCTGCACCACGAACCGACGGATTTACCGTGTTCCGAACCACTCATGGCGACTACCTAATGAACAACTACAACAATTACGAATTGTTTTCGAACAATGCATTCATCCCTCCACATCATGCGATGCAACAGCCACCACACTCCCAACAGCCGCCACCACCGCCGCCGCCACAGCAGCCAAGCCAAGAGCATGCATTCTACCATGCAAACAATCTGACCATGGGTGATCGTTACATGACCGATGCGAACAATACGAACTTCATCAACAGTTTGGTCGACAATTGGATACCGAATATGACTGGAATGCCGTTTGGTGAGTACACACCATTCGGTGAATCACCGCTGCCGCCACAGAATATGTCATCAACGCACAATGTCACCGCACCAATCAGCAATGCCAACGAGATTCGTGAAGACTTGACCAACAAGGAGAGCAGCAGCAACAGCAGCATCAGCAGCATCAGCGCGCCAATAATAAACAATGATCCGGACATGAAAAATGGCAACGTTTGCAACGAAAACATTGGCAGTATGAAAATCAATAGTCAAATGTCAGCCGATTGCAAGGAAGCATTTATTCAAACTAACAATCTGCACGCGATGAAAAATGCACAAGCGTCATGCACCAATGGTAATTTCCAATGCGATAACACGAATCCAATCAAACCAACTTCCGATGTGAAAAAACCGCGAATGGTCGCTGAAGTGAAACCCATGCGAATGTCTTATTCCGATGTGCTGAGCAAAAATGTGTTCATCAAAGACGATCTATCCGAGGCGAACACCTTCGCCAATCGCAACTCGGGCGGTGCCAACAATTTTGCAAATGGTCTAGCCAATGCGAACCCATTGCAAAAATCATCGAAAACGGACAAAACCAAGAATTCAATCAATGCCAGTGACAAAAAATCGGCCAACGTTCACGACGACATCAAAGACTATTCGGCTAATTTCAAAGGCACAAAAACGCCCGCCAATTCAACCACGGTGCAAAATTCGGCCGGCATCAAAAGTTCATCGAGTTTCGATGGTGATTCGAAACCAACGGACATTGATGGTAAACAATCGAAGAAAAAAACCAGCGCAAATGTTACAAACGGCAAAACCACCAATCGGACCACGAAAAATGCATCCACGGAATTTTTGAGCAAACGACGTTCACAGACCGATTTAAATGTACCACCGACGAAAGATGACAGTGATAAAAACTCCTCCCCAAACAACAATGGCTATTTTTACAATATCACAAAGAATGAACCGTCAAACGCTGATAAACCATTTCCCAGCTACACAAAAACCAGCCAGAGAAAAAATGCTTCCAGTAAATCGTTTTCGACTGCAGCCACATCGAGCCGAAGCAATTTACCTCGCACCGAAAAATCTACCGTCTACCAACAGAAGCGCAGCAGTAAATCACGCAAAAACAATACGTACGAATTCATTTTGAAATTGGCGCACACTTGGTTCAATTACATGCTGTTCTTTTTCAAATGGTTGATCGCCCTGGTTGCCGATGTGTTCATGCTGAGTATTGGCATCATATTGGACCATTTTTCGGCCGTCTATGATTATTCGTGTCAAATGTTTTCGTCGTTGCGCAGTGAACTGACCAATAATTCCGGTCGTCCGTATGCGTATTTTATTAGTTTATGGCAAAAATTCGATAATAAATTCAGCAAAGACTCCAAATGGGCCGTTTGGCGGCGTTTATTTTCGAAGAAAAAACCACCCGAAACCATACCAGACTACTACAAAAATGGCCGATTACCTCAAACTGGCGACGAAGCAATGTATTCATTATTGAATTGTAAAGGAAAAGATGCGTACAGGTGGGTCAAAACAATTTCATTGTTGTTGAAATACGAATATTTCATCACTTCAATAAGATACACGATTTCTAAATATCAAACCATTTCCATTCACAGTATACTTGGTGTTCAGTCGGATTGTTCGCAAGAGCAAATTCGGAAGCATTACAAAAAGATTGCCGTGTTAGTTCATCCGGATAAGAATAAGCAACCAGGAGCTGAAGAAGCATTCAAAATTTTACAACGTGCATTTGAATTAATTGGCGAACCGGTAAGCAAGCGGCTCCATTTCGAATATGCAGCAAATTCCAAATTTTGAATGATGTTTGAATTTCTTTTACTTCTCTGTCGAAATAGGAAAATCGAAAGTCCTACGATCAAGGTGTTGCTGAGGCATTGAATGCGGAAAAGGCATGGTCAGAACTGAACGATTTACTGAAACAGTTGCAAACAAAAATTGCCGAAGCAGTCAATACGATCAGGTAAAACGTGAAAAAAATTATTCTTTTTTATACTGGCCTTAATCATGCTTATTTTGCCTTTTCGGTATACAGATGCAGCAGTTGTGGTTTACGACACCCTCGCAAGCCAACGGGTCGACCGCATTATGCCGCCAGACAGTGTAACCAATGTAAAATTCGGCACACTGCACGAGAGGTACGTTGAAAATATTATTATTTTCCCAAAATCTGTATCGAAAATATATTGGGTGCATGATTTTGTTCCCCAATACGGAATTCCGTTTCCACACGGAGAACGAGTTCGGCTAGCAACTCTCGTTTCGAGTTGATTAGCTCAAAGGTTGTATAGAATCATGAATTGAATTGTGTGCATATATATTTTAGGGCGACATTTGGGCTGAATCTGACCCATGGTTTTTCGGTTTGCGTTGGAAATACTTGGCGCTAATGGAAGGCAAAGTGCTGGATATCACTGAATGGGCTAATTGTCAAAAGGGTGCATTGTCACATTTACAACCAAACTCGCATATCGTTCAGTATCGCATTGTGTTGGGCGGACAGCAACAACAGCAGCAACAAAATCAACAGCCACACTATCAACAGGAAAAGGAGAGATTAAAACGAGAACAAACAACGTGAGTTTATTATCCCATTCACATCACATGATCATCCAATCCATTTAAATGAACATAACCTTTGTTCTTCTTTCGATTATTCCCCACTCGTCATGTGACATAGTGAGCCAAGTCTGGATGACTTTTTGGATAATTTGTACAGTGGCCAAAATCCACAGAACCCAAATGCTGGTGGTAATGGTGCCGGATCACGACGACGAAATCGTAAAAACTA
Organism: Sitodiplosis mosellana; assembly: GCF_009176505.1. NCBI lineage: Eukaryota > Metazoa > Arthropoda > Insecta > Diptera > Cecidomyiidae > Sitodiplosis > Sitodiplosis mosellana. The sequence continues at coordinate 17,616,382 of NW_022601467.1, read as the reverse complement.
AACAGCCACTTACACACAGACACACAGACACACAATACAATTATGGAAACAAATATGCGATATACAACTCCGTATAAGTGAATTAACAAAGAGAGAAGAGGAGAAGGAAAGAAAGAGAAAAACTCATAGAGATACACAACAATAGTGTCTCTATTTAATAGCCACTTGAAAAGAATATTATAACTGTAGTAAACAAAAAAAAAGAAGTACATTTTGAAACTGATAATGTTGTATTCAAATTCTCATTGACACACTCTAAATGTGTTTTTACGAAGGCTGCATATAAAATCGTCTAGATGAAGTTTTCAGAATAAATGTACTCAAAAAAATGAATGCGATCTTAGTTTTGGCCTTTTTTTTCTCTCCCATTTCTGATATCGGTTGCGGTTTTTGGTTGACTCACTCAGTTGCATTCCGTACACTGTTGACCAAGTGTCAATGGTAGATGTCGCATGCAACTGAATGCCAAAGTAAATGTGTTTTTTCCCCTCGATTCGAAGAAATCTATATATAAACACGATTTCCACGGTGCATGATAAACGTACGTAATCGGTGGCCGTTTTAAGTGCAATTATAAAATTTGACATTTTCACCGAAACCAAATGGGAATTTACGTCGAAATGTCAATTGTTACTCAAACGAATGTTTCGAAACTTCCGGAACTGCATCCAATCGAATATCGTAAAAAAATTTTACAGGATTTTTTTGTTGTTCATTACATCAGTCCAAAGTAATTGTTAGTTCAAAGAGAGAGGTGAAAAAGCCCAGGCGATTACGGACAATAATCAAAATTGCCGGGAGCAAGATACCGTGCGTTTTATAGGCTTTTTTTTTAAATGCTATAGCAAACATTTTAAAACGTGTCAGTGATATGTCGCTCGCTACCAAAATATACCAGACAACAATTCAATTGAAATTAGTCAACTTGATTCAGCTGCTGGCGTTGGCTCACAGGTGAATGATCACAGATTTAATGGGAAAAAAAAATTCGTTACGTGACTTCGATCACACGATCCATGAGTCTGTATTTACTTTATCATGCTCAATCCAAACAGAAAAAAAAGAACAATTCAATCGACGCTGGGAAATCGAATTTAAATATTTCCTCATCAATTACAAACGATTTGCTAAGGATTTTGCAAACGCCCGAAAAATGAAAATAAAACGCACCGAAAATTTGTTTTTTTTTTGTTGGTTTTACACTTACATATTTTATTTACATTTCAACGTTTATATAGAATACATTGTTTTGAGGAGGAAAGGAAAGTAAAGTATTGCTGCAGCAATACAAACACGTCTGTCAATCGCAATATTCTTTTTTCCTTCAAATTTTCTGTTAACAATGAGAAAATCAAACGAAAAAAAAAATATTGATAATTAAATGAAAACATTCAGTTCTTATGGCAGCATCAGTCTAAGTATTCATTTACAAATCACTTATTTTATAATTGGTACACCATTACGAATATATAAAAAAAAATGAAGTTGTTATGCAAGACTTGAAAATGATTGGAACGAAAGAAAAAGTATATACTCGATTTGCCTACCGAAATGAAACGAAAAAAAAAATTCAAGCTATTTGCAAAATGATGGGCAATGAAACTAAACTCAAAGTGGTCTTGGCGAAAGAAACAAAGAAAAATTGCACAAAAACAACGAATCTGTGTGATCGAGAAAAAAATATGGCTTATATCAATTTTTTTTTTTGTTTCCTGCGTGTGTATGTGTTTTTTTTTTCATTTTGTTGCCATTTATTATGAAAATATTGGTCTAACAAACTATCCGCTCGATATTTCTTCTTCTTTTTTTTCTACAACTTTATTTCCTCTGTATCTCATTAAATTTCGTATCAAAAATTACTAATTTTTTTTTTACTTCTTTTCTACTGATTCGCGCTCTGTTCATATCATCAATTCCCTTTTCCTCGTAGATCGTTTATCAGTCGATTTTATTAAATAATTAAATGGTAGAATTGTTTCTCTATTTTTTCTTTCATCATCATATCATTATTATTGTTTACTTGTTTCTTTTTTTCTTCTCTTTAGTAATTTGTGCATCCACCTACTCTCATTGACATAATAATTGCTATAGAGTTCGTTTACATTGTGTGGTTATCTTTTTCTGCTACTTCTTCTTTTTTTCTATAAAACCTTTTAATTTACTCGCCGAAATTGAGGATCTTAAAGTATGAAATGTGTGTAACGGGTTTTTTTGAGCATCAATTTTCATTAGATTGTTGTGAATGATGGGAGCTGCTCCTAACTGAAAAGCATGTATTCCAACTCAATGAATGTCGATTAAATATGTCGTACAAACGGACATAGTTTGCATTAAATGATGTGATACAACTGAGTTCAGCGAGTTAACATTGTGATTTTTTTTTAGCTGGAATACTGCATATCCCTGTTCCATGACACAACAAACTTTTTTTCCGATAATTTTGATAATTTGGATTCATAAAATAGCTGTTTTTTTTTTCTTCAATAAATTTTTTTCCTTTTCTTTTTAATTTGATAGAATACGTTCTTTTGTTTAATAATAATTTTGATAAATTTTTTTTTCTCTTTGTTTTTTTTTCTTCTTTTTTTTGCCATTTATCTTTACCACCCATTGCATACTAAACTATCACCTTTCGAGCGACCACTGTTGCACACGGCATTCGTCAGTTTGGGTCGCGTCGTTGGTGGTGTAAAGTTAACTGAAATGGTGACTGAATGGCACGGCGGCATCTGCGCGCAATTTTTTCCTATTAAATCGAAACCATCTAAGTACGGTACGAGCGTTTCATAATCAACACTGAGTGGCACATAATGTCGGCCCTGCGAATGTAATGCAAATATTGGAACTGGATTGTGTGGAAAACGGGCCGTTGTATTGTTGGTGGCATTATTATTTGGTTTCGGGAACATTTGATAGCCATTGGTTAGCGGTTCGGATTTGAATTCGGTAATACCGTTGGTGGTTGGTTTTGTTTCGTCACAGCTACTGCACTCGTTGGCAAAATCATAGAATTTGGCTTTTTTGGCATGCGGCCCAGCCGACGTTTCGTCCAATGCGCCATTTTTTTCATTGATTGTTTGCCCATTTTCGTGTACCAAATTAATTGCCGTCGTATCATCGCCACTGTGATGATGATCACCATGATGATCACCATGATGATGTTCACCGTCATGATGGCTATTGTTGTCCTGTGAAAATCGCTGTTGGATATAATTCTTGAATTTATAATTATTATGATGCTCATGATCCGGATGCGATGATTCAGACAATTTGCGTACACGAACCGATTGCGTTGTACTATCGGTTTTTTCATTCGATATTTCCGTATCAGCGTGTACGGATGATGCACGTGACGAATCAAAATCATGATTACTCGTGTCCAAATGCACAATTGGCGGTGCGGTCGACGTTATAACGGCCGCCTGTTGCGGTTGATTTGAGCGGAAGCTCAGATCCTTAACATCGTTGTGATCATTGCTGTTGCTGTGCTCCATATCGGTCAATAGCATGTTTCGTAATTGATTCATTGGAGCTGCATTGTGATACACATTTGTCGGTGGGCTGCCGCTCGATGCACTCACCGAATCAGCATTGTTGTTTTGTTTGCAAAAGTCAGCTGCAGAGAAGATGAAAGAAAAAAAAAACGTAAAAATTGAAGAAATTTGATTTGATTTCATAATCCAAAAATGCATGTGCGATACGTGAATTTTAAAATGTTCAATCAATTCCATTAAAAAAATAATCAATCAAATGGCTGGTTTTTTTTATTTACCTTTCATGAAATCATTGGAATGCTCCTTTAAATGGTCCATTAGTTGGAAGCAGATATCGCGATGTGTGTTGTACAAGAAATTGGCCGCTTGCTGTAGACATTCGTCGTAGCCCATTCGATAGACGTTTTCTTTGTGCAAACACTCCTGATTCTGCAGCTGTTTCATGTAACGTATCGACATTTCGATGATTTCCGTTTTTTCGATACGGCCGCGACCCTTGCGTTGAAATTGCGGCGGAATCAAACGTGACAAATCTGCCAAACAAGAGTTCATACGATCACGTCGTCGCTTTTCAATGATACGATGCGACAGTGGATCTTGCTATAGCGTAAAAAAATGGAAATTAAATTGATTATAAAAATGGAATGCGAATAAATATGATAAGAGTTTGTGTGTTATATGAACTGGGGTCATTTTAATTTTCACTTACACGGGACGGTTTATTTCGTCTACCCGGTGCAAAGTCGGCATCATCTTCGCTGTAATTGGCGCTATTTGTGGAGAAATTCAAACCATTGTCTCCGCAGTACGAAAATCCAGGCAAAGCGGCATCACTGTAACGACAAAGATTGAAAATTCAAACCAATTGATTAGTCGATTGAATAAATAGTGAAAGCTGAATTACATGATAGATTCAGTTGATTTCAACTCAGACGCAAGAGGAAAAATCACACAGAGCGAAGGAGAGAGAAAGAGAGAGAGAGAAAATTCTCGCCTTTTGTTGTTCAATGTTATGATGTTTTCGAATGGTTTTTGGACCCCAACGAAAATTGATAATGCACTTCAAAATAAGGCTAAAGATCAAGTTACGTTCGGTATGTCATTTGTCTAAGTCACAAAATGACGAACGCAGATCAAACATTTCAAAATATTTATGAAAAATATTCGCAGCACGAGCGATACGTCAAAAAAAAAGTTGCCGATTTTGTTCGCATAATGTTGAAAAATGATATCAGTGACCAATTAAAACCAATGAGGCTATATTTGTTTTTTTTTTCTTCTGTCATTTCACTGTGCTATGGTCGTGCTGTGCAAAATGGTACGCGCTCGCAAAAAAAAAATTGTTGCAACATTTTTTGGTGTTATCAAATCGTGTCATGCGAACTCAGTTGCCGTCTCGTACGATCACATTAGCAATTGTTTCGTCTTGTTTTTTTATTTCGCCTTCGATGCGCGACACAGACACACACGCAAATAAAAGGAGTAAAACTTCAAATGATGTTAATCTTCGGTTGGCTGTGTGTCTGATTGGGATTCGCGAATGAATTTCAACGAAAAAAAAACAACAACAACGAAATAATAATAATAATCTGTGGGCCGCCAATGCTCCATATGATGACCACATAACGAAAAAATAGAATGTATTGTCAGTTTATCAACTGCGCGACATGTTCGGTAAATACGTAAAACTCAATACGATCGATAGCAATATGACCAAACAGCGTTTCGTTTGAATTGAACACACTCATACACACACACGAAGGAAGAAGAAAAAATAAAAACGATAATAAAATAAAGACAACCATGAACTCTTTAAGTGGCCATATCCACGTTTCTGTTTACTCATTCAATCGTTCACACTTTGCGAAATGTTGTTTTTCCCTGCGCGCTCAGTCCTGCTGTTTTTCTGTTATCGTCGTCAACGTCGTAGTCGTCACTGCATTCACAATCGAGAGCAAGAGCGAGAGGGGAACAGAAGAAGAAGAAGAAGAAGAAGAAGAAGAACAAGTAAGAAAAATAAAATCGCAGAGAATCGAATCTTTTATGACAAATAAATATTTGGCTGGCTTTGAGATGGCATCTGCTTTTAAAAGTAGACTACAATCAATTTCCGATGATCGATAAATAGCCAGACAAAATAACTAACAAAAAAAAGAAATTAACAAGTCATATCCAATTGATAGATCAACTATATATCATTCGATGATTCGATACAATCGTTTATTTGGCTTTATTGATCCAAAATTTCAGGTTATTAATTCAATAGAGGTCGACCGAAAAGCTCTTTGACAGAGAGACATACCAAAAAAAAAAATAAACACACTGTTTACCTAAACATGAACGTGACTCGAACATTTCAATTTTAATGCGAGCGAATGCGCGATAATTCACTCCTTCTTCTTCTTATCCTTCTGTTGTGTCGGAGTCGCTTTTCTTTGTTTTGATTAAAGTTTCAATTATTCAAATTTGATTAGCACACAATAAAATGCTCCGCATTTACCCAACAATTCAAGAAAATGTTTAAATAAAGGGGGGTAAAGTGGTTGAACAGCACGACGACGTCGATGACGCTAAACAACGATTCAAGTCGGATAACAATAATTACAATAATGTTTATGTGAACATGGAGGAAAGAGTGAGAGCGCAAATGGCACCTTTGCTGTATAATGGAAATTGCCTGACACTGGCATCGATACACGTACTTCGAACGTGATTTATTTTTTTTGGCTATTTTTAGAAATTCGATTTTATTTTCTTGGATTTATTTTTAATTCATTTCTCTCGATGAATTAATTTGCGCAATCAACAACACAGGCATGCAAGCAAGCAGGCAGGCAGGCAGGCAGGCTGGCAGGCAACAGAGCCCAATTGTTCGGTGAAGCATTTTTAGTTGTTCGAGCTAAAAATGTGAATCTTTGTTTTGTTGTTTGATTTTCAATAGATTGTTCTTGGCTGTGTATGTGTTTTTTCTTATTATTTTTCATTGATTTTGACTCTCACTTTAGATGTGCGCTTGAGATTGCATAAACACGTCCACGTGTATGTGTGTGCGCAATGCGATGGCATGTGATGTGATATAGGGATTCATTTATCCCGTTGAACTTTAGCGTGTTCTATTCATCATGCATTCAACATCATCACGCATTCAACTTCCGTGCTAGATTGTGTCGAGTTGGTTGTTCAAAGAAAAACGAGAGTACCCTCTCGCCTCACGTGAGGGTACATTTGCATGAAATGATAAATAAATAAATAAATATCAGCGACGTATATATTCAGCAGTTGGGTCGGGTGCTGGTCAATGAAATTCAATGAGGTTTTTTTTTGTTTCGTTTCCATTTTATCAGCGCTTATCGGCCACCTCGGCTGGTGAAGGATTTAATGAACTTAGCGCTAGAATCGAGGCGCAATTGGTTTTGTAATTCACTTGAACCACAAAAAAAACAACAACTATTAGAGAGCGAGAACTGCGAAATTGTCGAGATTCCATGAACGAGATTGGAAAATATACATGTATAGGGCGAAAACAATGTGAACCTAGTTGAGCAATCGTCGTCGACGTCGACAACGTCATAGTCGTCTATTTGCTCACACATGCGAAACAAAAGCGCTTCATTTCTGGCAAACACACATTTTTCGAGATGAAACGAACAAAAGAGCCAAGAATCCAGACACCACATCTTTCCAATTTAACTATAAAATAGTCAGTACCAAGTTTTTATCATTGCAGTAAATGAGCCGCTGTGTGTGTGTGTGTTGTGGATGTGTGGAAACAAACACGACATTTACGCAAGTGAAACCAATAAGTCGTCAGTAATGAGCAACAAGTGCTGACGAAGTGCCAAAAAATGTGATGGAAGATAAAAACAGACGCACAAAATTACGACGAATGGCTCTACGCAATACTGCCTCCAAGAAAAATGACGAACACAAAGGACAACAACAACAAAAAGCCGAAATAGAAAGAAAAACATGATGATGACGACGACGACGACAATAACTTGAGAAAATACGACAATAGTAGCGGCGGCGGCGGCACTAAGTGACAATGCATCGATATCACAGATATGAAACGAGTACAATGATTGAACATCTTGTTTACGAAGGCAACAAAGATATATTTATTCGAAAATTCAAAAAATTGAATTATTTATCGTACAAGTGTAAGCTCAAATCGTCGACGCGTGCATGCACACAACAATTGAACGGCCAACGAAACGAAAATGAAAAGCAATGAAAAAATGATAGGAAAAAGAAGAAGAACGTCGACGACAGAACAGAAATGAATAAAAAAAAATTGATGAGATTTGTCGCGTACAACCTCACAAGTGGTTTCAACAATTTCGCCCAGCATATACACATATATAGGCGATGAGATTGTTTATCACCTCGAATGCGCGAGACCGTGCGCGCGCTCACACACTGTCACACACAATATCTGTAATCGATGTGAGGTCTGGCTATGGTGATTTAACAAGCCAAGTCAACACACGTCATCCATTATCTCTCATTCTCGAATATTTATGGAAAATCAACAATAAAAATACTTAATTATAAACATCACGTGTCATTATCATATGGATGTGTGTGCGCGGCTCGCGAGCGAGTGAGCGTATCATGTCTGTATATAATTGAATGTGTTTATTTCGCTTACTCTCTCTCTCTCTCTCTTGCTCGCTCGCTCTGGGGTTTTCGCGCTTGGTAACAAAACAACATTTGCATCTGAGTCACACGCTTTTCGAGTGCTTTTTGATTGTAAACATCTATTTCCAAACGATTACGATGACCTGAATGCTCCTGTTTCGTTGCATGCTCATTGTTTCCGGAACGAAAGCACCAACCAACCGTATTCTCTTCTCTTTTTTTTCTCACTGTATACATATGCAAGTATTTTGTTTTTTTCGTGTCTGTGTATTTGCTTGTCATATGCTCACACACTCTTTCTCTCTCTCTCTCTCTGAATAGAATTGTGTGCTGGATGACATTATTACCGAGTCATTTCAAGTGGTATGGATCACTATCTATCTATCTATCCATCCATTTTCATGTACATGTATAATGTGAAAAGTTTCGGCACAAAGCGAAACTTCTCAAAGACAAATTGTCAAACGAACGAATGAAATACAACGTATTTGATGCGATAAGATGAGTCAAAATATATGCGCTTTGTTTGAATTGAATGAACGAATCGAAATAAAAGAAGGGAAAAAAACTGCTCGCCACACTCAATGTTTCAATTGATTTTGAATGGCAAAATATGCAGCAATGATAGATTAATGCTATGCGATTACAGACAGGAGACATCCGCTTATCGCTTTTCGACTCTGAATTTTTCAAACAAAATCAACACCCAACAAAACGACACTTTGCACTTACGCATACACATACACACGATCACTAATTGCCATGCACGGCATGTGTGTGTGTGTATGTACTGTGTGTGTACTTTACGAATGCTTTCGGCTTTCGATCGAATCTATAAAAAGCATGTTCATGTGTGTTTTGTACAGTGAGCCATGTATTCCGATTTTATACAATTTCGTCTAATTCCTGCTTTTTATATATGTTTATTTTTGTTTATGTTATATGAGTTTGTCGTGTTTTGTTTTTCCCCATCATCGATTCACCGTTCTAATTTTGTTAAAATTTTATGGAATTTCCATGTTTTTGCTGTTTTCTTGCGGTTGATTATTCAAACGAAATATAATAAAATTGTATTGAAATTGAAAGCTTTTTATAGCCGAAAAAGTAAATAAGTGGAAATTGAAGCAAAAAAAACGAGAACTAATTGATTGGTGTCCAAAAGGAAACAAAAAATAATAATGAGTTCATGAGTGTGCGGTATTTTTATGCTGCATCGCATTTACGATTTTGAAATTGTCGCAGCGATTTGCATTCAACGCCGCTGTGACCGGCAATGCGAAAAATTGACAGGCGATTAGCCAATTTTTGCGTACATACCAACCAATACCGTTTTATTTGTTGTTGTTATTGCTTTTTTCGGTTTGGTAAAACCGAAACGTGACCGGCAATGTGCCAGCGTCTAAATTGTTTGCATTGTTTTTGTATTTTTCATGTTTTTTACCCAAATTATTTTTATACATCATGTATAATGTAATATATTATAGAGGGTTTGGCATGCTTTTCCTTTCAAAACGACAAACACACTCACACACGCGGCAACAACGAAAAAAAATTCTCTCGATCGAAAGCACATTTTGACATTTAAAATATTTTAGATTGAGTTTAGTGGGTCAGTTCGTCTTCATTTGCTGTTACGCTGTTTGAATGAATTTAAAAATCACCGAAATTCAAAACAAACTGCCACTAAAAATAGTATTTAATCATATGCATAGCCGGCATGGAATCCATTCCAATGAAATTATTATTATTATTATTTATTGGCACCGCCAAATACTGGCTGTTTAGAAAGGTAGTTTACATTATTTTAGACAAATAAAATTTAGTTTGTTTTTTTTTGTATGTATAGTTTACAGTAGTCATATTTTAGTTCGAGTTTGAGTTTAGTTTGAATCGAATAGGTAAGAATCTAGGGGGAAAGAACTGAGTAAATGAAAATATAAATATCGTAAATAATCGCATATTCTACCGAGTTTGGATCAATAGGCGTCAATGCGTGTCAATGCGCTGAATAACTAGCTGCGAATGCATGCAAATATGGTCAATAAAATGTGCGTATTTGCAACTGTCATTCCTGCTCGCCACGAACGAGACGAAGCAACAGAAGAAAACAACAACAATAACACTACGGAATGCAGTGCAAATGCCTGTGAATATTTGTCAATACGTGTCAATGAAGTAAATATACCAATAGTTCTTTCCCCCTAGGTAAGAATTAGGATTTGTAAATGTGTAGGATTTATCTAAATAAATTTAAATAAACAGATAAATAGATGTAGACAAATAAATAATATGAAAAACAATCAATAAGGTAACTTGAAAAAAAAGTGTCGGAAGACTAGGATCATTTAAGCATTTTCAATTTAAAATCGTTATTCGATAAGGTTAATTCTTGTATGACATGTTTTTGTTTGTATATTCGCTGCTGTGTGGTTTCGATTCTTTTTTTGGTGTATGATTTGTGAAATTTCGACTTCGCTCTTTGGTTTGTGTTTCGAAATAATCAAAATTGACCCGAACGGCAAAGAAAATTGTGAGTGAGTGAGCTTTGGATAGCAGAAAATCGAAGCTCATCAAAACCAATTGTTTGTGGAAACTTTTTTTTTCATTTCATTCTCTTTTTCCGTCCGTTTCATAAGGTTTTCATATTTTCACATTAGCCAACTCATTCTCTCTCTCTCTCTCTCGATCTCCCTCGCTATTTTATTGTGTGTATAAAGTTCTTTGTCTCTCTTTCACTCGCTTGTTTTCGCTCTCCGTGGTATAATTTTCTGAGAATGAGAACGCAATCGCGTCTTCACAAAGAGACTTCACAAAGAATTGGATTCGTTGAACCGGATATTGCAAAAAAAAAAAAAAAAATTGCAACAGCTTAGCCGGCGAAATGAAATTAATCCGAATCGTTGAACCTCATTTCGAATTACAACAACAACAGCAACAGAAAAAATAGTCAAAGCATTCATTTGATGACAATAAAGCACGAATAGCAGCAAGAAAAATCAATTAAATACGGTATTTTGTGGGGTAAATGTCTTCTAAGTATTAAACTATTTTCTAGAATGTCACTGAAACAATTGAATCGGTTCGAAAGAGGGACAGAAAAAAAAACGGCAACATAAACGGTGTCGTTGAGTTCAATCAATACGGGCACCGTTCAAAATCAATAAGCCACACAAACCGATGGAAAAAAGTGTTCGTAACCATTTTCGTTGATGAATGATTCACTTGCAAGTATTTTTCATAAACGGCACGTGCCCTCTCACATGAAATTCACACTCTCATTTCGAACGATCAAACGGCCGGACGACCGAACGGCAGCTAGAGCCTCTGTTTGTCGAACGTCGCCCGCAAAATCAGCACACATGCAAATATCTAGTGATTTGTCGACTAAGATAAAAATATACTCTTTCTGTCGCAGTGAATATTCGCTTGCACTCTCATTTCGCTTGCAAATCGTTGAAAGACAGACAGACAGAGAGAGAGAGAGAGAGAGAGAGAGAGAGAAAGAGAGAGAGAGAGAGAGAGAGAGAGAGAGAGAGAGAGAGAAAGCGAGTGAGCGAGCAGTCAATGGTTTCATGAAATTTATCACAAATAGTTGTGAATAAAAAAAACAAAGAAAAAAATACATAACGGATTAAACATAAACAATTTTTGACTTTTGTCCGCTTTGTTTGGCGTTGCGTTCGTTCGGCTAATCAACATTTTCAAACGGGTGTTCACTTTGATTGTTGAAATTGTTGTCGCAAAAATGGTTTCATTCAACGAATCAGTGTGCAGCGCAGTATGTTTTTGTTTGTTTGTTAGATAGAACGTGTCAACCAGCGGCAGCACGGAGAAGTCATTTGCATGAATAGTAAATTAAACATTCGACGGGGAAAAACATGCTATTTGAGAATAATTTCGAAAATGCTAATGAAAGCAAGCAAACAAGCTAGCAAGCAAATTCATTTGGATCTATATTAAGCCACACTCGACTCTTGTTCGGGTTTCTGTGCACCTTTTATAATAATATGCCGAGTATGGATGTGTGTGTGTGTGTTGTTATAGTTGGCGCTGAAACATCATCAAAAAGCCAACATTATAAGTGAAACAATAAATATCTCGTCGCATTCATTCTCGATTTCGTTATCTCTTTTTCGCTGTCACTGCCTGGCGTTCGCTTTTCCACTTTCTTTCTCTGTTTTATTCGTGACGAACAAGCAAACATAGTTTTTGCTTATAAGCACAGCAAAAAGCAACAGACAAAAAGAGAAAAAAAGGAGAAGAAAGAAGAAGAAAAACACGCACACCGAACGCGCCGATAAGAAACTGAACGGTGTATAAACGCGAGCAAGCATGTGGGTGCATTGAATAAAGTGATTTCATACAATTACATATTTCGTTTCGTTTTTTTTTATGTACGAGCAACGGCAAGCAATTGGCCTTGGTTGATCTTTTGCGTCACGTTTCTATCACGCGATTTATTCTTGTCATCGTGGTCGATGTTGTGACATTTTATGTCGACGTTCAAGACTTGTGTTGAATCCAAAACAGAAACAAAAACCGCACAAATCTCAGTTTCCTCCAACTGCTTTTTTTTCGGTCTGTTCAAATATGCGATCTGGCATAACATTTCGGGGAATTCTTGTCGGATTGCACTGTCAATGTGACATGACAATAAAAAAAAACATCGCGCGACCGGTGCCACTAGTTTATGGTCGGTATTTGTGCTGTTGTTGTTGTTGTTTGCACGGAATACGTGGTTAATTGTCAGTATTGCGCATTCAAACCGAATATAAAACGGAGTATGTGTACTGTTCAATGGGCGAGGTGCGACAGCAAAAAATAGACGTGACGTGTTTATTGACACATCGGCTATTTTTATGCTTTGTTTCCCGTCAACTATTTCGTTTTTGCTCCAGCGTAAAGGAGAGCTGCGCTCGCGACAAATATGACGCAATTACTAAATACCTCTATCGCTCAGGTAGAGAATTTTTGCTGTTTTGTTGACGAAATGGACAGGAGAAAAAAACGCACATTCATCCATCAAATGATCGTAAACATGTTTTAATTGAGGCATTGATATTTGAATGATAAATCATGTGAGAGATGGTCGCAATCAGGATTTTCAATTCACACGGAATGTGTGCTTTTCACAATTGAAAAACGAATCGTATGAGAGCCGGAACAGCACCTTGCGATCCGTTTAAAAATGTTTTTTTTTTGTTTTTGTTTCGTTTTGTTTTCAAAACGAGTGATTGAGCACAGAGTTGTGGGGGGGGGTCTATGTGATTCATACAAATTCAGAATTCGAAAAAAGTGGCTTTTCTTCGATCAATATCGTAGGCAAATCACATTCTATTTTATTCTTGATTTGAAATACAACCTACCTACCCAATTGGATGTGTCATAAGAATGCTGAAAATAGTTTTTCAACCGTGCTTTTCTTCTTCTTCTTCTTTTTCGCTCTGCTATTACTCTTCTCGCGAAATTGCTCTATCTCATTTCCGTTGCGATTGTAAACGAAGCGCAAATAATGAAAATAAAAATGAAAAGAAGAATCTCGAAAATTCAATGGTGGATAGAAATGAATGTTAATTCAACAAGCATATCATGAGTAACGTGTTTTGGCGAGTTCACGTGGAGGGAAACGTGCGGATTCGCCTTTTCGACACACACACACACTCACGGACTCGTACAAACCCGTGCAATATTATTTCATGCACCCGAGTAAATACCCATAAAATGTATTTATTTTTTGTTTCTCCTCTCTCTCTCTCTCCCTCTCTCTCTCTCTCTCTCTCTGACGCTTATTTTAATATTTTATTTTTTTATCACGTTTTTTTTAACGCTGATAATGAATATGCGGCAAGTATTCGGTTTATTCATTTATATAAATGACACGGAGCCGGAAAAGAATGATTCGAAACATTTTATATATTTTTTTTTCTGCGCTTGTCTTCGCAACAAAATCGGCTTTTTTCCATTCTGTCTCGACGGCGCACTGTGTGGTGTAAGTAAGTGTTTTTTTCTCTTCTACGTGCATTGTTGCCATTCGAATTGCCATTCATATGGCACTCGCATTTGCATATTTCGCAAGAATTGTTGATTTTCCATCGAACGGTTTGCAGGCGTCATTGTTAATCACCACTGTGAGTATGTGGTTTTTTTGTCATTTTCGTTTCTTTCGCATTAATTTAATGAAAGGCAGCAAAGAGATACACACAACCGAAAAAAAAGAGGCGACTGAAACAAAAATAGGGAATGCTTGATGAAGTACATATTATATGCAGGTATAATAGAGTGTGTGTCGCTCGCTAAAATATGCAAATGTAATATAATAGATATGTCAAATGTGATACACGGTATGTGTGTGTGTGTGTGTGCAAAAATGAAAACGAACGGGCCAACGGTAACACACTGAATGAAAGAGTTACACACTGACGGTGTGCTCTCGGGGTGTTGAGAAATCATTGCGAGAGGAGCAAGTGATTGAATGAGCGGCACGAGAACGCGTTTGTGGCACCAAACCGAATTCAAAAATACCATTAGTGCATTGTCTTGTATCTGTGTGTGGGGGCTATTGACGTAATTTGGCAACACCAAGACAACAGCACCGAATAGAAGAGAGAAAAACACACACAAACACACCGACTTTTATCATTTAAATACCGCTTTTTTCAAGCTCACACACAATAAGATATCTATCTCGGGCGAGATTTGATCGGACGACTCGGGTACCGTGCGGTTGTTGTTTTTTTTTTCTCCTGTTGCCGCAAAACAAAATTCCAACGGAATGAATCTATTTTCATTAAGTGAGTATTGCTTGATGATGATGATGATTTCGGACACATTTATTTCGGTTGTTTTGTTGTTGTTGTGTGTCTCTATTTATCTTTTTCTTTGCTTTTTATCTGTTGCTTCTCTGGATTTGTGAGCGCGCGCACGCGCGCACGCTCACTCGCCCCATTTGTTTAGACTCCCATTGACAAACGCACAATATACATTTTATTTCTGGTTAAATGCGAAAATAGAATCCTGTTTGTAACGATATTCGCTTCCAAATTCACGTGATTTTTATTGCCGTTATTGCTTTGACTGTTTTATTTCGATATTACAGCTCTTTTTTTTTTCTTCTCTGTGTCGCTTCTTCTTTTTTTTTCGTTGGCGTTTTTGGTTCGTATCGATCCGCATGCCATTTTAAATGAAAACGAGTAGTGGCACGACGAACGGGTTTAAACGTGTCGCACACTTGACAACACAAAACAAATGATGAAATTTCAATGTTGATGCATTATCAGGGGACAAATTGAACATTGTGCGAACCGATATTGAGTAGTAATGAGAATAAGATTGATTTTTTTTTCTTCTGGAAGACAGAAAAAAAAAGAAAGAGGACATAGTCACTCGGAACCGTTGAGTTATCATTGAGCACAACGATTGCATTATCTATCGATTATCAAAACAATACACGTAAAGTCATACTTTTAACACATCTATCTCATGGTAACAGTACCTACGAACTCATAATGTTCGTTTTTAATGATTCTGCATGTGTGTTTTTTCCCCCAATCTTTTTGAATTTTTTCCTTTGCTGTTTGTTTTTGTTTTTGGCTTGTTCAAATCTTTAATTAGATGACTAGATAAAAACGAGATTTATCATAGAGTTCGAAGTATGCATACGCAAATTTTTCGAACCGGAGACGAGTTCTTGTCACATACCAAAGCATGCTTCGTTCTCTTTTTATTTCGTTTCAAAAGCGACAAAATTCAAATTTATCATTTTTCGAAATCACACTCGCCCGATGCGAATCGTGAATAAATATTATGGTCTGTCTGAATCGATGTATAAAAATATACCTAAAATTTGAATGGAATATTATTTGTGTTTCATCATGGTGTTGCTCGGACTTGAAACACAACTCTATTTTTAGACAAATATTTGTCGATGACTTTTTTCTACTTCTTATTTTTTTTATTCGCTTCGACTTCTTAATAAATTTTTTGTTGGTTTCGATCGGTTTGCATTATGTTGCAGTTGTTGTTTATGTTATTCTATATAATATAAAACACGTTTGATGATAATAATAATTGAACACGAAAATTGTTTGAAAGCCCCCCAACGATAAGGCGAAACAAATGTGTTTATGTATTGGAATGGAAGAAAGAAAAAACGAACGAACGAAGAAGAAAAAACTCGCAGAAAGCCCACCGAAGTTCAAGAATGTAATTGAAAATATCGTGCAATCAAAATGCCACCATATCACGTCAAGTATGCTTCAAACTTGTTGATCGAATCCCATAAAGTCAAATCAAATTCTCAGATAACTTTAATTATAATTCAGATCAGATTATAATTCTATAACACCGCATAACATTATTATTTTTTTGTGTGTCGTGGATTTCATTTGTCAAGAGTATGGTCTGAGTGGAGAAACACCGACCGAGAGAGAGAGAGAGAGAGAGGGGGGGGAGGTAAAAATATGGTCGCGATAATTATTAATGTGTATTTGCCGATTCTAAAAGTAGTTAGCGTTTTAATTTGAGCATATGCTTTAGCTAAATTTAGCAAAATAACCGTAAAAAAGCCACGCAACAAATCGGATTTTTAATCAAGTATGGAAATTGCGATCACTACAATTTTTTTTGTTCATATTCGCTCTCTCGCCAGCGCTCACTCTCTCTCTCCCGACTGCATGTAGTTTTAGTTATTTTTATTAACATTTCTTATCGCCAAAGTGAACTTCATGCTAATCGATCACGTGTCGGCATTTGAAAATTATTGAGAAGTGTGATTACGAAACCGCTGAAATGGCACATCTGAAACAGAAATAATTTTGAATTGTTCATATACGGCTTGGCGTCTTTTCTTCTTTAATATGATGAGGCAAGCGTTTCGAGCGAATTGAACATGTTTGCTCTGTACTCGACTGATAAAAAGAAAACACAAAATATAAATTCACATTGAATTTTTTTCG
This sequence comes from Sitodiplosis mosellana, assembly GCF_009176505.1. Classification (NCBI taxonomy): domain Eukaryota; kingdom Metazoa; phylum Arthropoda; class Insecta; order Diptera; family Cecidomyiidae; genus Sitodiplosis; species Sitodiplosis mosellana. Next base: position 17,599,293 of record NW_022601467.1, on the reverse strand, counting down.
GCTAGGAATATTGCAGCCATTTTGAGTTTGCGATTTGTGATACGTATTCACAATAATCGATCGATGTGTGGTCGAAAAACGTTGAAATTTGTCGCGAGCTTTTTGTCGCTTTTCCATTTAATTGCCCCTCTTCATAACTGTGATTAAGTAGATTCTCCTGCTGTTTGTTCGTTCGTACGGTCGGTCGTTCGTCTCGCACGTTTATCGTGGCCATAAGCCAATTGGAAGAAAATAAGTAGAGGAAAAAACCGAATCAAGTGGACAACAGCTTTACAAAACTGAATTATATACAGTTGTGTGTCACTTATATTAATTTTTTTTCCTTCTTCAATTCATTTGCTATATTTTAATCGGAGTCACGTCCTTAACAGTACGATCGTACAGCATTTTTATGACGGCTCAATTTTTTTTTCTTCTGTGCCTTTTTTTCCGTTCGCTATTTGTTGCTCACATATTATATTATACATACTGCTCTGTTCACGATTCTTCACATCGTTTCGATAATCATATGTACGTAGAAAAAAAAGCAATGAGGAACAACAAGTGAAAATGAAGTAATGATTGTGCGATTGTGTGACGGAAAAACAACTTGAAACTGGTTTCACTCTCAGCTCAATATATTTCGTACTTTTTAACTGTTTGTTGCTTTTCGCGCATAAATTTTATATAAATATAGAAAATGAAGAGAAAAAAAATTTAGTCTCAATAAAAATCGTATATTTAGTGGACGTGTGATTCGGTGTATCGTTCACACACAAAACCGAACATACGCACGCATGGTGCTCGTATTTATGCGAAATATGGAGTTGTGTGTATATGCATAGGAAGCCCTGATCTCTTTCTCATATTTTTCCAAACAAATTCGTCAGAAAAAAAATTGAGATACCGTGTGTGTCATTCATTGATTTTTGGCAAAGTTAAGTGTGTCTCAAGTGATCTTAACGTCATTGGTTTGATGCACATGCATCTCTTTCTATAGAGAAACTATGGAAGAGAGGGGCCAAGCCGTTGGTAAGAGACAAGCAAAAGCATAGAAAATATCTGTGCACCGGTTGCGTGTCGGCGATTGGCGTCTTCATTGATACACGTATATGATTGACAAAATTGGGGCACACTCACCTCTCGTACTTGACTTGATGCGCTATATGATTGTTCTGTTCCCAAATTGGCTCCATGGCTGCTGATACTGTAGCTGCCGCTGCTAAAGATGCCTGCCAAAGCAACTGAAAATCGCTTTCGTTGGGATATCGAATGCCTCTCTGCTGTGCCTCTCGCTTCGGTACGCGATGAAACGGAATGTTGAATGTTCGATGTTCACACACAGAGTACAATGTGAATGCGGCGGCAATGAGGAGCGCACACAAGACGAGTGGAAGCTAACAAAAGAATAGCTGTGCTGCTGTTGCTACTGCTGCTACTGCTATCTAGAGCGATATGTGTATTGGGTGAGCAATTGACGCAACAAGTCGCTGAAGGTCTCGCTTCTCTCGGTTAGATGTTTTGATGGCGTAACAGAACAGCAAACTAGACACGTTTGAATTCTAGATTTTCTACTGTTTATGATGTCCTGTTGTGTGTTTGCTGCTGTTGCTGCTGCTGGTGGATTTTGTTGTTGGGGCTGCCTTTGCTGCTACCGATACCATGCGATTCGATAAATAAGATGTTGAACTTTCCGCAATGCGATTGCTGCTTCGATTTTCGAACGACGAAATTTCGTATTGTTAACGACGAGTCGAATTGAATGGTTGCCTGGTATGAATAAGAGATTGATGAACGAAGTATACACCTCCCGAAAAAAACACACTCAGTTCAATATGGCAGCAAAATTGGTCCAAAAAAATTGTTCGCACGTAATTGGTTGTGCAGCTGGAATTATATCTCTTTCTTTTTCTTCTGAAATGTCGAATTCGCTCTTGACGACGACTTTCTTCGATTTGCGAGCGATGTGTGTACACCGGTGATGCGACCGTAGCTGTAGTTTGCCTTGTGAAACTTTTTGTTTATTCTATGATTCCGTCCTCTTCTCACTCACCCACATGCACAAAATAGCAACAACAACCGATTTATGTGTGTGTGTGTTTTTTTTCCCTCAATTTTCTCTCCGTATCTTTCACTCGCCGCTAACACTTTCCTCCTTTCCGTCTCTATCGACCTCTTGCTCGGCTCTCTTCCTCTCTCGCTCGTTTGTTCTCTCTCTCTCTCTCTCTCTCTCTCTCACCTCTTCCTTCCTTTCTTTATTTTTATTCTCTTCGTTAATTTTTGTTTTTAATCAAATGGAACGAAAAATTACAAATGAAAACGAAAAATATGATTTTTCGTTGCTAAGTGTGAAGCGCACCAAATTGCGAATACTTCAAATTTTGCACGTTTGATAGACTGTACCCAATAAGATATTCCAAACGGAACAGTAATGTGTGTAACGAGGTTTTCGATAAAATAACACAACACAATTTTTGTAATAAAACACTTGTGGCTTACACATTAAATTTACTAAAAGTGTTCAAGTAAAAAAAGAGAAAAACACTGTTTCACTCGCTCGGCCAATTTCTTCGTTTGCAAAACAACCAGCACTTCGTTTACGTAGTCGCAATGTCTGTGACGACGATTTGAAATATGGTATCAATATGTATCGCGCGTTCAATTCAAATGCTCTTCCGCAACAGACAAATCGGATGAATTGTTTGCTTTATTCTCTATCTCGTTCTCTATCTCAAACGCACCCAATGCTATTTGGTCCTGAATGTCACTGTACGACGATCACAGTTATTTTATTATGTATTTCGTTGATGAATTCACAAAAAATTTAAACATATTATTTATGTGTCGTGTTCACAAATGTGTGTTGTCAAAAATCAATAAGTTTGATGGTGCTTGCTTCTAATTTGCTGTTTTTTTTCGATTCACATTCAAATCAACGTCGATAATTGAAGAGACGATGACAGCCAAATAAAAAAGCGAACACGATGAAATGCACACACTTCAATGTGTGTTATGGGTAAATTATCTGATATATTACGCACTTTTATTACCACTTTATTTTGGATCGATGTGAAAATCAATTTACACAATGGGCCGTTGAATTGACTATTTTAACTGACTGTCACATAAATTTGGCGTTTATTTTTAGAAAATGTTCCAGTCTTTTCGATTGAATGACACAGATTCGGTTTATTTGGTTTTTGAATAACTTTTTACATTAGGTCGTGTTTATTTTGTTTTTGTTTCTTTTTTGTGTGTGTGTCGTTTTGTACGTCACACCGGTAACTGCGGGTACTTGGATTCTTCTACTAGAAATGCGCTTAGATTTATACGTATTTGCATGAACAAATAAAAAATCACTTTTGTTTTTATTTTTATTTTGTTTTGTCTGATTTTCTTCTTCTTCTTCTTCTTCTTATTCAAATCGGTGGCTTAATTAATTTTATCTGCTTCGTCGATTTGCACAAATTCATTTCTTTCACTACTGGAATTAGTTTGTGTGCTGTTGTTTTTTTTCTCTTTCGTCAGCTTCGGTAAAAAGAAAAACAAAACGTCGATTTAACAATAGCGTGTGTGATTGCGAAGTTTTCACTTGATTATCTTGAAGTAAACTGATTGCGACTGTTGGCTCTGTAGACAGATACACACACACACATACACTATCACAAGCACTCACGACGGAGGAGAATTGGATTGAATTGTTGTTGATTAAGATCGGCAATTATTGAGTTGTTTCCATTTGCAAAGCGCTAAGTGCAGTTATTTTGGTTCTTATAGCCCAGTAGAGTGCGATGCGATTGTAATTTATAAATGTAATGCATACACAAATGTTATCGAGCGAATGCGCGCACGAGAGCGATATTCAACCGAATGACACACACCGTGTAGCGAAGAGCGAGAACAACAAATTAATAACCGAATATATACTACGGCGAGCCGCCCGAGACAGACAAGCGAACCAAACAAATGAATGAACCGAATGAACGAACGAACGAAACGAAACACAATTTTTTTTTAAGTTCCTGTGTGCGCGTCTATTTGTATGCTGTAGCCAATGTGACTGATAAGTAACAGTTATAATAGGAGAAGTTACTAAACCATATGCGGCCACCACTAGCGAAATAGCTGCTCTGTCGGTCTATGGCAAAATACACATCGATTTTCGATTTGAATTCGATGAAATTCAAAGCTTGATTGAATGGCGATGATGTTGTTGTTGTTGATGATGATAATGATGACAGCAACAATGATAACGACGACGTCGACGTCTACGAAAAAGAATTACACAAATATATCATCGATATATTGTCAAACTCAAACTGATCGAAAAATTGCTGAGACGAAAAATCAAATCAATTTGACTTTTGTGTGACAGTTTGAGGAACTCAAGTGTGTATTGTATGCGGTTGTTGGGTTTTTCCGATTGGATTTTCTTCCTTTCTGCTCTGATGATGTGTTGATTACGTTACTTTTACTCTTTATTATCTCGTTGCACTGTTTTATCGCTGACGATGTTTATATTCCTGTCTTTCTCTCTTACTCTCTTACTCTCTCGCTCTCTTTTTCTCTCTATTCGTACTATATCGCCTGCTGCGTTCTTATGAATGGATTGCTCTCCCGATTCAAAATGATGATGATGATAAATAAAAAAAAAACACACACGACAAAACAGCTGTTTTCACCGTGAAATTGTCGTTCTAGTTATGTATGCGACAAAAAATTTATTCCACCAATTGAAAATCAATTGTAGCAAATAATCGGTCTCGGTCTTTCGATTTGGAATTTACTAGTAAAAAAAATCTGACTAAAATAGCTACAGAGCTCGTTTAATAACGACTTTTAACTGTCTTAGACAACGATGTGCGGAGTACTAAATGTGAACGGATATATGAAATAAATGTAAGCGACAATGACGACGACCACGACGACTATGATGTGAATATATACACAACAATAAAAATAAATCTGACACATTAAATGGAAATATTTGCCATGTCGTTGTATATATGCTGAAAGCACAACCGAACACAGTGTTCGGTGTTCACACTGTACAGCTGAACAGTCAACATCATCGAACGCAGTTTTTTCTTCTTCTTTCTTTCCTATGTGTATGATATCGCCCACAGAACGGCGGCCAACAGCAGTTGTGGAGCACTGTACGGTGCGCTGTCTTTTATTGTGTATGCTCGAGTCGAGTTCACGTGAACACAACACTCTTACCACAGAGCGTACGATATACACAGTGTGTATTGAGTATATTGGCGCTGATATTGTTGTGAGTGAATGAAGAGCGAGCGAGAGAAAGAGAGAGAAACTGCTATGGCTGACGATGTGTCACGCACTTGTAGTAGTAAATAAATCAGAGCACCGAACAATCGGCATGATGGGTTAGTTCGTTCGACTTTGAACAAACGATTCCCATTCGGCGTTGAACGAGTCGAAGCTATGTATCAATGGCCGAACAACCGATAAGTATTCGACACGCTCATAAACGGTTTGCACATTCAAACGGATAATACGTCATCGCCTCTCATACACATGGACCGCTTCTATTTTTGAAAACAAACACGCACCGCACAGTAGAACGACTGGCATGAATGAGTGTGCGACACACACAGCACATTGGGTGTGTTTAATCCCGAACCGCATACACACCGTACACACAATTCAATTGAAATTGAACCGAGTTTTGGGTCCATATGGACACATTGTGATAAGGAGCATTGCCAGAGCCATGGCAAACAAAAAATATTGTCAATTCAAGTATTTATACTGTATGGTTGCCATTGGTACGACCAACAACAAAAAATCCCATTTCAGGTTCGGCACTGATGTTTGCCATCGATACCGCTTGCCTATCTTTCTTTCACGCTCTCAAGCTCATTCTCTGCCTCTCTCCGCCTGATTTTGATTGCGGTAAGTGATTCTTTTGGAAAATTTTGGTCTCACCGACCCGAAATATAAATGTACCGAAAACTGTTTGTTTGACCGAATTATTCATATTTTTTTTGTGTTTGTTGGGTTGTGTGTGCGCGCTCGGTATCGTTTGACGTAAGTTCAGGCCACATTGCGTTAAATGTGTGTTTAGTTGTGTCGATACCACACCGTAAAACGTGCTGATGTCTGAAATATTTGGTGAGGTTCTCGGTATCGATGTACAGCAACGCATTCAATTAGCCGAGATCACGAGAGTATATATACATTATACACATTTGGATGTATATACAAATTAGAGTCGAGGCTCATGTTTAAATGGGCATTCGAAATGAGACAAAAACAAAAGTGTTTTGGGATAATGACGAAGATGACGATATTTAGATTCGGTTTTTATCTTGTTTTGGTTAATGAGCGCCTCTGTATAGCCAAAACGAGCATATCGTACGAGCGAATGAACAATGATATATGACATGACGGAAAGAACACGATCGAACCAACGCGAAACGCATACACATATCGGTAAATTGTATGCAAACCAAAGAGAGAGAGAGAGAGAGAGCAGAGAGACACACACAATCAATTCCGCACATACACACACACACACACACGGATTCCCATCGTTTGTTTTTGTTTTTTTTTCTGTTTGTTTTATTTTTATTTTGGTTGGAGAGTTATCACCACATTCAAAAACCTTCGATAATTTTCACATGAAAGTGGTGTGACTTACATAGAATACACAATTTTTTTTCGTTGGCCATATTGTTCTCATTTACTTGAATGCTCTGCTTGAGCACATCCAAAGAGCAATCATCGACGACAACAACCACGACGGCGACGATGACGACAAAATTTGAAACAATGTAAATAAAATGTTCATTTGAATTTTTGATAACTGCAAATGGAGCATTCGAATGCCGATAATAATTGACGCTAAGTGCGACCAATCAACCGGTTTGTTATTTTTCGTTTTCTTCGTTCTTTTTATTTCGATTCGTTCTTCAAACAAAACTCCAAGTCATTTATTGTCGAAAGACCCACTTGAATATCTATGATACATATGATATGTATTCAGTTTAATAAGTCAAAAACTTGTTCATCGTCATCGTAAAAATAGTAGTAGTGAACACAACAACAACAACAACAACAAAGAATCCGAGAAATAGTACCGAAAACGACGAAATCGAAACAAACAAAGTGCGAAAGCGAATACGAAGGAAAGCAATAGAAAAATAAAAAGGAAAAACAAAGACAGAAAAAAAACCCACCACACTTGATTTTGTTTGAATATTAGCAATAAGTCATTCAATGGCATTGTGTACTCCATTTGGGAGCGGACCGTGCTCACGTATATCGCTAATGTGAGAGGAACAGATTATAATCATGAAATTTGACGTCATGCGTCACGTGATTGGGTTATGCTTGTCTGATTTCCAGTCACGTGCGCGACTTTTAATAATTCACTTTTTTTCTCCTTCTCTCTCTCTCTCTCTCTATCTCTCCCTCTCTCTATCTCACGCTCTGTGTGTGCAAGACATTGGTGACATTGTGTGTGGCTGTACATGTGTTTAACATGCATTGTGCGCATTTATTTGTGTGCCCCATTAAAATATTCCTGGATACAAACATTTTGCAGAGAAAATTTTCCATCGCAAATGTGTGCATGGTAACTCAATCGGCTGCGGGAAAACTCATTTATTAATTTAAGCTGTTCACATGCAGGAAAAACAGAAAGAGAAATAGAAACTCACAGAGAGAAAGGAAAGAAAAATTTTATTTTCCGTTGCTTGCTTACGGCGAAAAAAAAATATTTTCTCGGTCGATTCATGTCATGCAGAAAGAAAAGGAAAAATAAACATTTCAGCTTCGATGAACAATTATGATTTTTCCTCGTAATTTGACTAGGATTTTTTTTTCTAATACGGTAATAGCCTTGAGAAAATTCTGAAACCACAATTTGGTTTTGCAGAGTGTTCGTTATTGTTGGGTCATGTTCATCGTATCATCATATTATGGGGCACATGTTACGGAAGTTTGACGAACCGAACGAGAGTGAGAGGAACAGGGCGTTCATGTAACTTTGCAGACTCATTTGATCTTTTGTGCTCTGAAAATGTTTAAATTGAATATGCAGAAAAAGAATTCGGAATCAACAACACACACGAAACCAATTATGTAACGTATGTGTGAGCGTTGTTTTTCTTCGTTTGTTTTGTTATTAATTTTCAATTTATGTTCATGATAATTTCAACGTGATGAACACGTCAACAACTATGTTATATCAACGCGCAGAAAATGCTTCTGTTGACATGATTCAATGAAAGACAAACGATAGGTCGTCTTCGGTGCATAAAAATATTTTGTTCGTAATTTTGTAAATAACACCAGATATAAGCGGTTTGTGGAAAAAAAAATTCTGCTCATATGTAGCACTTGAATGGAGCGTGAGAGTGAATAGAAGAAGAAAGCAAAATAAAATGGTTGAGAAATTCTCTCTCTCTCTCTCTCTCTCTCTCTCTCCTCCATTTATTTATGATCTGTTCAAATTCTAATCGTTTGTCGTGCTACTTTGTTCCGTGGCGTCAAGTCAGTGCTTTAACAATAGTTTCACATTTTTCCATCGCATCCGGCAAGAAAAATGGGCATGTACGATATGACCGAATGGAATATTTTCGCCTGAACACAAAACTAAAAAACAAAAATCCAACCGACTTCAAATTCAAAGACAAACGTCATATACATACACATATAACACATATGCAGATAGGTTTGTTCTGTTTTCACGGCTGTTTCGTTACAATGACTCGGCTACTTGTTGAACTGAAACGATAAGATATCTGCCATACGACAATTCCAATCGATTTTTGTCATAAACGTGTGAAAAGCAGTAAAAGTTGTTCGCATCGGCAAATAACAACGAATCGCTGGAAAATAAAGGAAAACGTTTTGCACTTGAAAGTGCAATATTGCTGCTTGTACTCGATTTAAATCGATATTACTTCTCACATGCCCACCACTTTCGTCGAATCGAACAAATCGACGGATTGGAATCGGGATCGGCTGAGTCAGCGCAAAAATAAGAATTTTCATACGAATACGTTGACCGACAAACCAATTGTTTATTTAAATAAATGCAATGGTTGGATCGCATTTACACAGCTTTGTACTGTGTACGGTCCGTGCTTATTACCGTCCGTTGCCGTCGTCGTCGTCGTCGTCGTTGCGGTCGCGGTAGCTGTTGTATTATTTTGAACTTCATTCTATTCTGAAATAATTGTATTTTAATGGGCTTTCCGTCGTGCATTCCGCATCGCCAAAGTGGTATATGGTCACTTGGCTTTGCAAAATGTGCTTGATTATGTGTTTGCCAAAATTGACACGAATCGATTTCAAGTCGAGAGCACGTTTTTTTGCCACATGTTATCAAACAATAAAATAGGCACGAGCTCAACGTTATTTGTATTATATCGCGTCGTGTGTTTATTCACAGCGACCGAAAAAAAAAGTAAATTGCAATAGGTGTGCTACTCCATGGCAGTAAGAAGCTTTATTTTTCCCTTCTTTTCATTCGAAAAGTGCAGAGAGCGAGACAGAGTGAGGGAGAGAAAGAGAAAGAGAAAGAAAAAGAGAAAAGGTGAGCGAAAAAAATCACATAACATACATACAGTCGTCGCTCCGTTCCTTCCTTAACACAATAATTAACACGTGCTAAATACACTTCAAATGACACGTTTTGCAGCGCGCTTTTTTCCGCATGGCCAGTCGCCAACTTGATTACAAGTCTGTCTAAATCGCACATTGGATGACGAAATAAGCATGTTTGCGACATAACACTTGTTCTCTCTCTCTCTCTCCCTCTCTCCCTCTCTCCCTCACCTAAATTCTAAGCACATTTTCATGCGAGCGCTCGATTTCAACGGGGAATTTTCAGCATTCAATTTTTATTTGACTCGGTGGCGATGAATGATGATCGAAAAAATACGGCTATAAACATCATTGAGGAAATTTTTCGAGAAAAAAAAATATTTGTCGTAAATTGATATATCAACTGAAACTAAATCGAACGTGGACATAGAAAGAAATAAAAATAAAACGGAAATTGCAGAGATAAGGCATTCATTGTAATGATAATCACGATGATTCACAGAAATATTTTTTTTTATATTTTTACAACACGTAGAAATGGCTCGAATTTGCGTCGGAATGTTTGCGACAAAACCCACTTGTTTTGTGTAACGAACTCACTTCCATTTCAAAGAAATAGATTTTGAGCGAGGCGTCTCCACTTGTAAAATACATGTGTCAAAATAAGCTTCGAAAGCTTGTGCGGATTCAGTTCATATAAATCGATATGCAACCCATTTGACATTCACTATTGCATGCTGTGCTCTTAACCTCAAATTATCTATTTCACAACATAACTTTGACACCAATAAATCAATATCTGAATAGTTTCAAATTACTCAACAAACAAAAGCAAGAGTAAGTAGTTTTTTTCAAATGTTCAATGAAATTTCATTACTTTCACGGTTATTTCATTAAAATGTGCACATTTTGCTTGGAAATCATTGTTTTTTCCTCATTCATTATATAACAAACGTGGTCAACGTCGTTTGTAGTTTTTAGTGTTGCTAATTGCTGTTCAATGCTATTTTTCAGATGGGAAACACGGTGTCAGCGGCTGAGGCGGTTGCCGCAGGAATAACACATGCATCAAATAAACCAGATCTAGTTCCTGATCATAGTAAATTCGATATGACTTCCGGTACACCACCACCCGAATGTCCAATGCATCAAAAAGTAGCAAAACCAGCAGCATCAGTCAGCGAATGTCCCGTGATAAATAATGACAATGACATCAATCCGTATAATATGGTATGTTGTGGAATTTTCATTCGTTTTAAGCCCATTTTCTAATTATGGATGTCGAAAAAAATGTGATTTTTAGATGCCGCCAGCTAATCAAAACCGAGCACCAGATCAACCGTTTCCACTACCCACAGATCGACAAGTTTCAACGATACCAAAGGCAACCGAAGGTGAGAAAAAAGAATTCTGGGTGTATCCAAGTCAACAAATGTTCTGGAATGCAATGTTGCGCAAGGGATGGCAATGGAAAAAGGATGATTTGAAGCCACATGACATGGACAATATCATCAAAATTCACAATGCCAACAATGAACAAGCCTGGCAAGAGGTGCTTAAATGGGAAGCGTTACACGCTAGAGAGTGTGGCAATCCACGATTGAAGAGTTTCGGTGGCAAAGCCAAAGATTTCAGTCCAAGAGCTCGCATTCGCAATTGGCTCGGGTATGTTGTTCACATATTTATTCGATTTGTCGTTTCGGCTCCGGCCAAAGTTTTCGAATTTCATCATTTTTAACATTTTTACATCATTCATCTAAATCTGTTATTCGTTGCACAGATACGAATTGCCATTCGATCGTCATGACTGGATTGTTGACCGATGTGGACAGGATGTGCGTTACATCATCGATTACTATGACGGCGGCAGTCCCGATGAACATTATCGATTTGCATTGTTGGATGTTCGACCTGCAATGGATTCGCCCGGAAATGTGTACGATCGTGCTCGAGTCTGCTTGTGGCGATGGAAACAAGAGTTGTTAGAAAAATTTAACATGGAATAGAAGTAATTTTTAACATGAAATTCATGAACACATCAGCGTCTCTAATTAAATAATGACTCATAATTTATGCTAGAGTTTCGGTGAAGATGATGAAAAAAAAAATCTCTAGCCATTGACTCAAGCGAAACTCTGGTTTAACTTATACATGTAGATTGTATTTTTTTTGCTGTTTTGAGACTCAACTGAGAAACATACGTTTTAGCATTGTAGCCAACTATTTCACGAGAAAAACAAAACACTTTCCGATATTGATGTGAATTGATTCTCAAATACAATTTTTAGTATAATTATTTAAAAAACCTAGAACAAAAAATAAAATGAAAATATTCGGACAATTCGAAAATGTAAATTTTCTGCGAAAAATATGTTAAATGAACGAAGGCATTGTTAACATTTTATTCTGTCAATATGAAAGAGTGTTTGATTAAATATGTAAAAAAAAAATTGAAACTTGTACTACCGTACATGTTTATCGCCTTGTCTATTTTAATGAAGGAATAATTTATTGAAGATGAATGTTCGGACACCGAACTCCGAAGCCACAGCCCAATGGAAGTAATTTTAATTTTATATAATGAATCCGGTCGAATGCAATGCCGAAGAAAATTTTACACAACATTTGTGATGAAGTATGCCGGCATTTATTTTAATTTCGTATGGAAATATCGATGATGTTGAGGGAAAGAAAGTGAGCCTCATTGAGAGCATCCATTAATTACGTGTGAGAATTAAAAAAGAAAAATGCCTTCCCCACATAAAGTGGATGATAGTCATGGGGGAGAATGACTTTGGGGGAGAAGGACAAACGCACATAAATTTTGGCCATAAGATTATTTTCATATTTTATAGCTGCTTGGGTATAGATGTATGTGTCCCATGGCACACTCTGTTAATGCACATGAGCACGGAGAGAGATAGAGAGAGCAGTTCATCAATTTCAGTTTTTGGACATGTGCGTAATTTTGTGTGCATTTGACAACTCCGTCATTGATGTCATTATAGAGGTGAGTTTAAAATCCGCATCCAGAAAATGATAATCTTCTTCTTCTTCTTATTCTTCTTCTTCTTCTTCTTCGATGTTGAATCAAAACTTAAACTTTTATGATTTATGTAGGATTTTAATTGAATAATAAACGACACGGTTCAATTCATATTTCCATGATGAAAAGGATGGTACAGAAATTGCTCCAGAGACGAAGACTCGTTCATTTCATTCAAAAGAGCCATCCGTCGCACTGGCTCATGAAATGCTAGTGGAAAAAACTATTTAAGAAAAGCCTATAAAATACGAATTTTATCTTCATCATAATGATGCAAAGCAACTGTATACAGTTATCGTCATCTTGTTTAGCGTATTTTCCATTTGCTTGCGCCTTCACACCCTCTCACCGACATCGCTCCGGCAAAAAATAATAATTCCTGAATGAATTTTAGGAACGGTTGCATCAACGATGATTCCACCATTTTATTGATGCAAAGGGAAAGAATTTCACATGAAATGTTTTAATTACAGCGATAATGCCATGTGGTTTTTGGTGAAATGGTTTTCGAGCGATGAAGGCACATAAAATCGTTGAGGCGCATTTAACATGCGTTTCGCCAGAGCCAAGAGGGAGAGAGCGAGAGAGAGACAGAGAGTTATAAACTATTCCATTTTAAAACCGCTAATTAAAATCAATTTAATTAAATGTTTACCGAACAAAACCAGGTCGATAATATGATGAAAACAATTGCGTCGAAGCATTTACAAACAACAATCTACCAGCCGCAATAATTCACGTATTTACACTACGTATATTTTTATTCCCTATTGTTATTTCGTTTGTTGTTGTTGTTGTTATTGCTCTTATTATTACCAAGCAAAATATCCCCTTGTTTCACCTGAGCGCGTTCATTCAATTCACTCTTTCAGAACTTCTTTCGCATTGAGTTTTATTCGCATTTCGAAAAGTGCGAAACTTGGAAAGACACCCTTGAACAATTCGGCCTTTGATGATTGGCCACCTCAAAATGAGCCTGCCCAGTGCCCACGGATCCAGAAACAATAAACGGATACTATACGGTGCAGGTAAAGGAATTTGGGATCACACACACACACACACACACACATACAAAGAACGGTGGATTTGCGGTATTTTGTGAGTTTGCCCTCATCAAGTCCATTTCATATACATGTGTTGTCTCACAAATGTTGAATACGCACCAATGATTTAAATTTCTGTGACGAAGCATAAACATGATGTTTGCATATGTGCCAAACTGTCCAAAGAGTTTCATTAGTGCAATGAATCTATTACAAATCACATGTTTGATCTCTCACTAATCAAGTTTATCGGGAGGAAAATTTCCTTGTCGACGCATTATTCCGACGATTGAATAGTTAAAAGTGAGTTTTACCTCATGCGCTTAGTTATTAGTTTGTTATTTGAGTATGCGGTGTGAATTTATGGGGAAAAATAGGGAGAGATAAAGCGAATGAGCGAGCGAGCGAGGGAATAAGTTTTGTTCACCGATTCAAATAATTAAAGTGTCAAGTGGTTTATATGAGTAACAAAATCTTGGAGGATGGGTATCGTTTGTGCTCCTGGCTTCATTCCACTTACAACAAATTACTTTGTTAAATTAATGAAATTTTTGGCATTTTTGTATCCTGTGTACACATTACCTAATTCGAAGCTTGGCTTTTTTTTTCAACCAGGTAATGTTTTTCGAGCAAAAAAAAATTGGAGAAAACTCTACGAATCCCATTTCAAATGGAATTTATAGTATAGTGTGTCGAACGCCGAAAAAAAGGGAAATAATTTTCGTAAACTTCTTCGGCCGGTGTGGACGATTTGAAGAACAACCAATTATCATTGAGAATCAAATTGATGGAAGTAAAAAGCGTTTTTCAATTTAAAACGTTAACATTTTTGCGTTCCACACTGTGGAAATGAATTTTGATCCCACAAGTACACTCGAAATCTAGTAGTCTCAACCGTAAGCCACTCTCAACTGTTCCACGGATTTGACTCTCCACTTAAAATGCTTTAGCATACTTACGGATGATTTCCTTCAGTTCATTGTTACTTTTCGCCCTACCTCCCGCCATCGTCCCTTTGCAACCGGGCACAACAAACTGAATTCGTTGTGATATCTTCTTATTTTCATCGTATTCTACAAGAGAGACGAAGAGAACGAATGGGAGACGATAACGACGACGGCGACAACGATGAAAAAAAAATGTTTCACGCGATTCCTACTCGACGATTTCAATTTATTTTGCTGTGTTGTAAAATGGGGCTGCAAATATTTGGGCTTACACTTCAACAAAAGCAGCAAAGTGAGATATAGAAAAAAAAGATAATTAGTGCACTAATTATCAAGGAAAATGTGTCCGATACACACACTCTATCACTCTTTTTGATACGCGTTTCTTACACAAAACAACATCACCAGATAAAGAAGATGAAGAAGTAGAAGAAAGAATGAAAATAATAATAACAGTTACGTAGAAAGCTTGTTTTGTTGGCCGCTTTGTTATGCTTCCTTTCTTGTGCCATCATTTCAATTTCAGCTCGAGTCAGCTGCATGTGTGTCTGTCTCTCTCTCTCTGTGTGTATTTGTATGCGTGGCAAATGACGTGAAGAGTCTTTGTTTCTGACGTTAATGAAGTAAAAACACCGATTCATAATTGCGAGAACAGGTTAAGCATTACAGTTCGATTCGGAATCGTACACTCATTAGTCAGATAATAACAAAGGTCAAGAAGTATGTGTATCTGCGTACATATCAACTTTCCTTGCTCGTATTTCATGTTATAGTTCAGTAGGTGTTCGGTTTGATCTTTGAGGTTTCATTTCTCATTTAGTTCAATCAATCTCTTTCCCTCTCTTCTGCACTTACATCGAATTTCTTTTTTTCGGGCGATAATCCATCAAAAGAAAATGGTGAAATCACCTTGGATATGGTGCGTGAACCGCCAATAATATTGATGGCGATGGTGTGAAAAACCAACCAAACAATAAATTCAATCGTCAAACCGAATCACAATTCATAGCGGCGCCGAAAATTTTCAAATTGACTAAATTCAATTGCGATGACTACACTAGATAAACACCGGCAATTCATCAAACTAATTTGAATCGTTTAATTACATGCGAACCAATAAAACTGATTAATTTCAAATGTACACCATTTGATTCGCAAACTAGATGGATAGAGACTAGTTTGAATAGTTTGGATAGTGGACAGGAAAAAAAAACACAAACTCGAATAAATAACGAGCAACAGTATTTAAATTGAAATAAGCGCTAATAATGGAGCGGTATGGTAACAGCAATGTGATGGGCGTGACGATGGCAAATGAGATGAGTGATGTGGAATGAGAACGGGAATGCGATAGGAAAAGAAAGGCAATGTGCGTGTGTGCGAGAGAGAGCGTGAGAGAGTGCGAGGGTGAGAGGCAATGTGGCGAATCCTATCCGATATCCTCGAGTTTGCGAATGCAAACGTAACGCGCGCCCTCTCTCTCTCTCTCTCTCTCTCTTTCTCTCTCGCTCCGCAGTGGTCTTCCACTTTATTTAATGATCGGTGAAAAATTGCTATTTATACAATAGTTTGAGTCATTTGTTTGCGTGCACAAATCAACTATGCGGTGTGTGTGTATATGGAATCGAGATTGGGTATTGTCTGGCAGCGCATCCACGGGATAGATGATGCTGGGAGATGATGTACCGAGCGTGGTACTTATGCTCGTAATAATATTGAAAACAAGATTTAATGCATGCCGCGCGCGCTTCAACCAGATACACAGAAACAGGGAGAGAGTGAGAGGGATGCTGCAGCTGCTGATGATGCTGTGGAGGATGGTATGAGCAAAGTGATACACAAAGCTTAAGCAAAGATTGAGAAGGAGCGAGAGAGTGGAGACACGGTGACGTTCTCTCGCACACGCTGATGGAGACTGAAACGAATTTTTGAATGAGTGAAACGTAAGTGCAAGTTGAAGAGAATCTCAATGATTTGTGTTAAGTGTGTTTCACCGTGTGCAAATAAACGAGCATATTATCGTTTTATCCCATGGACCGGAAAACGACAACAACATGAAAATCTCTTTGCGATCTATCATAAAGAGATCCCTTGAAATTGAATTAATTTAAATATAAATGTATTACAAATTGGCAGATAATTTATCTTAAATACTTTTATCTTTGAATCCGAAGCGAAACTTTGTATGTCATTTAACATGCACATCGACGATTCCACGTGGAATTGGTTGGGCGAAGCAACGAGTGAACCGAGCGCGCACACCACATCTCTCATGATAAGAAGTTAGTTCGAAAAGAAAATATTTGCGTTAAACTTATTATCGAATTTCAAGTGTTTAACAAACTACCAAACTGGAATCGTCAAGGTCCTTGCGCCGGAATGAGCTTGTTGCCCTGAATTGATGCCATTGCTGCCACTGTCGTTGCTGCAGCTGGTGCTGGTGCTGCTGAATGCTGAGACTCAATTCACCGAATAATGTTGTTGTCGTCGTCGTCGTCGTTTCTGTTCGGCCATGGCACACCAAAAGCCCTGCGTGTACTTGTGCATTGTAATGCTTTTGCAACAAACTATACACAAAAGCTCACAACTACAATACCAAAAGAAAATTATTCAATTTTAAGGAACATTTTACTTTTGATAAATTAGAAAAAGAACTTTCCAACGAAGTTTTCCACCCCACTAAGATGACAGGATATTTTCAGCATGATGCGTTGGAAAACCCATCCCATTCCAGTCCAACCCAAACTATTTTTACCTATATCATTGCATCGCCAACGTGATGAAAATAAAGACAGAACTTTTCTTTCGATCTCTCTCTCTCTCTCTCTCTCTCTCTCTCTCTCTCTCTTTTCTCTCAGCAACGAAACAAACTCGACGAAGAAGAAAAATAAATTGTCATCTGTTCGGTGACTTTGTTCTTAATTTCATCCAACTTTTATCCTCTTCTCTGTTGCAACTGATAAAGTTGCTTGTGTGCATCATCAAATCAAAATCATACGCTCATGCAGATGCTCCAGAAAGTGCACCGGGAAAGTTCACTGCTGGTAGTGCTGAAAGCAGAGAGAGAGAGAGAGAATCATTCAGATTAATGTACAAATTGAATTGGTTTTTGTGAAAGATCAATTTTGAGCTAAAACAATGATGCAATGACAGAAAAAGCAACATATTTATTGTTGTTTAGCTTTTATTTTTGAGTTCTGAAATCAAGATTGAAATGTATTTGATGCATTTATATAATGTTTCAAATGTACCGGTTTCACTGAAATTATCTCAGTTGCTTACCACGAACAAAGAAGAAGAAGAGAAAAAATATGGGCTCCAATGATGAGACTGACTTGATGCACCGGGAGTGCCGGTGAACGGTGGTGAAGTGAACCTTAGTCGAATGTCAAAAGAACACGATAAATAAACAAACTCTACTGGAAGACCTTCTCAAAAATGCCAGTCAGTAAGGCAATCGCCGTAGCTGCGTGTCTGTTTGTGGCCAACGAATTATTATTTGAGGTATTGTTTTGGGTATCCGTGCCGTTTGATTCAATTAATTTTGTTAAGCTATTTCTCTTTTTCTATTTCCATTTCGTTCTCATTCACTACTCAGACTTTCGGAGTCTTTTTGTTTCTGCGTGAGTTTGTCGTTAGCTAATGGCTATCTCTGGAAGTTGCTGTAATATGTTTGATAAATGTAAAAGAGCACAGATGAATTATTATAAACGTTTGTGTACATTTGTGAGCTGGCTCGTTCTCCCGCTCATTTGCCGTGGCTCCGGTCTCTAGTTGATGCTTTGTCTCTGTCTGTGCTGTGTGCAACAAAAGGATGCCGAGCATGCGGTGATATTTTGGAATTATTCGTACAAAAAGGGACTTGCATTTTATTGTTGCTCCAGGTGTATTGTTATTCAATTTCAAATTCAATCTTTAACTTAAATTATATTTTGTACCAATTTAACTTAAATATTTATTTTGTGTTGTGAAAATGACAAGTTGTGTGCGCACGAGAAAGCGAGTAAACATGAAAGAGAGCAATGAAGTGAGTCCAAGAGAAAGAGAGAGTGGGACCGAGAGAGAGAGTGAACGACAGAAAGAAAAGGAATGTGATATGTGTGTGTGTGTGTGTATGCGTGAGTGTAATCTTTTTTTCTTCCCTTTTTATAATCTGCTGTTGGTTAAATAAATTTGGTATTGTTGTTCGCTCGTGGGCTGCATGTATTTGCTCACATTTCCCTTAGTAATTTTCATGTTTTCTTGAACTCACGAATGTTACCAACATTTTGTTTAGTCTTCCCATTCAGTGCTTTCCAATTCTTTTATTTTAATCTTTTTTATTTGTTTGTGTATGGCTCGGCTCGTCAACGTTGCCGTCGTCGCTTTTTTTCTCTCTCCATATCATTCATCCTGGCACATATTTTTGTGGTGGTGCTGCCGGTTTTTGTTGTCAACGCAGCCGGTTTTCATGGATTTTCATTTTGTTTCTTCTTCCTTTTGCTTCATTTTTTTTTCGTCGTCGCGCGCTCAAATATTATGCATAAAGGCTCAGAGAAAAGACAAAAAATGGAATGCCGCTAAGCAATTGTTCCCGTTTATTTGTCTCTGTTCTCGGTATTTTTCTTCTGTGTTCGCGCGTTATTTATCCTGTTTTTAATACATTTTTCCAAATATTTTTCATTATTTATACAGATCATCGTTATCGTCTTAGGAGTGTAGTTGTTCTCTGTGTGTGTGTGTGTGTGTGTGTGTGTGTTGTTTCTCTTTTGCATTATTTCGGTTGGCCGTTTTACGGTTGTCGTCATCCCCTTTCACTTCGTTCCGTTGTTATCATTTATTTTGTTTTTTTTTCCAAGGGGGAAAGTACTAGATTTGTATAATTCAAATAATGCAATCTAGTACAAAAATAATCCCAAATAATCCTTCGGAATTCTCAATAATGCTCGATAATGCTATTCAAAATATCAATAAATAATAGCGAACTATGGTCAAGTAATTGATGCTTGCGTGCATTTGAATGCCTTGAAAACAAAGTGGGTCGATAGTAGATATGAATTGGTGAGACCTAGAAGAACACAAGTTTGTCAAACGTCGTAGCAATAAAGAGAAGTATATTTTACTGCAACTAACAATGGTTGAAAGAATGTATGTTCATTATAGGCGGGTCGTTCCGGATTTTCACGGTTTTAGCATAACTGATAAGAGATAGGGGAATCACTCACTTTCCAAATGGTGTGAATCTTACGAATCTTTTGTTTATTGAAATCCAATATGGCGACTGACAGTTCTGTCGCCATTTTCAATTTGATTCACGAGATTCATCAGATTCATCATATTAATGACGATTCGTTCACAGTAATGTGTTGAATCTGAGTGAATCTTTTGAATCTGTGTGTAAACATGAGAATATTGTTTGAATTTGGAAAAAGACTTCAATCATACAAACTGTATTGAATGATAAATTCCCCTAGATTTTGTTGTACAATTGCGATTTTTTGCGTTTTTCGCTGAACTGATAAGAGATAACGACTTGGCGTCTTGAGCAAAGAGCTAGACACAAAACAATATGTTACACGGCTTCGCATAAACTGCGCATGTATGTGTGCGTTATTTCTGAGAAACGTTAGCTGTCACTTGTCAGCTGATTGGTGTACCGTTGCCAACTTCACGCTGAATGTCGAATACGTTCAAATTTGAATTTGGAATAAATATCTTATTGAAAAATGTTCTATATGGAATGTAAAAATAAATTTATAATTAATTCCCGGCGACAATTGATCAAGCACCAAAGGAAAAAATCAAAACAAAGGCCGTATTCGCAGTGAAGTGGGTTGCATTGCATATTGTCAATGTCAACATGATACTCTCACCGCACACTAATACACAGAAACATGCGCAAATATCGCACGATGTAGCGAAGTGTTTGCTACAATTTACAACTGTGTTAGAGCGGGGCTGTTTTGTGTCTAGCTCTTTATAGTGCTCGAGGCCTCTCGCATAGTTCGCTATTATTTATTGATATTATGAATAGCATTATCGAGCATTATTGAGAATTCCGAAGGATTATTTGGGATTATTTTTGTACTAGATTGCATTATTTGAATTATACAAATCTAGTTCTTTCCCCCTTGTTTTTTTCTCTTCTGACAAAACATTGGAACATCTAAGACACAACTCTTATTTGTGCAAGCGTAATTTTCGTTTTATAACGCAAACGCTTACGGGCAAGTAGTGGTTATTCGATTATTTTATTGCGTAAAAATACGTTCTCTAACTCTCTTTCTCTTGTTCTTCCTCTCTAATTTCGTTTTTTCCTTATCACTGTTTACCAACGATTTGACATTATCATGTGCAACATAGCATACAGTCCTACGCATCCGCATCTAATCCATTCGAAATTTTGTGTGTATGTGCATTTTGTGTTGCCATCAGTTCGCATTTTAATGGCCATGGTACAAACAGCAAATGAACTTTTTTTAGCTGTTTTTTTTTTCATTTGGCATATCCCGTATGTTTCCCCCCACCCGCTGGTACCATGGTTTTGGTATGATTGCAAAACTGGTTTCGGATATTTGAATTCTTGAGTTCATCGAAATGAGCTTGGATTCAATGTTTTTATTTTGTAAATGCAATCATACCATATTCAATTCAGATGTGTTTCCAGCTTTTTATCTTCAGTTTGATACATTTTTTCTGTTGTTGGCTTAAACCTGATGCGTGTGTGTATGTGTTTTGCCAAAAGCACTAAATAAACAGACATTTGTATTGTTTTCCATTTTGTTCCAAAACCGAATTGAAAGAAGGAAAAAAAAACAAGAGGTCAGAATTGTCGAATTCAACAGTTATTTTGTTTGCAAATTAAACCAGGCATGAGTGTATCGCTCTCGCTCCGATTTACCATGTAAAAATGTTTTCTGCTCTCTCTTCATCTCCAGCGCACTCATTCGTTCCTTCGTTCGCCAGATCGTTCGCTTTCTCATGATTGTAAAGCGGATTTAATATTAACTAGAAGCGATGCAGTTGTCAGTGGAGATCTCCTGAAGCTATTTTGCATTAAGAGCTTTCAATTCATATTTTAATTACTGGCAGTTTCTTCTAAAGACCGCGTGTTTGCATTTCAACGGCAGCTCCAAACTGTTGTCTCTATAGATTTGATCGTTCCATTTTTATTCATTGCTTGAATTCAACAGCGTTATAAATAAAATAAGCAGCGAAGGCAGTGGTGTGTACAAAAAAAAATGGCCATGATATTCCATTACGCCTGAGTTTGATGATTATAATAAATATATACGTTTTATTCTTTCTTTCTTGTTTTCTCTCTCTCTCTCTCTGCAGTTTTTTTCGTTGGCTTCATGAAATATTACAGCATGAACTGGCAACAAACAAGCGAAATTCTCATTTATTCATATAAAAACCACATCGATTTTAATATTTTGAATGGTGGTTAATATTTAAGAGTCAGAGGGCGCAAATTGACTTTCATTTGTCCGGCGGATTGGGAAACGAGTCAAAAATGCTAATCCATATGGCTGTATGCTACCTTAAATTAATGTGAAAAGTCAGCACCTTTTTGGTGGATCCATCATCATGGTGGCTAACCGATTATGTAAGCTGCGTGTTGAGTGTGCTTTTATGTGAAACCTCAAAACTGTGTCGTTACCGTCGTCGATACATTGAATATGGATAATTTACCAAAAATTAACTAAGCCTCGACTTATTTCGACTTTCTTTCATCCATTTCTCTTTCACACTCTTCTCATTTTTTATAATAAATGCGTTTCTTCCGCCAGGGGATTGGTTGGGGCAATCAGCTCTTTTGCTTTAGATTTAGCCTAAATCGGATCGATATTATAATCTAAATACATGTTTCACATATTTTATTTATTCAAACGGATGTGGTGTATGGTCAGTGAGAGAGCGAGAGAGCAACAGAGAAGGAGAGAGACTCAGAAACTCTGCACCGCTATATACTCGATGCTAACGATGGATTTAACTTAAAGAAAACCACTAAAGCTGATTGCCGGTCTCAAAAAGAATACCCAGTTTGGCCCATTAATATTAGCGTAAAAGTTTATCAAGTATGTGTGTGTGTGTGTGTGTGTGTGCCCTGGATTTGCCTTTACACAAAAGCATATACAACATATCTTGATGTTTGTGTGTGTTTGTGTGGCGAAGTGTCATAGTGTGTGGCTAAAGATATAGATAAACCAAATTGCAAAGTAGTCTAGTGGATAGAATTAAATATTTAATGCCGCCTAAATAATCCCGCTCGATGGTTATAAAACGAGTGAATTTACTCAATCTACTTTTCGTTCTCTGTTATTTTTTTGATAAGGCTGCCTTATTAAGGCATCGCAAAACAGGACAATTGAGAGGCAACGCCAAATCGTTTCAATTGAACGATGAGAAATGAAAAACTTACACACGAGTAAACTTGAACTTGTAGAGAAAGTGGTCGATTGCATTCCATATCTAATCTCTTTTAATGTGTGTATGCTTATGCTCAGTCTGTATTTTCAAACTAATATTTGACCCATTGGCTGTTTGACCGAGGGATAAACAAATCACAGATTTGATCTTCTTTTTTGAACAAAACGAATTGAAAATTCTTAAGATGTTTCCAGTTAGTCTTCAGCCAAAGATCCATCCTAATGGACTGCAAGCTTTGCACATTTCACTTAATCATCTTATGTCCAACAAGTGGACTTGGATCGGATTTAAATTATTAAGCAGGATTAATTTGCTCACATTAAATAGCTAATCAGCGAGCGACTGGATTTCCATGAATAATTTTCATATGGCGTTATGGAAGGAAATTGTACCTGAACGTGGCTGCTTACATCCCCATCTTAATTTCCACTTCATATGCAGTTTGACTTCGTTGAAACACACGCGACAAACATTCAGCTGGCTGGATTCATGCGCAACTGTATCCAACACACCAGCTCAAAATCAAAAGCTTAAGCAAAAGCATAAACAACTCAGAATATTTGAGCCGTGGGCAAGAATATAGTTTGTGTACGTGTGTCTCTTTGTGTTTGTGCAGTGCATAGCGATGTGCTATCAACCTACGTAAATACGAAGCATATTTAATTCGAATGACATATACAGAAGCCAAAACTAACAAACACTATTACGATAGCCGTGAGAACTCTCGCTCCCCTATGTATGTGTATGTGTGATGGCTGTACCATCATCATAAGAGAATATTCGCAACTCGCTCCATGAAATGGTATTAGCCTCAACATTCAATATGCGAACGAAAGATGATTAATTAGAGTTCGTGAATTATATATAAGATATTCACAATATCCCACACTGGTTCTCTGCAACGCACCAAATAAATTTTAATCATTGCTTAGGCAAAAACGATGAGGTTTAAACGAAAATATAACCGCACTTCGAGTTAAATTTTCTCGACCTCACCAATATACACACCGTATCTTTAGTGTCTTGACATTTTTCTCTCTATTTCTCTTTCCAACGTGTGCGTTACTTCCACTCGTTCATCCATTGTGTATCGTTTTCTTGGTACTTCCTCGAAATGGACGACGAAAAAAAAAACCAAAAAAACATTAAGACGACGAAAGCGATGGTGAGTTTCATTTATTGTAGCTCGCTTTGATCGGACCCATTTTGTGCATTATTTATCTAAATTTAGCCAATTTTCGCAAAGACAGCGGCACCATTCGCGTCGCCATTACGTGCTCGATGGCAGTAAACTCATTTAGAACATTGCTTCTTTTTAATAGATAACACCACATTTGTCTGCTGTCCTCCTATCAAAAATGGCCACCTCCAAAAATTGCTAGCAATTGTCATTGTTGTGTGCAATGCCCTAATGTTGAAAAACAATAATTTTCAATGTGCCAGTATAACAAAATAACAGCACCGAGTCCCGGTTTGGTTTGCTTTTATGATTTCATCGGATGATTGCACGATGCGCTCCTGGAAATCTCGGTTCAGAGGCTTCCTGTCGACTTTTTCAAAATTCATCAAATTTCGTTCGCACGGTGAAATGGTTGCACGGCGTCGGTTTCAATACGCCATCATTCACCACCACTGTGCGGATGCTCTGCTTGATGTGTTTTAATGGTTTTTCTTTGCAATTTGAATATTATTTTTGGATGGGACACATCGAAACGACGGGTTTTGTTAGGCAAACCACCGCCTTCTCTTTCTACCTATACTCTCTGATCATCATCATCATCATCATAATCATCAGCAGCAGCAGTAGCAGTAGCATCATCATGGTTTTCATCTCCCCCTGGGTGCGCACCTTGTTTCATTCATATTGTTGCTTGTATTGTGAGTGAGTGAGAGAGAGAGAGTCCGTGTGCTCTGTCGAAAAGAGTATGAGATGGAAATTGCAATGGAAACACACACCACCAACCAATAACACCGGATGCTGTGTTCCACAAAATACAGGGCTTAATACACAACACAATACATATTTCAAAACCTCATCAAACCTGTAATCCTTCTTGTTTTTTTTACCCGCTCATTCTCTCTGTATTTCGCTCTCATCACTCGGTTCGAGGCTGTGTGTGTATTATTGGCCCCATAGCCAGTCGCAAATGCACCGCATTTTCATCCGTTACATCGTTGAATATGTACGCAACCAAATGAACGGACTTTTTTCCTCTCTCTCTCTCTCTCACTCTCTATGACGTTCGCCGCATTTTAAGTATTTATAACTGGGTTCGAGTTTGGCAACAATAGCAACAGCAACAGCAACAGCAACAATAATAACCAAAAAAAAAAGAAAAAAAGAAGAAGAAGAGGAATAACAAATGCGGACCATATAATGGCATTTAATGCTTATATTCATTTTCAAAGGTGTTTTTCCAAGGAAAAAAGATTGGTCGGAATCCGTTTTCATCATAATGCCATCATTTCGGATGTAAGCCACAGAAGATTAAATTTTTAAATACTCGTAAATAATGAAGAAATCATACAAAAATATTTTTCAATCTTAAGCACAAATTCGCTGTTGAAACATTCGCTCAAATTCGGTTTTCCGCTAGCGAGTGGTTTTTGTTTTCAGTCATTTTGGCCAATACACAAAAGTCAACGGCAAAAAGTTTTTTTCTACAAAAAATCGTGAGCCAGAAATCCCAAAGTTGCACATGTTTTTGCTAGTTGGTAATAAAAATATTAAAATAGATTGAGTGTCAGGAGAAAATTCAAATGATCATCGATATGAAAAATTAGGTTTTATTCGCATGTCGTTAGCATGTCATTTCGATTGTGATTGCAACTTTCTTCAAGGGTAATTTATGGGATGCACTCGTTCGCGAATTCAATAAGCAGTGAAAGAAGATGTGTGGGCGCGCAAAAACAAGCGCGCTGAGCCAAAGCCATTTCAAAGTGGAATTGGCACGTGGATTGGAGCAAATAAAATGTGTATATTCATTTTGGATTTTCGGTGGATATATGAAATGGCAACAATTTAAATATTATTAAAAATCATATTGAGCAGATGTTGCATAGTCTTCATAGCAATAATATTGCTTTTTAATATCCAACGTCAAGGGAATAGCTGAAATAACACGACGTCGAAAAAATGCGCGAAAAATGCGAAAAGAATGTTCACGTAAACGAGTTATTTCGTATCGCATTCGTGTACCACCATCCACCCTAATAATATCCGATTGAATTTTTTTTTAGGTTAGGTCAAAGGTTCGTCTACGTTGCTATCCAACCTGTACTGTTTCGGTTAGTGTAAATATATCCATCTCTCATACATTTTTAAATGGAGCAATTTGATGTAATCCAATGATTTAGAACATTAACCTACACACTACTTGAACCATAATAAGATGGTGTTTAGCTGTTGTTATGTGCAATCAATCAAGACTGATGTGCGTTAAAAATTAAAAATTCACCAAGCACGTATGTTTATTTCGTCCGAATATGTTAAATGTCAGTGGCCATCAGAATGAACGGCCGCTAACACATGCAGCGAACGACGTTTGTTGGTGGTGTGTTATTTTCCCTACAGATCCACAATATTCTCTGTCGGTGTGTATAGCGTGTGGATTTGTATATGGGTGTATGGGTGAATCATCCATGCAATGTATATATCCATACTAAGGCGAGTAGGACAAGTGAAAATGAAACCAAACGAGATACGTGTACGAGCGAAAGGGAGAAACGAATAAAACACCGGGCAGGCGCTGTCACTGCATGACTATTGTCTCGTAAACACTCACACAAACAGACACATACACATATACATGTACACGCACATATAGCCAACCGTACACTCTCGTTCTTGTTCACTTTTACCTTTCTTCTGCCGTTCTATTTTGACATTTCGTTTTCTATCTTTCCCTTTCTGGTTGCCGTTCTTATTTGCATGCTTTTACCAAACACACGACTCTCACACGACTGGGGAAAAAAAACTTGGAAATGTGTGTGAAATTGCATGGCATCGGGAAAAAAAGAAGAAAAATACACACGAGTCGACGAACAACGATACAGATTTAATAACAAACAACAGTGCGATTGAGTATCGTTTTCATTTTTTTCCTTCGATTTTTTTATCATTTTTCTGAATGGCAACGAATGCAACAAGCCAAAAAAACCGATTTAATTTTATCCGTGCATACATAATTCCGTAGTAATTCCAAATAAAATGACATTAGCCGCGGCCCCGAAAAAATCAAACGTGAAAGACGAAAAACGAAAAAAGCAGAGAGAGAGACATCAGACAGCAACTAGTTAGAACGAGTTGATTTCCATTAAGTAAAATTCTCATACATAGCGTGTGTATCAATCACTTGGCTTGGCAATCAGGTGACTTGTAATGGGACGACGGTGTGTGTTATATATACGTAATTTTTCTTCGTCTCTTTTCTCTCTCTCTCTCTCTCTTTCTCACTTCACTTACTGTCTTTCTCTGTGTCGCTGTGTGTCACTCGTTGCTTTCGCCCGTACATCACCATTCTAGCCGTATAGTTCTGTGTGTGTTGTTGTGAGTGTATTCCAAACTCAATTCGATTCGCCATATTGTTTCATTTTTATTCGACCACTTGTTTGAACTAGAAGAGCAACAAGCTATATGGTACGATTTGTTCTTCTTTGTGTGCCATTTGTTGTCATCCGAGTGCAGCCTTAAGTCAGTGTCATCGAAAACAAAAGTTAAAAAATCAAGTGTGCGTGTAAAGGGAAGCAAACAACACAACTCAATATTTTATTGACAATAATAAAAAAATATATAACAAACAAAAACAGGCAAATATTATCAAATGAACAAATTAAACGACAATATTCCGAAAACAAAGATTGTGTTTATGGAACATTTCCATTAAAATCCATTTCATTTCAAGTGGAGAAGTGTATTTGAAGCAGTAAAAATGCTCACGACGAATTGACATGAAATGAGCATGCTGAATCTAAGACGTTCCACTGTGTGTATTTGTATGCGTGCGTGTGCGTGAATAAACTGTTGAATACGGTATATAAAATACACATTGCATTGAAAACTGTTGCTCAACACAAATTTTAAATGAAACCCTTCACCCAATCTCAATCAAATTTAATGAAAAAAGAAGAAAACAGAATTCGTTTCCTGAATTAAATGTGTTCCATTGTTGGTGTTTTGTATGGGCTTTGAAATTTTCATTTATTCCATTTGTAAACATTGTGTAAATTGGATTGTTTTTGCTGTCAAATGAGATGTCAAAAATTGGTTTGTGTGTGTATGCGTTTATGGCATGTTAAGTAAACGCCCCGACTACAAAACATAACGCGTGGAAAGGACTCAATTTAAATTTGCTTAGAAAAACTTGAACACCGCAAGCAAATTGTTTAAAATTATCTTGAAAACGATCAGTCGAACCTTCATGATTCTAATTGATGAGAAGAACCAGAACAATAACCAGAGCAAAACCATTCACACATACACACACACACGAAGTGGTGTACATATCTCAGACGTGGAAACGATAATTATCGAATTGCCTGAAGTGGCAAAATAACATGCTTGGGTAAGTCAATTTTCTCAGATCTATAGTAATAAATGTCATAAATTCTCCCATATTGGATAGATGCGCGCCTGTTAAAAAGTGGAAAGTGATTAGTTAACTTTAGTGGGTGTATCAATCGTCTCGTAGTATTGTTGATACATTGGTCAAGAATCAAATGCGAATAATTTGTACACAGAGTTCTTAATAATTGATTGATCCGGTTCGGATGGGAGTGTAATGAATGAACGAACGGACGACCGGTTCGATGCAAGTTGTTATGAATTCACCTTTCTTTGTCAATAATTGAATCTGAAGTATGATTGCGGTGTATTGTCATTTGTCGTCGTTCAGTCCGTCGCAAGAATCTTCTCTGTACACTGTACACTGACCATATAGATAATGGCTTGCATTTAATGTGAAAGCAAGCAAGGCGATGTGTTGGCTCAGTATGGCTTGGCTTACACCATGCATCGTTACGCTGGTGGTGGTGCGCGCTCATAATCCGCCCTGAATTGCATGCTGCACCGAGTTGGACGGCCAAAACAAAAAGCGACAACCAAAACAAGAGCAACTCTTCGGTTTCTCCATCTCTTACAATGCATTGTGCTGTTTGTTACACACATGAATCGTACTCTCTCTATTTTCATAATAAATGCCAGGAGTTTTGATTGTGCCATGGCTAATGCACGTGTTCGGTCGTTCATTGAAGCTTGTCGCAGCAATAAAAATTTGTCGTGTGACTCAACATACTAATGGATAGGCTGCATTACGATTTTAGGATTTTATCGCTGTGTTATGAGCTATCGGCAGGCTCTAATAAGCAATATAAGCAATAAACACAGCACTGATAACAGACAATCCATTGCAAGGGTAATGAAATATCGACTAGTGGATAAGGCAAACTACTAAAATTCAAAACACAGCACAACCGCGCGCGCGCACACACACACACACTTATTTCCATTTCACGAGAGCAGAGTACGAGAATATTTCACCTGCCGTCACGAAGTGTGCATTGTATTTTTGTTTCAATTTGTCACAGTTTCATTACAGTTTTGATGTTGTTGCTCTTGTTGTTTTAGTACTGATGCTGCCTGCTATTATTATTTTATTATGATATCCATGTGTTTTGTTCACATTGAGCGCTCTCGCAGCTCTTGAGCCTCTTGCTCGAATTGCTCGGGTCATAGCGTGCATTGTGTGTATGTGTGTGAGCGCGCGGCCTCACAGTTGCATACAACTGATGTAGAAATTAATATTTACACTTAACCACGAATTCGTCATTCATTGTCCTGGGATTTGATGCAGATTTATATGTTCAGCTCATTAAGTTGTTGCAAATAAAAGCGAAGAGAGACAAGTGAGACACCGAGAGATGGATGGGTAGAGCGAGCGAGAGAAAGAGATGGAGAGACGAAAGGCGAGAGATAGGGAACAAGAGAACAGTCGCACCAAATTACTTTCTATATTATCCATTACATGTGATGCAGACACCGACATTGTTTACGAACGACCAGTCAAGCCATAACAACAGACATGAACACGAGTATTGTGCAAATTATCTACAGAAAACAGCTGTGTGCTAACCCGATGTGCTGGATGATATTCACCTTGCAATGAGGCATATGCCTTACAGCACCAAAAATAATAACTACTACTACCAAGACCTCAAATAGAAACGACCACGAAAGCAGAACCAGTTCCTTTACTCTCTTTCTCTTTCTATCTCCATTTTATTTTCGGAATTGTTGTAGAATGCTCGCAAGCCCCTATATAAAGATCGTCATATATTTTATTATCATTGACATATAAAAAAATATGACGGTTTTCACAAGCAATTCGATAGACAAATACGGTCAGCATTGGCTCTAGTGGCTTGCTATCTCATGCGGCTTCAACTGTCAAACAACCAGTTTTATTTACGCAACTACACTACACCAATTGCCATAGTACCGTTCAATTTGCTTGTGGAGAGTCAATGGCATGCTCGGTCTAAAATTTCCTATTTTCGCAAAAGTTTCCTATTTCTCAAATCTACTACAACTTCTGCTTCTTCTTCTTCTTCTTCATTTTCATCTTTGCTTGGTTTCGGTGGAAAAATTTCCTCATTCGATGGCGTCTCGCTTTTCGTTTCCTGCGTGAGTCTGTATAAAACAATTGACTGATCGATTGCCATCGGACAAATACGAACATTCCATTATTATGAACATGAACAAGAGCCATATAGAAAAAAAAATAAGAACGAGAGCAAAGCTTTCTGATCGATTCGTCATGCTGGAAAACAAGGAAACAAAGTAACTTCGACGTCGTAACGATTTGCTTTTTTCCGTGTGTGTGTGTGTGTGTGTGTGTGTGTGTGTGTGTGTGTGTGTGTG
>NW_022601467.1:17558249-17568359 GCF_009176505.1 Sitodiplosis mosellana | reverse complement strand
TGTGTGTGTGTGTGTGTGTGTGTGTGTGTGTGTGTGTGTGTGTGTGTAATGATGTTGCTAATGAACCAAAAAGAGACCTTTTTCCCTATCAATGATTTTAATTTTCGTACCCGACACCGTCCTAATTTGTGCATTCTGATTGAACAATTTTACAGTATCATCGTTATTTGCGTGGTGATGCTGAACAATTTCCATTGGTTCCGCACCTCACATTCTCCTCACTCACACTCTCGCCTCCCCCCTGCACACAGCCGTCATCATTGTCTGTGGAAAATGTATACAGTTATTGTGTATATGTATATGTATATGTATATGTATATGTATACATGCACACCGACACATACACCGTATTTTTGTAATTGAAAACAAGCATTCGAGTAAATCGAGTTCGAGCTCATTTTTGATTTGACACTTTTCACTCTTTTTATAATTTGATTTAATTTCGAATCAATGAACTTATAAACGAGTTTGACCTATTTTTGTTGTTGTTGCTGTTAAAGAGTCGATCACAACGTAAAGAACCCCAAAAATGGACGAAATGATATCAACACTTCACATGAAACATTCATTTCAGTTATGCGGACCATAACATCAAACGACGTCATCCACATTGCATAACACACATAACTCTAATGAGTGTTTTAGAAAAATATGTTTGTTGTGTGTGTGTGTGTGTGTGTGTGCTTGTGTGCAATGTGTATATGCGACCGAAAAGTTTTTTTTTTGATGGAATTTCGTACAAGTTTCACATATTTCTCCCTCTATATTTTGATGCCATTATTGTGGACAGATCTAATCAAGAGACAACTGTTTTCAAATCGAGTCAATCGCTTCAAAACAATTTCCAAACATACACAAAAACATTATACGATGTGAGAAACGAGTCATTTGGCCGCTGGACAAACAATAGCCTGTTATAATTTTCATCGAAGAATGAATACAGAGAGAGGAAAAAAAACTAAACGAGAATTGTTATCTGGGTTTTGTGTGTAGTATATCAAAAATAAACTTATATGTTTATTAGATAATTTTGACCTTGGTTTTCTGCATCGATTGTTGTCGGTTGATAAATTTCAACGCTCATAGCTCTTACACAGTTGCCATTAAAAATTTGAATTATTTCGTTTATTGCGTCAATTCGACTTGTTTTATATGTGCGTGGAATAATTTTGCTGAAGTAAAATCCCCAACAACAGCGATAGTAAGAGCAGCCGCAGTAGCGGCAGCAACCAAATATCTGTCGCGTATTTAAAGTTTTGTGTTATATCAGGAGCACATTTCCATGACACAATGCCATTTCCCTTTCTGTGTCATATTTCTCTGTGAAATACTTACGTACTTCACAACGTACATACGCACCTCCTTTTTGCCGTCGTCGCCAATGATCTGTGAAAGAGAGACAGCAACAGCAACAAAATCGATGTAAACAAAATGCTTAATTTTGTTATCGTTTTTTTTCGAACATTGTTGTTGCTGCGGCCTTGCGGTCGACGCAATACATCAGGCACATTTTATTAGAGAGGTTTTATACGTACATCATATTTTTAGCACTACATGAAATGTAGAGCTACTAATCTGCTTTTTTTTCTAGATACTTTTTGAGTGATGAAACAAATTATGGTGAATTTGAATTTTATGCTCATATTTTTTTATTTAATTTAAAACAGGTGCACTTACGACAAATAAGTGCACAACATCTCAAAGCGCCAATCAAATTTTTATTATCAAATGTTTTAGAAATTACATTAATTTTTCGTACAGTATTTTTCTGAGTCTTGAACAGAATCAAAGTGATTTTAGATTCTATGCTCATATTATTTATTTAATTTAAACCAAAGGCAGTATTTTTGAAAAAAGAAATAAAACCAAGGTCTTGTAATTTATTTTGCAAATAAATATATTACTTCAAAGTTACTTTGATGAAATACATTTAATGTAGTGCGCCAAAAAATAGTTTTTTGTGAAACAACAAAATAGATTAAGTAACTAAAAACTCAAGAACGCAGAGCGGAGCGAAGCAAAGCTCTACGGTCTTGTTTTTTTCTTCCATATCACCTTTAATTATGTATGAAATTCACACCAAATTATTCCTCTTATCTATGTCACGTCCTCACATTTTAGTTGAATTTCATTACTTTCTAGCCTCATATTCTCTATTCTCATGTCAATGCCAGCGCAATGTGAGCGCGTCATCGTCGTCGTAATGATACATTGCGCGCACATCATCGCATAGAGAGAGAACATGAAACAGTCTAAATGGTGATGGTAAAATAGCAAAATGAGCCCCTAAGTGAGTGTCAGACAGAAAAAAGAAGAAGAAGAAGAGAGAGAGAGAGAAAAAAATACAACAACAACATAGATATGTAGATATATGCCAAGAAATAGCTCACGGCAACGGCAAATATTACAGTGTCGTTATCATTAACGACAACCGCCACCACCATTCGCATAGATAGAGCAGCCGAGCTGAAGAAGAAGAGCTCTTTCGTACAAATTAATTTTGACAAATCGTCCATTCGTCTTGTATGTGTGTGTGTGTTTCTTTTTCATCTTCTCCTTCGGTAAGCTAAGTTATTCAGGTACTCCAAGATCTACTCACAATATTAGAATGAAGGTGGATTTACTTTTATTTTCGATGATTTTAGCCTACGGTCACAATAAAACTATATCAACTTGTCGAGAAGCCAACCGTCTGGCTGGCTGGCTGGCTTACTGACTGACTTTTCGACATGGAGTAAATGAAGCAAAGATGTGTAACAGCTATAGCTAGGCCAAAAAGTACTGTTTTTGATACGGAATTCGCTGCTGTTTTTTTTTCTATGTATTTTTGGAAAAGTTGATTAAATTTTAATTAAACGCTTCACAAGAGGAAACTTGTCCATCTTTTGTGGGGAGACACGCACACATGCGCACGCTCACGCCGGCAACAGCCAAAATGATTTTGAGTTTTTCGCACACGTTGGTGGTAATCGAAAAATACTTTAAACGAAAATTTTGAAAGCATTCAGGTTGATAGAGACTTTTTGTTATTTAATGGCCAATCATTTTGCTGTTAGTCGTAAAAATGGTTCGGTCGATTGCTTTTGGTGCACGTCTATGCTTCTCTCTCTCTCTCTCTCTCGCTCGCTAGATCTGTGTATGTATGTGTGTGCATATCCTTACGCATCTTGGAGTCACTTGAAGTGCAAGATTCCATTATTTCCACGGTATAATCGCAAAAAGCATCCTGAAGTAATATATCCATAAAATGGAATAAATAAAAATGCCCTTTAGCCGTACATGATTCCTTTCATTTCGACTTATCTCTCTGTCAGCCTGCGCGCTCGTTTGCTTCGCTCTCTTTCTCGCTCTTTTATTTTCGGTTCAACTTGAAGATTTTCTTTTTTTCTTTCTTCTTCTTCTTCTTTTTTTTCTTTCGTAAAAACGTCTTTTTTCACTTTCTGGCCATACTCATGCCACTCACTCCATTGTTTCCGTTTCCTGCAAAAGAACACGTTGTTTTTATCTTCTATTTTGATGATTCCCGAAGCGTTGTTGTTTTGTGTTTTGTTGGTTTGGCTGGCGGTCGCGTTTTTTTCACTTCTCTCTCTCTCTCTCTCTCTCACTCTATGTGTGTGTGTGTCTCCTCCTTCAGCGATGTTATTCGTCTTCTTTTGCTCAACTTTGTTGTTAAAAGCTCCACTTCAATATATTAAGTAAATTTATAATTAAAGTGTGTACAGTACAACACAGACAATGCAAGCCATAGTATGCACGCTAGTATCCATCGGTGGTGTATCGCACATCCTCGAAGAAGATGGGTGCACACTTTGGCTCCTCAATCGTTTGCCTTGTGATTGTGATTATGTGTGTATGTGTGTGTTTGTGTGTGTGTGTGTTACAAGCGGCACTCTCTTTTTCGCTCGCACATTGAATGTCATACGATATATCCATTGTACATTGTGTTTTGAGTCCCGTTGTTACTACTATTCTTGTCGAACTAAATTCTTTGAACATATTATTTTATGTTATTGCCATAATACAAGGAAATCAACCACGCGTACCAGGTCTCTTTCTGTCTTGCCATTCACATCGCTCCGTCTCTGTGGCTTTCTCCTTTTTTCCTTATGATTATTATTATATTTGTTTATGTTATGTATTTTACCTCGATGGGTATTGTGTTTCGCTGTACTTTTCTTATTAGATTGGTGCTGTTGCCACGCTGCCGTTGCCATTCCACTGCCACTGCTACTGCCACTGCTTCGGCTGCTGCATTGCAACTGACAAGAAGAAAACATTTTTTTTCTTCTTCTTCTTCTTCTTTCTTTGTTTTCTCTTCTCGAGCGAAAAACCTCTTATACACGCATATCGCTCGCACTCGCATTCAATTCTCTCCATTCAACTTGTAAACCGCACTTACATACACCCAAAAAACTTGTGTAGATTCGTTTATATATTTATTTTGTGTAACACACAATGAGCACGGTATTTGGTGTATGTTTGCATTTATTTTAATAGGTTATTTGGTTATTTGTGAGAGCAAGGCGCTTGTTGTGTGTTGTATGTGTCTCCATCCCTTGTTCATTTGTTCACCATAATAATTCTTAAAGGTAAACGTAGCTTGTGCTCTATACACACATACGATTTACTCCATAATTTTGCGATTTTCATCGGGATGAGTTATGTGATATTGGTGGTTGGGCTACTGTTGCCATTCTCTATGCTTCGCTTCAGTTCTACTCTGTTCTGCTCTGTTCGATTCAGAGAGTATGGTATATTGTGTCGCCGAGAGATGCAGTTACGGTTTCTTCACCTGTTTCAAAATTGTACGCACGTAAATATTCGCAATTTACGGTAAAACACCAATGGAAGCAACACCGGTATATACAAATATGACTTGTTCATATCCGTCGTTTTGAATGAA
Source organism: Sitodiplosis mosellana (assembly GCF_009176505.1). NCBI lineage: Eukaryota > Metazoa > Arthropoda > Insecta > Diptera > Cecidomyiidae > Sitodiplosis > Sitodiplosis mosellana. Next base: position 17,563,456 of record NW_022601467.1, on the reverse strand, counting down.
ATTCACCGCCGAAACGATTGAATCTGCCGAAGTGCTGTACAGAGACAGAGCGGCAGGAGAATAAGTTTAATGAAACTTCTGGTCAAAATACACACTATCCAGAATGCCGACGTGCACACGAGAGGCAACGGCAGATAAAAAAAAAACAGATGGAGAAAAAAAACGCACCGTACCAAAGTAGACACCAAATAGAAAGAAGAGAAAGACGAATGAATGGCAAAGTGGAAAAAGCTGGAATTCGAATAAGCGCAACAATGGGCTGAAGTGATAAAAAATTATTCGAATCATGAGCTCGTATAAGTACTAAACATTTCCGACAACGTTTCCGTTAACACTTCACAGGAAAAAGAAAAGAAAAACGAAGAAAACATCGACCATGGAGAAAAATACATACACACACACACATACGCGCACCCTCCCCTCTCTGTCCGAAACCGCTCACATGCCCAACCAACGGAATAAAATGCCACTTTTAAAACTAACAATCATGTAATCGTTAACGATGAAATTTCAATAGAAGCATGTGTATGTTCGCTCACTCATCCTCTGTCCTATCCTGTCCGGTGTTCAATTCACCCCTCACATCGCTTTGACAATGCCGTCGATTTTGGTTCTCTTTGCTCACTGTCCAACCGTGTGCTGGTCTTTTGTTTCGCCACATACTCAAACTGATGAATCACAATGCAAGAACGCGTCCGCACATATTTTTTTTTCTTCGTCGATTATATATCGGCCGAGATTTTTTTTCTTTGTGTTTAATGATAGCCGTCGTATTATTTGAGTGCAAACATTTTCTCTCTGATTTGCTACCCCTCGTTCATTTTGGCGTCTGTCTTTCTACTCTGCCACTCACAGCGAATCGTTTATTAAGTGTTTCTCGATAGAAAAATTAATTAACGCTCCATATATATGTGAAACTTTCTTCCACTCTCTCTCTCTCTTGTTCCTATGCCTTCCCACACTGCCCATAACCATAACTTTTGGCGTTGAATCGATTCGCATGCGATAATAAAGTTTAGCGAATGATCAATAAGTAAATGTTAGTAATTATTTTGTTTTAATTAACGAGCGATAACTTGTTGTTGTTGTTGTTGTTGTTGCGGTACAAATAGTGTAATTCTGTTTGTAAACCATGTCACAGACACGATATTTATGATTTTCTTAATGAATGACAATGCCTTTCGACCAATCATTCAGGCCATCGCCCGAAATGGTTCCATACCAGAATATAATCCAAAACCGTTCCAGCGAACAAACCCGAAGCTCGACCGGAAATTTATGGTCGACACTTTAATCAAATGATTTTGGGTAACAATCACTTAACTATGAATGGCCACATGCTAACTAATTGCTTGGCAAATGAAGTGGCTCCGTGCAATTATGTGAAATAGTCCAAAAACTACAATCATTTTTTTTTTTTCAATTTTTCACTCAACTTGACAATCCAAACGCAGAACAAATTGTTCAGTACAACAAAAGAGAATTTCACCTGCAACATGAGACAAAGAAAGTAACACTTGAAAATTCGAAACGATTTGAAACACAATGGTTTAGCGCAAGGGTTTAACTCGATAATTATTCCGAAAAACTAGACCCTTCCGCTATGAATGCAGACACATTTCCCTTGTTTTCGGTGGAATCACAAAAATAAACAGCGACAAAAAGGGGGGACGAACATCAAAAGGCATAAGACAATTTGGATAACAAACAAATCTTTGTAGATAATCTTGATGTCGCGACAATTACAATATTCCAGCGAAAGGTCAAGATACAATGAAAATCAACAAGAAGCAGTTAATGGAGTAATCATGACGATAAATATGGATTTTATTGACTACAGCTTTGTTATATACACACATAACTTTGATACTTGTACATACACATAGCGCGGGAAAGCTAAACGAATGAAAATATTGACCGGAATTGGTAATTGTTGATTTATTTAGAGGCTATTATACCACTTAGATGATTATGGTGTGTTAATTAAAATTGTATTAATGGAGGGAAATTGTGTAGTCTATATTGAAGCACAGCAAAATGTCCCGATGAACCGCGATTGATGAAAAAATGATGATGGACGAACGGTTCGTTGCAATTTGCTGTAAATTGAATCCATGTATATTTTAGATGTCCTTATGTTCCATATATCTCATATTTTCCCTGTTGCACTAATTCGATTCCAACGACTCTCCCATTTTCCGGCAATTAAACAGCCGTTAAAAGAATAAAAGTGTAAGAATGATATTTTCAAATAAATCAAATGGCATATTTTATAAATGGCTACGAATGAAACAGTCACGTTGCACGATGCGATGTTTTATGGTGGTTTGGTGTTCACATCGAAATGCTCGTAATAGTGAGAGCGTAAAGTATGCGGTGAAATGGTTTCATTTTTTCCTCTCTCCACTTCATATTTAGTCATGCAATATGCGCGCCAGTCAGTGAGGAAGAGAAAGGAGAATTGAGTGAGATTGTTTGAAAAAAGTTGCAACTCCAAAAGCGTTCGCAAGTGTATACGGAAGGTGAAAAATAAGGAATCATTTTGAAATCGGGATCATGTGTATAGATGCGAGAAGAAGAAAAAAACAACCCCCAGCAGCGAGACAATGCTCCAACCTAACACTTAATTTCACATATTGTGCAATATATTACCAGGGAAATAAATGTAAGTTTTGTTCCCCATGTCTGTATCAGAGCAACTAACAGAAAAAGCCATTTTTTCTCTCCCTCGATGTCGTTGTTGTTGCTGCTCTGTTTTGCTACAGTTTTGGTGCTGTGAATGAATGTGCGTTGAGCATCGAGCATTGCACATTGGACATTACGACTTGAAAATGCGAAAATTGTACGTTGTCTACGATTCCATAGACTGAAAATGAGAAACGAGTTCGGGAGGCAAAGCTTTATTTAAATGTAGCGCAACTAGTAGTATATACAACATATATGAAGCGAAGTGGCGAATCGAAATGTGTGCGAGAGCGAGAAAGCGAGAAAGCGAGAAACCTATTTATTTGCACCATGGAAGTCTGTCAGAGACAAAATTATTTCATACATCAAACATAAAATATTTACACCTAGAAAGTATATTTCTTGATTTCTTCTGCGTCTTTTTTTTTCCCGGAGCACAACGAAATGTATTATAGATCTGGTCGATGAGGGTGAGTGCATCCATGAAACGATGAAGTTCAGTCGGCGAATAAATTGTACAACAGCATTGGATTTCTAAGTAGCAGACTAAAAATACAGCCATTTCTTTTGGGTACATCAATACTGAAATCGCATATTAAATAAATTATAACCAGAATAAATGTAGTCATTACGTGATAAATATATCGATGTGGGCAAGAGCGAAAGAGCATCTTTTGCTCGTGCACTGCTGCGGTCAAAACCAAAAGTAGTGTCACTTCATCTAGTCAAAATGCTGTGCGATGACAGACAGACAGTCACCCGAACCAATCCATTTCGATGAACGGATGCTGTCCATAAAATAATCCATGATGCGATGCGATGCGATGTAATGATATAAAATGTGAAAATGTGTTGATCAAATGCCAATTAATCCTCTGGAAATGGGAGAAATGACTTGTGTGTGGCACTTGGCGCAAAAATCATCGGATCGTTTAGTTTTGTGGGCGAAGGGCAATGGGCATACTGCCACTGCCAAAGTGGATTGAATTGGTGTGCGATTTCCATTAAAATGATTAATAGCATCGGTAAATGTTTTCAAATTGTTTTGTTCGAAGAAATTATTTTCTTTTCACAACTCTCATCACTGCTGAAAACCCATTTGCCACTGCATTGCTATGCTGCCGGTGTTGCCATTTGCAATGGAACACATATATATATACACACACAATAGTTTACAGTTTATATTTGTCGGCTGGCCCATGTTAAAATATTGAACATGGTCAACATAACAGTCGACGGCAATGCGAAATGCAGAAAATTAAGACGTAAAAATGTGAATGAATAATAATGGAAAAAAAGAGAGAGAAACGACGAAAACGTAGAGGAAGCAAAGAAGACTTGAATGAAAAAATACAACAAGAAGTGAATACAAAAAAGAATTTATTGTTCGTTGCTCTCATTTAGATGGGACTTGTCGTCAAATGGCCTACAGATAATAATTGTACCGGGTGCTTCAAATGAGTATTGTATCTTTTTCCATAAAAGTCATACGCTCTTTCTCTATACCACCCTGGCAACCTCCCGCTCCCTGTTTGCTCTCTTTTGCTGCAAATAATACTCGCTGCGATTGTTCTGCGCTACTTCTTGTATTTTTGTTACAGCTGTGTATTCGTTGTATTTAAGAACAATTCAAAGTCATCGCTGCTTCGAACGATAGTCAGAAGCCTGTACAAATGACACACAAAAAAAAACGAATGCATCACGCATGCAGTATTGAATGGAAATGCTAAAGTTGTTATTAAATTCATGGCGTTGAATGATTTCGTATATACTCATTGCACTCGGGCGTAGGTGCATGTGTGTTCACTGCATGTCCGTTGATGATACTAAATTATTACACCTTTCGTTAGACAACATACACACACACACGCATACATGCACGCACCTCGATTTATTAAAGAATTCTGTTCCGTTTTTTCTTCTTCCTATTTCCCAGTTTAATATTCATGAATAAGTCTTCTCTTGCAATTTATTACAGTCCAAAGTGATTTCGTTGTTTAGCGTTCAAGTCTATTTCATGAAAAATGTACGGATGTCGTCCAACATTCAACAATCCACATCACATGCACCGGTTGATTCTCGATGGCGAGAGAAAATGACAACGAAAATGAAAATAAATTTTACTCTATAACACACACGACAAAACGGAACGAAGAAATAATTTCATTCTATATTTTTATGGAATCCCATCATTTTCAACTTTATTTTTCTCTCTCCTCTCCAATCCTCTGTCTCTATCTCTATCCGTATACTTTTTGCCATTCTTCTTCACCGTTCAAATGAATAGCTCGTCGTTAAATACATTTTTCTGCTTTATCTATTTTGTTTTGGATTTTTTTCTGCATTCGTATTCGCTTTTTGTGTGAATAATCCGGTGCACAGCTTACAAATATTAGTTAAAAAATTATAAAAGCAATAAACAATAGGAATTTGTTCATGTCACTGAAATGATAAAGATGTTATGATATTTGCACGACACACACACACACACACACACACACACACACACACACACACACACA
>NW_022601467.1:17502413-17558239 GCF_009176505.1 Sitodiplosis mosellana | reverse complement strand
AGAGAGAGAGAGAGAGAGAGAGAGAGAGAGAGAGAGAGAGAGAGAGATTATTAGATTGAATTCATGACATTGATGCCTATGTTGAAGCTACATAATAAAACAGTGGATTCATACGTATTTTTTTCCCGCGTCGCATTTTCCATTCTCAAAAAGTTCAGCCAACGCTGGAAATCACTTGATGCATTCAAGAGTCCTGACGATGAAACCCTGAAAATGCGTGTGCGGCTAATGAGAAAGTTAGCGCCGATGTTTTTCTACTCCGAAAATCGACAAAACGTTGGATCGGATAAAAAACAGCGCATTTCCTATTTACTCAAAATGGGCAACTAAAAATCGAATGCTTGAAAAGCATTTAAAAAGTTTTCAATTTTCCAACTTTATCAAACTTTTCAACTCGATGTTACAAAGTAAAAGAACTTGTTCCATTCTCGCCCAGCATGACACACACACACACACACACAACGACAAACATCGAAACGAGGGAATTATACTTATTCCGTTATTTGTGTTCTGCACTGTGATTCGAAGCTATATACAATTGTCGATTTGTGTATATGAACGAAATTGACAAGTTTAATGAAAAAGAAAAAAGAGAGACAAAGACAATGAGAAAAGAAGGCGATGACGACGAAAAAAAAGTGCGGTGAAGTTCATTTTGTTTTGTTTACCGCATGTTCCGAGTATTTTGTAAAAGTGAATTCATGTTGAGTACTTGAATGTGCAATACTCATTCTCTCTCCCTCTCTCTCTCTCTCTCTCTCTCTCTCTCTCTCTCTCTCTCTCTCTCCCTATCAATCGATATGATTTGAACCACACAAACACATTATTTAGAATTACTCAAGAGCCGAGTCCAACTAACAGAAGGCGAGAAAAAAAACTGCGGCAAATGAGAAGACAACGCAGTGAAAAAATCAAAGCTTCTGAAACATTATCAAACACTTTGTGTCATTAACTCGGAGGGGACTGGTGATAAGTGATTTTTCGTATTGGCAAATGTGGCATCCTTCAACCATACATATTCATCCATATATGGAATATGAAGTGAGAGATGAGTATGATGAGAACTTACAATGTTGTCGAAAGTCTATTTGCCATTGCATTACCGTCGACGTCGCTCCTGAAGTTGTTTGATTCTGTATAATTTCCCTTGTGTTGTTTGCTAACTACGAGTTTTGCACACTTTTTAAGTGCTTTTTTTGTCGTCGAGTGCCTCTCATCGTCTTCTCTTTCTTTCTTTTTTCTTCAGCGTTTTAATTCTTGTTGATTTTAGACGAGTTTTCTTTTAATTTTCATTGTTCGCATCAATTTTTGTCTCTTCTTTGAGTGGTTGATATGCAAATCCCGAAAATGATATTCGTGTTCATTTTCGAAAAGCTTCCATTTGCTCCCTTTTTTTGCAAATAACATTTTTCATCCATTCCCTTTGTTTTTGCACATCCAAAGTGGCCAAATGTCGAGAGAGAGAGAGAGAGAGAGAGAAAAAAAGAACAAACGGAAGATTCAAATAAACGAACAGCAAAAAAAAACATGATACTTATTAACCATTTTAATGATGCAACGTTGGAAGTGCCATAAATCTGATGAAAATGCACGATTATCACAGGATATATTCGAATTAAGCGCGTTAAATAGTATTACTCGTCCATAAACAAACTCATTTCCCGTTGAAATTATATATAAAATGCTCATTGCTTGCTGCCATGGGTTCAAATCAGATCGTGTCACTTTTGACAATTCATCGGAATGTGTGTGTGTGTAAATGTTGATCGCCTTCTGTGTATTCTCACCAAAATTTTATTGATGGCATTTCAATCAGAAAAAAATGTCCCCCAAAACGCACATCTCCAAGCAAACGCACCTGTCTGAGCGCATCAGTTAATTTCATAAATGAATTTATAGCCCACATATGCAGCATGCACACAAAACCAACTGCGAGCGAGAGAGAAAGAGAGAGATAGAGGGAGAAAGAGAGAGAGACACACACACACACACACACACACACACACACACAAAATCGACCTCCACATTTCATGAATTATTCCAATAATTTTTTCTCACTATCGTGCCGAATTATTGATTGGGTTTTAAAAATAATTTCTGTGTGCTCCGACACCATATAATATATATTCAAAATCAATATTATCCTTTATCAGCTTATCCAAAGTGTGTTGTTTTTCATTCAGTTTTGTCGCTGTTGTTATTCTGTAACCGGAATTTATTATAAAATGTACGCGTATATTAAATTAAATGCATTCCAATAAGTCATGTTATTTGCTTATGTTATTACATTTTTCAATTTTTATCATGTTGTGTAGTGGTGTTTTGTTTGCGTTGACTTTAATTAAAATCAATTAACCGGCCAAAAAAGTGCTTCTGCATTGGATATTCAAATTCTGGTGAACAGTTGGTGGTCATAAACCATTTGAAATCACATAAAGAGAAACCGGACAATAGCTGACGTTTGGCGGGCGGGTGAATAGATTAAACAATTTTTCAAACGTTATGACATTTATTCGAACTTCCAAATGATTCTTGGGTTGAATTCTTATCCTACGGTTTGCGCGAGGCCAACACATAATAATCAAAGTAATCGTTATTGACTTTTCAGTATAATAAATTTGTTATCGTCATCCTTTTGTGCGCACACAATGTAATCGGAGACCGACGGCAATTTCATAAAATTGATAGATTTTATACGCTGATGTAACGTTAGCTGACCGTACATCAGGTCGAATTAATCAATTCGAACTTTTGTACGGCGGTAATTCCATTTCGAAGCTGCTTCTCGATGACGCTTCGGAGCTTTCTTTTTTTCACTTATTTCCAGTGAAAAAGCCATTATCTATTATTTTTACTCGACATTTGAACCTATCTAATGCTCGTGTGTAGTGCATAGCGTCTATCTATTGTTCAGCAAGTATATGTGCGTGCATATTTTCAATATTCGATTGAGTTTATGGTGCACGGCATAGGTGATGATGAGGTACGAAGTGATCTTAGTGACGATAACTGTTTCCGGTGATCTGTAAAATTGACCCGTTCAACGGACGAGATTTGAATTTTAATTCGCTGACATGTTTTATTTTCCACGCTCTCTCTCCCTTCCTCTGTTTCTATGCGCACTTGTTCGCATACGGGCGCACTGGGATTGAGGCAGAACATTCCAAAGCAATTCACTGTTATCTATGTAATATTCATTGTGCTGGAGCACATTTTGTAGCACTTTGGCTGCCTATCCTTGCTTGTGTATGACTGTTATACAGAGGTAGAGATATAGAGAGCGAGAGAGCGCTTGGAAAAATTCAAAATGATGGGGAAAAATTAAACCATTTGTGTTTCGCATGCATTTTAAATGCAAATAAAAATGCCTGCGAAAGAAGTGTGACCAGGTTTATTATAGCAATGTGAACAATGACATTGCAAATACTCTCTACCATACTGTGACCAAGCGTACCAACCAACGAACGATATGTGTATGAATTTAATAGACACACAGCTCTATATTTATATCGATATTTAAATATATACACACACACACACACACACACACACACGACTGATCCTGTCTATCATACATACATGCATGGTTTTTGTCTATCGTTCGGGTGCTCGTTCATCAGGTAGCTAGCAGTCATCGGATTCTATGATATTATTGCAATATGCAAATATTTTTGATTTACCCAAAGCGTGTGCATACCTGTGACGACTATCTCTACTCTTTCTCTACGGTATAATATTCTCTACGGTAAAAATATCATTTTTCTCTCTACAGTGTAAATAATACGATGCTCGCTACCAATAACAATAACGAAAATCGCACCAAAGTGGAAAAAAATTCATCGTCGAAAGAAAAATGGGAGAGAGATACACACATAGAGAAAGAGAAATGGAGATAGAGAGAGTGAGAGAAGAGAAGAGGAGAGTGGGAATATGATGTTGCTGCTTCTGAAAAAAAAGTTGATTGAGCTGAAAAATGAATGTTGGTCGTTGCAAATGTGCTTAAAGGCTTGCGTAAACTATAACATATTTTTGCACATTCAATTATCGACGTCAGACAGTGACCAGAATATTAAGGCGGATAAATGCTTATCAGCACTTTTGCTATTATTCTGTATATCGTTATCGATGACGGTGTAGTGTGTGTGTGTGTGTGTGTGTGCTGTGCATCTATGTATGTGTCCGTGGAAAATACCAAATGGCAAATGCCAAAATCAATAGATAAATTCATAAATGATGAATTTTACACAGGGTTTGAGCTGCCAATAAACTCGTCCATAATGTAAAAACATTATTATGGTCTTTCTCATTGGTTATTAAACGGCCAGTCAGAATGAAAGTGTGAAATAAATTTTGGACGAATGAACGAGGCACTTTTTTAATTATTATTAATAAGTTATGAGATTTGCTTTTAATGTAATTTCAGAGGGTGTATGTGTGTGTGGATACATATGTTCTCGGTCCAAAAATTGGATACACTCTCGACGCACAGTGTCGATTCATGTTTTATTCCATCATTCTTGGTCAAAACGACAACCATGATGATGATGATGATGCCTTGTGGAAAATGGAACTTTGGCTTTTCCATTCGCGTTGAACAAGCAAAGAAAACCCATCGACCAAACTACCGACCGACCGACACCAACCAATAGCAATGGCAAAAATCACTTTCAGACTTTTACGGTTAAAATCTGTCTATTCTTATTATTCGTGTATCAAGTGCATACAGTTGATGCGGGAGAATGGGGGGAGGGTATGGCAAAAGTAAAGTGGTTACTTGCTCTGACTTGAGACAAACTATATACCTATCTATACACATCCAAGAGAATGGGCGATTCTCTGGCTTCTCTTTTATTCATCTTTTAAATCATTATAACATTGTTGAATGATCTGTGCTGCAATACAAAATTAATTTAGATTGTCAATATGAACAATGCGGCTCGGGCTCTTTTGTGTTCCACTTCAATGCGATATATATACTAAACCACAAGTAGGTCCATGTTCATTTTATCAACAAAATCAAGAATGAGAGAAAATATGGCGGCGAAATACGGCGGAGTGAGCGTAAAAAAGAGAGACGAATAAAAAGCGTACAAGAATCATACATAGTTAGAATGAAACGCAATTCATTTTGTGTTATCTATCGATGACTTCAATTGCATTTGCTGAATGAACATGGGCGCATTGTATGAACACGATTGTTATCAATCATTCCATCATTTATTACTCAAAAGCCTCTCGCCCTTGCTCGGTTTTCGTTTCTTCTTTTTACTTTTCCGCACACGAAGTGTGAAGGAAAGTATAGCGATCGTCGTGAAAATTTTAAATTTTCGTTGTATACACGATAACTTACAAAATAGTAGAGCGATTTTGTTTAAATTTGGCCAGGAGGTAGCTTACGTTAATATCTTGGATGTATCAGAAATTGGACCAAATTGAGCCAGTCCATCTGGTACTTTTGCTACATCATAGATTTTCATCCAAGGGTCCCCCCCCAAGGGGGGGAATTTTTTCGGGAAAAAATTTCTTTTTCCACCACAAAAAAATGCATTTTTTGGTTATTTCTTAGTCTTCCTCGCGATTTTTTTCGTGGTAAACCGTGTTAAACGATGTTTTACCACGGTGGCCGACCATGATGGTCTGTTTTTAATTACTTTTTTCGCTTCAAAATGCATTTTCTGGCTATTGCTGGCTCTTTTTTATATGTTAGCCATGTTAAATGGTGTTCTCACCACGATGGACGATTTTGATGTCCTTTTTACTGTTTCGAAAAACCCACAAAAATTCCTTGTATACACGATAACTTTCGAATCTCTTCAGCGATTTTGTTTAAATTTTGCAACGAGGTGTCTTATATAAATATCTTGAATGTATCAGAAGTTGGACCGAATCAGACCAGTCTATCTGGTACTTTTGGTATATCATGCAATTTCACTCAAGGGTCCCCCCTTGGATTTTTCGATCGGAAAAAAATTTCTATAATTTTTTTTTACTGTTTTTACACGATTTTCCCATGGTAAGTGATGTTAAATGGTGTTATAACACGATGGTCGACCACGATGGACTTCATACCATTTTTACATAGTATAGTCAATATGGGTATCATATGAAAGGTCTTTGAACGGAGATGAACATGAACACCATCCCGGTCCATCACGGTTATGTTAACACCACTTAACAGCATTTTTTTATATGAATAGTTGACATGGGTGTCATATGAAAGGTTTTAAAGTGGGCGTGGACATGGACACTATATCCGTCCATTATGGTGACCATGATGGACTTCATACCATTTCTACATAAGTATAGTCAATATGGGTATCATATGAAAGGTCTTGGAACGAAGATGAACATAAATACCATCCGGGTCCTTCATAGTTATGGTAACATCACTTAACATCCTCGTTCAAATATTTCAAATAATCGCCCATTTTAACAAACCCGACTGACTTTCTCAAATAACCCAAATCCAATGAAACATAAATAGTCTTACCTCCGTAAGACGAACTTTTCCGCACCGTTTTCATAGCGTTCAGCTTTTATTCAGATTTTGCCTAGGATATTTATGAGAATTTTCAGAAAAAAACAACAGTACGTTCATGTATTTTATGGAAAATTGGCTTAAGATTTACCTCTCTTTCAAAAATGCAAAATAATCAAGTATTGAAAAAACTGAACTTTAATCAAAGAACTGCAAATCAGTCAAATATTTGGAGAATGAACTTTGTAATCAAATCAAAAAATGTGGACGGAAATAATAAGCTATCTCGACAAAATGTTTAATAAGCAAGTTGAATGAACTGATTTTTTTGTTTCTTTTTTGATGAAGTTAGACAAAAGTTACCAAATCGAAATCAATTGGTCATTATTGCGATGCAACATGAAAACAAGTATCCAAAAACTTAGACAAAAACAAAAATGTGTGTATTATTTATTGTGGAAACAGCTGTAGTTTGTTTCGTATATTCTTTTGATGTGGTTTCGTAGTTCGCTGGTGTTTTTTAAATTATCTGTTTCGTGCTGATTGATTTTTAGATGGTATGTTGCGGGGTTGTGTTCCAAAATGATGGTTGTGGCGTATGCAATCGAGAAAATGCCACAGGAACATCCATCTGGTTGCAACGTTGCCGGTTCAATGAATTGATACTGTGCTCCGGGGTTCAGGCGAGTGAGGATGTTTCGTTGATATACGTCCAATCTTTTGCCATGATTGCCCTCCTCGTGTAGACTGTATAGTGAACTGTGGTGTAATGGCCAAGAAAGCTGGCCCGGTCGCTGATATGTTATTTGCAGATCGTCTCGTTCGGCTAGAAGTCGTTTGTATCGCTCTTGTTTTTGTCCATAGCAGACTGGATGCATGTCGAATGGTATGGTTCTGTTTGCGTTCACCAAATTTATAATGAACATATCGATTGACAAATCATTTAAGAATTCTGTTCCAACAATTTGATTTGTGATTGATTCTAGATCTGTATTCTTTGTAGTTTCACACAAGTCTCCGATTTCGTAGTAAAATCCATCCTCTTCCAACTCGGGAAAATCCACATTGTTGAGAATAAATGAGACTTCAGAGGCGCTATCACATTCGCTATCAGAATCACCATTCAATACCGATTGGATGCGAAAAAAAGGTGGGTTGGCGGGTGCTAGGTTGTTCCTGGGCCCCTATTATTTTGATCAAATAAATCGAGTGGGAATGATAAAATCCACCTGGGGAGCCCATTTTGGGCACCTCCCGAACAAAAGTTCGATTTTTCAAGGAATTTTAAACTAACATACCGATTTAATACCAAAAAGGTGGGTTAGCGGGTGCTAGGTTGTTCCTGGCCCCTATTATTTTGATGAAATAAATCGTGTGGGAATGATAAAACCCACCTGGGTAACCTATTTTGGGTACCTCCCGAACAAAAGTTCGATTTTTTTAAGGTTTTTCATAGGCTAGGTATCCTAGGGTACATCTGGGGTGGCTGGAAATTTAATGGTTTCCAAGTCTAACGAAGTACAAACGTTTGGTACTTGCAGAATTTCGTTTCCTATTCTGGTATTTGAGCAATCGTGCTAACAAATTTTTGCGTACAGCGTACAGCGTACAGCACACAGCGTACAGGGTACGACACACCCACATTAACATAGCAAAATAACCACTGTATCGTGCTTTTTGGTGTCGAAAATGGATAGAAAAATGGTTTTTCGGGGTACCTAGGTTTTGTAGTGATTACAATACTTTTACTCACAACATGGGCGTGCGAAAAAGTAATACAACCATATGATTGAAAAAAAAAAATTCAAAGTCATACTGATCTCCATAAAAATCCAAACATACTTTAAAATAAGAACAATTGCAACATTCTATCCAAGTGATCTATATTTTACATTCTACCGAAAATGTGCGGAAAAGTTCGTTTTACATGGTAAAACATTTTATTTTCCCTTCATCTTGTTGGTTTCGAGAGAGAAATACCGAACGCTTCGTCCGATAAACGAAAATGAGACACAAAATGCGCGAGATCGAATGAAAATAGATAAGAAGATACTACAATCGCTGTGTACGGGGAGGGGGTGAGTGGTAATAAGGGAAACAACAATAGTAGTAACAAAATGTAAACGCAATATCGACGTATTGTATAGATGTGGCAGATAATAAATCTTACAAAAACGAATTCATCGCGTAACTTTCATTTATGTTCTTACATAATGGATAAATTTTGATAGGTAAAACGGAAGAGGGCATATACTGAATGGGAACGAAAATTTTTAGCCTAAAGAATCTTTCTCTTCTACCTTTATGTGTGTGTGTGTGGTGAACACCGGTACATTCGCTGTACGCTCTTTATCTCTCCCAACCTCTCTTGCACTCGCAAATCGTCAGGTTTTTGGTAAAGTACAACAAAAGATTATTTTTAACCACAGGAAACAGTAAGAAGCGACGCAAAAGCGAAACATCCGAATTAATAAAATACTTCATAAAGTAAATGTTCGCCAGATCACAAGCACTTGCTGCCTCAAAATCTGGGCTGAAAAAGCATGGAATCCAGTTTTTGTAATATGGGCACACTGTTTTTAATCAATGAACTGCGCTGCTGGCTAGAATTTCATCTCTCAAACGAATAAGTTTGCCGGCATGAACAATAGCAGCAGTAGAAGCAGCTAAAGCTTCTAAATGCTACTACACTTTACAACCGAGATTGAGGGGACGAGTGAAAGAGCAAGAGAGAGAGTGAGGGACAAGCACACAGAAACCTGTAACAAATTGTGGCATTGCAACGATGTTTGCACACATGGGAATTGTTTACCAATTAGTTGCATCTATGCATTTTCTGTATTGTGCACATTTAATCGATTTGTATAACATTTAATTTGCGCCGTATTATGACAAAAATTTATTCAAACGATGAATATTTTCGCTGTGCTCTGCGTGAAATGGTAAAACATTGTGCATTATTAAATGAAATGTGCGTGCTTTAATATTGTTATTAAATAAACAAAAACCTTTGTGGCGAATGGCAACAACAACAACATCAGCAGCAGCATCAGCAGCAGCAGCAGCAGCAACAACAACAACAACAACAACAACAACAAACACTGCACAAATTCGTAGCCGACCGCAATGTACTCATAACCAATGAACTTTTTAAGCCATGTATTTTTGCATTGAAAATAGCTTACGCCCGATCTTTTTTTTACTACCGGGCTATGTGAATGTGTGTGTGTGTGTGTGTGTGTGTGTGTCTTTCTCTCATAACTTTTTTCAACTTTGTTCTCTTTCACTCTCTCGCTGCGGGACGAACGTTGAATGTATTCGCACCGGCGAGTGCATCGCTTTGTTATATATTTTAATAAATAATTTTTTTTAAAGAAAACCCAGAAAACTGAAACTGCCGAATAGTAAAAGCGCTAAATTAAAAAAAACTGACTCCACTGATGAAAAAATGGAAAACACGGTAATTTCGTTTTCCTGTATTTATGTTCACCATGTATAATATTTACTTTATTATACCAAAAATTACCCTTTGGCTATTTTACTCCGAATTTGAATGACGTACGTGAACACAAATTGCGATTCGGCGGGAAAAAAACAACACCAAAAAAAAACAACATTGGAACAATCCAGCATGCTGTGATTCTTGAAGCAATTAATACGTTTTGATGTAAGCTAGATGGTTTGTATAGGGTCTTTTTTCGGGGTGCTATTGCTGCTGCTGCTACTGCCACTGTTACTGTTCTTAGTTGTTGTTGTTGTTGTTATTTTTAATACGCTCTTTTTGTGTTTTTTCTTGAAAATTTGATTTGCCAACACAGTTCAGTGTGCAATTTTTTTGGGTTTGTTAAAAATACATGATTTGATATGCCTTGAAGTGAGTTAACCACGTGTTGTAATCACATATACATATATTTTCCTAGAATCGCTTTTACAGCATCACATGGTGTACAGTATCTATTTACTTTTTTCCCTCAATATGATTTATCAAGAATAACTCTATTAATGGTTACAACGATTGCAAAAGGTGTATTGCAAAGAAATGATGCAAAACCTTGAGCCCGAATGAATATTACAGATTTAAATTTGAAACAACCGATATATTCAACGCATATTTCTCCAACTCTCTCTCTCTATCAAGACTTTGGATAAGTGAATTTCAAGTGAAATTTTTGCGTTTTTTTTTTGTATTTTAACCAACCAAAATGTTGACGATGCATTTCGATTTCATCTGACCCACATCGCTGAAGTATGTTGAAATGATGACAAAAGCGTTTCCTTCCAGATATGATGGAACCGATGGAACACATTTTTACCAGGGATAATCAAAATACATTTCAAATAGGTGCAATAAAATGGCATTCAATGAAATTATTGAATAAACACGGTCTTGATTAAAATTGTAAATGAAATTTACTATTTAGTTGATTAATGCTCATTTTCGGTATTTGAATCGTCGTAAATCGTTTGAAATAATTAATTTTAAGCTGATCAGAAAAAAAAATTGCTTTCTACTACATTTTAATCACATTTGAATAGCAATTCAGAGTTCTGAGAAAGTGTGTGTCTGTGTGTGTTCCAGAGTGAAATGTAATGGAAGCACATGAAAACATCACACACACACACACACTCACTATGAAATTAAAGCCTATTACAATTTTCGCTTATCGCTCTGAATCACTCCAGCATACACATTTATCGATTATTTCATTTTCTATCTTACGGTGTTTGTTTGTGTATTTTTCATTCAATGTATTCACTACTTGTCAAACAAAACACTCAAATGAACTTTCTCTTTCTATATTATATCTTTGTGAGTTTGAGTGTGTATGTCTCTGTGTACTGTTCTTCTATTGCACGTATCACATTTCTCTGCAATTTTTTAATTTTCACAATTTTTGGTGTTCTGCTCTTGGTTCATCGTTCATTTTCCAATTTTAATTTTTAATCTAACACACACACACATTTCTATTCGCTCTATCTCTTTTCTTCTCGTTTTCAGGAGTCTTGAGGCGATCAAACCCAATAATTTTAAGAAGGTACGTATGACTCTTTCTATCACTTTGCACGCTCATCTCTATCTCTCTCTCGCTCTTTTGCTCTTTTTCTCTCTGCTTTCTGTTTTCTCTTCTATAATGTTGTACTCTCCTTTTCTCTGAACCATCGTTTATTGCATGCATCGATTTGGTAAATTGCTTTTTAGTGTGCTCACTGCTCACCCATTTGAAGCGCTCGAAAAATCATTTCATTTTAATAAAGCTCACACTCATTTTGCACCTACGTCTTTTAGCTGAAAGTCTTACATGCGCATTGTTGTTGGGGGATAGGTAGCATAGAAGTTTTGCCGTCGTCATCATCCACAAAAAAACACTTGAATCTGTTTTCATAACAGTGCAGCAAAAGTGCTTTTTTGTACCATTTTTCCTCCATCTTCTTCTTCACATTGTTTAGTTAGGTTAAAAGCTTTTCGTTAGACTTTCGAGATGGGATCACAATTGAAATATCGGTCTATTGTTCTACAGATTATAAGATATCCATGCCGTTATAGACAATAGCAACATCTCTTTGATCAACATGCAACGATCCACATAAACTGCAAATAGTTTTGATTCACAATTCGTGTCATCAAACAACAGCCACCATTAATCCATTAAATTAATTGATATCGAAATATTTTATGCATCATTGGTCGTGCTCATTGCTTCGTTGACTATTCCGGGTCAAATTGAAAACTTTAATTGAATTTGAAATACTAGAAATTTAAGAAAAAAAACTTTGTCATTTCTAGAGTTTAAAACTTTTAAAAATGTATATAATAATATGAAGGAAATGTTGCATTGGCGGTCATTGCTCAAGTCATCCAAATACCATTTTTTCAATGCTATAATCACGCATTGGCTAATGTTAATGAGCTAAATGAAAAAAAATTGAAGTGAATTCTTGGAATGAACCCTGAATGTTTTCTGTTTAAAGAGAAAAATAAATATACGAAGACGAAACGAACAAATGCACTTCGTCACAAATTCAATGGACACATTCTTAATCTAGCAGAAGAGTCATAACAAAGACATCAAAGCATCCAATATTATGACATCGAATTATAATAATTTTTTGAAACAAACATGTTATTTCCCAAATAAGATCAAAAAGTAGATTTTTTCTAAAACAAATTTTACAAGCCAGTAAACGAATCGAATCGAATCCATAAAAAGGAATAAAAACCTGTATTCGTAAAGAATGTTTTCTCTCTCTCTCTCTCTCGTTTGAGTGTATCAAAGCGTCAGAGGAAAACTGGTAAAATCAAAGCAAATATTTGAATCCAAATGAATTTTTTAACAACAACAAAAATAAAATACACCCAAAAAAAAAACCATTAAAAAACAGCGAAAAAAAGGTAGAGAGAAAAAAAACAATTTGATGACAACGAAAATCCTGTACGAGATATTCGGCGAATGCAAAGTTTTATTTGCCTTTATTCGGCATTATTCATGAGTTTCGGGATATTTGAGATTTATTCGCCCATTGATCAAGCGAGCGAGAAAAACGGTTGAGAGGATGGTAGATTGGTTGAGCGTGAGCTGTGAGAAAGAGAAAGATAGAGAGAGAGAGAGAGAAAGAGCCTTTTGCAAAATATTTATTTATGCGAGGAACAATATTAACGTTGTATGGCACCAATTCCATATCGTGTTTTCAAAATATTTAGTATAATTTTATGTGTTGCAGAGCGAGACGTAAGCGCGTTTTGTTTTAACAACACCGTACAGCCATACATTGCATGTTACAATGTATAGATTGAGCGCTTCACAGGTTAGCGATGCATATTAAATGACTATATGAATTTAAGAGATGCTTAAAAATAAATAACCCAGTGCCGATGTGCACTACACACGTATACATGCATGCATACACCCTCCATGTCATCCGCATGCACATGGTGAAAGAGTGAAAATCGTTCGGGCACATTCACACAACACATTTCGCATAACTGAGGCAACAATTCATGAATACGTCTAATTATAAGCCAAAGGAACGAATCTCATAAAGACGGCAATAGCACCAGTGTTCACATTCATTCTCCCATACTCTGCCTGCTCTTTCTCTCTCTAGCTTTCCCGTTCTCTCTCTCTCTCTCTCTCTCTCTCTCTCTCATACGCATTTACACGTCGTGTACTAGCAATGGTGAGCGAGCGTGCGAACGAGAGTGAGAGCACTGAGCGCAAATGTGATACGGATGACGTTGATGATGGCAGTATTTTGTTGCTTCATTGTTTACAAATTGTTGCATTTGTTGAGACAAGCTTTGCGGATGGTTTAGTTAGCTGGTAATTAAAAGTTTTGAAATCAGCACCCATACATCTTTTTAAACAAAGAGTTTGAGCTAAAATTATTAAATGATTTTTGCTAGCTGATCCAATTTTGTGTGAGTGTGTATACTGACGTCCCTTGTGTATTTTCAGAGTGAAAGCGCTTGACTTCGTCACATTGGCGTACGCAATGGAGGAAAAGCTTAAATATTGTGCATACGCTTTTTTTTTGCTGTCACTTTGAATCAACTTTAGCCGAACGCACAAAAATTCATGGCAGTGGAGCAAAAAAAGACATATTAGAGCATGAAACAAAAACAACGGACACGAAATAAAAAAATGACGGAAAAAAACATGTTCACATAAAAAGTGTTTCAATTAATTTGAGCAATTCTTTCATTCACCTGTGCGATGCCAGTGTCGCTCGCTTGCTCGCTTTGATGCTCTTTTTTTTCTTCGCCCACCCTGTCGACGGCAAGCATTGAAAATTGCATGGAAAAATCCGTTTTTTGAACAAATAGAGTACGAAGCTGATTTGATGTTGCGAAATATTTGTATGGTTGCCCATTGAATAATGAACGGACAATCACATAAAGACTCGAAAAGCCATAAGCAACATCTGTTCCCCGCATTTCATCTTCTAGCCGACAGCACACCGGCACATCTTCTGCCCGTTCGTTCAATGGCTGGCCCTGTCAATCTCTCCATCGCACGAAGCAATTATTGCAAATGGTTCTTTGCAATGTTTTGATGGTTTTTTTTTATATCTATTTATTGTCTATTCATTTGCTTCGTCAATAGACGATTACGGTAAATTGCAAGGCTGCCATGACAATAGCAACAAGCAAGCGCCTTGGAATTACATCTGTGTTTAATTCGCAATTATATTTTGAATGGCTGTACATTATTACACATTGAGTGCGTCGTCCATTGCCTGAAACATCCACACTCGCACGCACACACAACGACAGAGATGGAGGGAGAGAGATGGGTAGAGTCCCATCTAAATGCTTAACAAATGGATTTGCTACGATTTGAGCATTACGACGTTGACCATCAATGTGCATGAATGATGGATTTTTAATACTATTTTAATTCATATTTCTTGCGACGAAAATTATTCCAAATGTTATCCAAGTACCTTACTCACTCACTCTCGTCCCGTCGCCAAAAACACGCAATTCAACAACATATTTTCCAGTCATTCCACTTTAAATGCATCGCTGAAGACTGATGGAAAACGACATCTTAAATCCAATAAATGATCCGACAAAAACATGCAAATGAGACCTTCATTGCTCTCTTTCACTCACACACACACACACACAAACACACACACACACACACACACACACACACACACACAATTTAATGGATTTGGTTCCCTCATCCCTCCAGCTGAATTTATACTTGCTTCTGCTGCTGCTGCTGCATGCAAGTTTTTCGGTAAGAAAATCAGCCAAAATCAAATTTACACTACTTTCAAAAACACGGAGAAAGTATTTAGTTTCAATGCAATCTTTTTCGCAAAGTTTTGCATAAAGAATGTGTAACTATAATATCTGCACAGTATTTAAAATGTTAAAATTTTCCCAAAAATGTTCATTTTTTTTTCTCTCTCTCTCGCTCTCACAGAGTGAGTGCTCTGAACAAGTTACTGTTATTCGTTATGAAGAAAGAGGTTTCAACTTGGAAGCTTGGAATAACTTTTCGCTTTCATTGTATTGGCTCCTTTTTGGTGTATTGATTACGGTTCTTGTTTTACACCACTTACCAAATTACTTTCCATTAAACCGAGTAAAAGTTGCTGCTGCTGTTTACATCGGTGACTGACGATGCTCTCCTTGCACAAATCAGACGCAGGAACAGAGAAAGACAGAGAGAGTGAACGTCAGAGATTGAAAGAACGTTCGCAAAGATTGTGGTGAAAAGTGAAGATAATTTCAGTAGCTTCAATAGGATGCACCAACGACCGTAATTTAAATGAGAAATTTCAAGTAGATTTTGATTGGCAGAATTCAATAACATTGTTATGACAACTGATGGCATAATTTTGATGGAAAAAGTTTTTCCAACGCAATGAAAATCACTTCTATCACCTCGACTAAATCTCCTTCACATTCACTGTAACTCTCTTGCTAACTCTGTTTCTCAGTTTTCATTCTCTACCTCACTTTATCTGGGACGTTTGTGTTTGCGATGCTCCTCTAATTCCAAAAGCATTCAATTTACCAAATCAAATTTACACTAAAATGAAAAATGTTTGAATTTTGTAATCTAATTTCCATGTTGATAAATCGGATTTATTCGGAATCATGTTTTTCAAAACGAATCATTCTTTGTATCCTTTATTTGATTCGTTTGATCGGTAAATTGGTGGAATTTTCCTTTTTCTTCGCTTCAAATTCTTAGCATCTTTTTCATATATATATATAACAATGTAGCTATGTAGCAAAGAGCCACGCAGTCTTTTTTCTTCACATTTTTTTCCCCATTCGCTTTGTTACCGTTGAATTAATTTTAGGGACGGTGGTAAATGGCGACGAAGATTTGAGATTGGACATGAACTTAACATTTTTTGTGGTTTTTTTTTTAAGTGTGTGTGTCGTTTCATCTGTACCTCATTCTGGCCTTTATTGATTTCAACGCAAATGTCGCAGCCGTAAAAAGAATGTCAGCCACAAATTTCAGTGGTTGATTTGATCGTGTTTTTTTTCATTAACCTAATTTATGATAGCATCGTTGAATTAAAATGCGATTAAAATCCTTATGAATCGCTCGTATTTTTTCCGGTCGTTCTAGAAACTAGATTTAAAAGTGTGTGTGACTTTTGAATGTTTGACACCATAACGAGCGCATATCAATTTTCCCATGCAATAAGGAATCCAGTTTTTTTGGTTCGACTTCTACTATTATGGTTCTTTAATGGGAAAAGAAATCGATCGGAACCAGTTTCTTTAGTCGGCAATTCATGTTGATGATATTCAATTGTAATTTATGAGCGCTATTGATTTTCATGTTCATAAATCCGGCCGATTTGACGATCGTTTCGTTGTACAATTTCTTGTTTGTCTATTGTCGCACAAACACACAAAACAGCCGTTTATTTTTGTATTGTTTAGTAAATTATCTGTTTCGAAATGCCATTTAAAATTTAATATTAACTAAAACCCATTTAAGTGCCATTTTTATGGTGTACAAGAGAGCCAAAGGGAGACAAAAGAAAGAGATAGAGAGATGACAAGAGACAATATACAAAAATACACACACACAAGCATATCTCAGCCATTTTTCGTGGTAAATGCGATTTAATACTCATAAATTATGATGGTTATGTAGCCATATTCGCTTTGTCAGGATTTGCTGTGTGTGTGTGTGCTTTGCCGGTTGCCGAACAAAAGGATCTTGAAAATTCAAAGCAAAAGCGCAAGCAAAACCACTAACACAACAATACGGGAACACCTTATTAAATTGATTCATTCATAACGAATCACGAAAAGTGTTTTTTTGGACTCCAATAATCGAGCGAATGAAATGCGAAACAATAATCACCATCATTACTGTTTGCCATTGCCATTACCATTGCCATAGTCGATATTGCTATTGAGCGAGTGCTCGCATTGCTCGTTCGCTCGCGCAACATATTTTCTTCGTTCAAATAAAAATGGACAACAAGAGACGATGATATTCGGTTGATATTTTCTTGATATTTGCCACTCAAACGCCATGCCGTCTGCAATGGCACTGAATTAACGTAATATTCTTTTCATCTCTCAAAAGTATTTGATTCTATTGTCGGTTTAACGCAGGTGAAATAGAATTTTCGTTTATATTGTAGGCATGAATAATAACAACAATAAATTTCTTAAAAACCAACCGAAAATATATGAAATACAAGAATGTGCAGCACAGTACAGTACAGCACAATGTGTATTATTTTCTTTGGTTTTTTTTCTCCGTCTTTCTCTTTCACTTCCTTTAAATTTCATATTTACACAAGAAAAGCACGAGAGTTAAATACACACTCTCATTCTTTGTCTCTCCTTGCTGCTGCTGTTGTTGTTGTTGTAAGGAATTTTTGGAAAACTCTTCACTTGGCGCTCACTCTGGCGTTCCTGTCTCTTCAAACGATCATGTATTCCAGCTTTGTGTCGGTGAGCGTGCCATTGTCATTCAATAATTAATTTAATTAAAACGAATCTTTTATTCAAGTTTAGCTTGAGAGACGAGCGCTAGTGTGTCTTGTCTGTCTGTCAGCCATTCTTCAATTCTGACAAGAAATCACAACGTTCGCGCCGATTTCTTGGACGAAAAATTTGTTATTTAAACTCGACTTACTGGCTTAATGTCAATGTTTTAGCTTCCATGTCGCTGGCACTTGTGCCGCTGTCTCGTTTGGTCTCATTCTTGGTATTCTTATTCGTCTTGTTAAGCATTCGGTGTATTTTTTTTTCATATTCACTTTGGCTGAGCATAAAAGATTTGTGAAATGTGCTTTTGTGCACACTGGTTATTTTCGGAGCACTCATACTTTTCAATATTATGTCACAACATTGTTGTTGGGCACCGCGTTGTGTATATTTGCGATATTTGTTGTTGTTGTTGTTGTTATTGTTATTGCTGTTGTCATGGTCTTCTCATTCGCGATGATTTGTTTCTCATGCGGCCGGCCGGTTCGGCCTTTTTTCGACTGTTTTTCACTCGAATCAATGCTGGCAATATCATCAACCTTTAACCCGACTACAATTTAATTTAGAAAAGGGTAGTACAGTCTATTTAACAACAAGCGACAATTTAATATTCATTATTTTCATTATGCATTCGGGTGGTATGTGCCTGAAATCATTTTGTGTATACATAAAAGATCGCAGTGAAATGGGCTGATAATGCGATTTCATTGGGCATAACTTGTCAATGTGTATTTAATGTACACACATATATACCGTGTTTATTAACAATGGCCTTCATCCGTCTTTTGTTATTCTCTCTCTCTCTCTCTCTCTCTCTCTCTCTGCTTTCCTTCATTAAATGTGCTCATACTCGTTCTTTCTCCTTTGGTCGTGCTTTGAGCGATTGATTTACATAAAAGTGATGTTTTCACCATTTTGTGCCGTGGGATAAAATTCATTTTCGTCAATTTCATTTTTTTTCGGTTGTTGTTCGCTTTCATTTTTTTGTACATTTAAACCGATTGGTTATAAAATATTTATATTTTCTGTTAATCAATTATGGCGATTTTTTATAGTAATGTTCATAATAATCATAATAATATGTGGCCAAGCTTTAATAATGCTTTAAAATCATAGCAATCACTTCGAATGCATTCAGGCTATTATCATGAAAATGCAATTCATTGCAAATTTTCCACCTGCCTCAATCGATGCATTTTCCGACGACCGTTCGATTTTAATGTGGCCCTGGCTCGTGCGTGTGTGCGTTCGTGCATGTGATTGTGTGTGTGTGTGTGCGCGCGCGTGTATGATTCGATGGATCATCAATAAAGTGAATCATAATATTATATTCACGAAACCAAAACGTCAAATATTATTGCAATTGGCTATATAATCGACGCTCACGTATCACTCCGATCACAAATCAAGATAAATATTTGACGGATTTTCGGGCAAATGCGGATGAAAGAATAGCTTGTATTGAAATTCAATTGATTGAACTAAGCAGTCAGTTCGGTGGACGTTTTGGATTCGGGTTGTAGTATTCAGCAGAGAGAGAGAGAGAGAGAGAGAAAGAGAGCCATAATTTACTGATTAAATAATACCGTTGCATAGATATCAATTGTTCAATTGGTGCATATTCACATATTTATGCAAAATGCATGTGACGCTTTCGTTCCATCAGCCGTGTTGTTGTTGTCGCTGTTTCGGTTGGCTTCTAAATTCAATACCATCACACTGGCGGCTGCATTTATTTTTCGGCATTTTCGCGCGCTTGGGATATTACCCCAACCACAATATACGATAGCAATATCAATCACTGAAAATCACCTCATTTCGGTGTCGAACTAACAAACTTGAGCCATTTTCCACGTCCAACCTGTCTCCGCCTGCCCGTATTTCCCAATCTCGATCAATAAACATTTGCATTCGTCAAATTTTATTTAAATCGAATTCGAAATGCGAGGCGTTCATTATTTCCAATGGTTTTCGTTTTGCTCCTCAGAATTATGCCTATTTTCCGTTTATACTCGTAAAACGATATCAATTTTCGATGACCGTTTTCAATGACCAAACACGATACACAACAGATATATTATAGCCGGCGTGGCATGGGGCGAGTACACGAAGATCTTTAATGTGCAATATTTTTTCCGTGGAATTTACATGTTATGTTTCACAACCACAATTTAACAGAGTGCACTGTACCTTTGGAAGCGGAGTAAAATATTATACATCTGCCCAATTTCTGTGAATTCCGTACGGTGTAACGGATCAAATCGTAGTAAATAGAGCAAATCGTTAAATAGGATACTTTTTTTTAACGTTTTCACACGCGCGCAATGATTTTCAATCGATTCGATTTCTTCAAATGATTTTCTTTTGATTCGTTACCACTTTGTGTACGGTGAGTGAGTAAAATCAAGCAAAGTGTGGTCTTTTTGTTAGCGCATTCATTCGTTTCGTTGGCAAAGTGACAATTTGGTGACTTTGACGCTGAAGTGCGGCTGTTGATCTACCCTATTCAATGTGAAAATGAGGAAAAAAAAGCGAGAGTAAGAGCAAGAAAGAGAGAGAGAGAGAGTGAGAGAGAGTTTGTGTGCGACATAGAGACATGATTGGAATGCAAGCCGAGTTTATGTTATTTAAAATTATGATTCCATTTATCAAAAATTATTTGCTGTAAGTGGTGAATGAATGAAGCAGGGGGGCTGCTGCTGATGCTGCTGAGTGTTAGATGACGGCAAAATGGAAGAAATTGAATACCTTAATTCAAACGGCTGTCTGTTGTTGTGCAGCGTGCGCGAGAACGAGCGTCGCCGTATATATTGTTGTGTAGTATGTATGCATAAATAAGATGCTAAGCTATTGTGCGATTTTAAATCACACAAATCATTGATTTATAATTCACACCTATGAAACGCGCGGCGGCAGCAGCAACAGCACCAACATTCATGGTTGTGATGAGAGAGCGAAAACGCCAGCTTATCGTTCTTTTCTTTGGTTATTTTTTTTTCATTGCTCGATTCACCGTTCATTCATTCATTTTCGTTCGCTGAGATACTCTAGGTGTGTGCGTGTGTGTGTGTGCCTGAGAGTATGAATGTTTGTGTGTCGGGTTGGCTGTCATTTTTCCTCCATTTCATCGGGTTTGCTTAGCGAAAAATTCAATTTCTGTGCAGTATGTGTTATGAAAATATTGGTGCTGTTGGTGTGATTGTCGGAGTACAATAGGAAATTCAAGCATGCAATTTGATTATATGTTTGATGGCAAAGAAGATGATGAAGAAGAAGAAGAAGAAGAAGAAGAAGAAGAAGAAGAAGAAGAAGAAGAAGACGATATGGCATAAAAGAAATCAACATTCCTGCTGGAAATGCGTTCTTTCGAAAATTGATTCGGCATTCCTTTGAGATTCTTCGCACTCGCAATCTTCCTTTCGTCGCCTGAGCGGTCGTTCCATCCTATTTTTTGTTCCGTCTTTCATGTCTCTTTTTTCTATCGAAAGTTCTTAAAGCTTTTTTTTTCTTCAGTCGGACAAAGCGAGAGCGCTTATCCGTGAACACCGAACATACACACTAATAATAATTTTTGGCGTTCAAACGACGGCAAACGCGCGCGCGCGCACATTCACACATGCCGGCTAAATGTACACTGTACAGTGAACGAGATTGAGAGTGCGAGAGCTTGAATTTGATGTCGATATCTTTATTTGTATGCACAATGGCATTCAAGCGATTACCGTTCGCTTTTCATACGATGCGTTGCCCCATAACATTTTATATTTCATTGTAGTGGATGGATTTCATTGAGTATTAAAGGAAATGGAGACTACTAAATATTTTAGTGTTAATCAGTCGCAATGAATAATACGTGAACACATATATTATATTCGTCCATTGGGAGCCACGAAATCGATGGTTTCCACATCGAATGCTGAACGAGAAACGAGACCGAGACGAGATGAAGGCAGCAGCAGCAGCAGAAGAAGAAGAATGAGGGAAAAATGAATTGGTACACCGAACACATTTTCGCATTTGTCCGGTTTTGCCTAGGCAAACGATTTAAATGGCCACGTATTGAGTGGTCTCGGTGTGCTTTGATGGCCAGTACGGTGCAGTTCAGCTGCCTACCTGGTCCGAGAAAGAGAGCACCGAACTCAAGTCGAGATCCTGAGCAAAGGGAACCGAAATGCTATCAGCAACAACACATACATGTTTTATAGGTGTACACACAATGCATGATTATTACTATTATTACTGTTATTGTTATTAGTAATAGTAAAAGTGTTTGCAACATTACCGAACCGACGGCTGCCCGATGAACAAAGGAGCGATCGAATGAGGTGAGCGTGTGTGTGTGTGTGTGTGTGTGTGTGTGTGTGTGGGCTCAGCGTAAAAGCCTTTCAATGAAGTATCTCACGACTCGCAGATTATACTCGCTACAATTGACATTGTGCACTGATGTTTATATAATAAGGTGTATCACCGGGAGAGAAAGCAAAAAAAAAATTCATCCATTTTCGGAAGGTCAAAATGAATTGTCCATAAAATGAAATCGCATCAGGTCAAAAGTTGTGTAGCAAAGTACACGGCAAGCAACAAATAAAAGAGGCGCTACGGCACCGAAAGAATTTTCCATATTATGTCTTCACAATAGAGCAATGGAGTAATGTGCATTGCATTTAGATTTGGTAAATGTAATACGGAATAAACGTCACTCACACTCACACACTTCGCAATCGTACTCATGCTCGTAGTCGCACTTCACATCTACCCGCGCCCGCATATCAGAGTACTTCAATTTGCAATACATAACAATAAAAGGAAATCCACATGCTCAAAACTCCATTCATATGCGCTACACAAAGAGCAAATCATTTCTTCTTTTTTCCATCGTCATTTCACTTTTCTTTCATTCCCTTCGGTGGCGTCGCCGTCACACGTATGAATACTCGTAATTCGGTTCGTCTTCTTTCACTTTTCTTTTTCTTCTTCTTTTTTATTTCCATTCTGCTCTATTTTTAATATTGCTAAGTAGTCGGTGTGCGGCGACGATATAGACTGGTAAGAGACAGAGCAACAAAACGATAGAGCCAGAGAAAGAGAGAGGGAGAAAGATATTATATTTGCTTGTGTGTTTGTGTACGTATGTTCACTCGATGCATGTAGTACATTTTTGTGAATAGTCGGAACACTCCTTACCTTATTAACATTAAATTTGCATAAAATCATAATCTATATCGTACTCCATTCGCTTACATATGTTTTTCACGTGAAAAGAGATAAAGTGCGAGCAGTGAGCGCGAGCGTGTCCGCATTCGCGCTTGCAAACCGGTTTGTTTTTTCATTTGTTACCTACGTTCCCAAACCAAAAATGATTTCGAATATTAGATATTTCGCACCTACATGATGTGCTCGCTTTTCTTTCCTTCTTTCTTTTTTTCGCCCATCCGCTTCTCGTTCGAGATCACACCACACGTTGACTGACTGACATAACAACTGTGGCGGTGGTTCGGCACACTCCTGATTGCCTCGATACGGAAGAGTGCAACAAAAGGCAAGCGTATTCATCGTTTTCTTGCTTCTTTTTTTGTTTTCAATTTGCGTTTTGTTTCATCACAAGCATCAATGTGTCAGGGAAACAAACTAGAACGATGGAACGAATCAAAACAGACTTTGTTGCCAGTTCCGAAAAAGCTGAAACATGAGCAGCGAAAAAAAAATTCATCCAACACATGATTACACACACACACACTCGCTACTCACAAATATCTATATGTACATATATTTGAAGTGCAGCCATCAAACAACGACTTGATCCGGCCGAAACGCGAAATTGTTTATTTTAGAACTTTCAACATCACAGTAATTGGTGCGATTGTGCAACACCAAAAAAAAAGAAACTTTGGCATAACAATATTCAAGCAAACATATGCATCTGTATGTAGAGTGGCTTGACAGGAATAGAAAAAAAAAACAACCGAAAGAAAACAAGCGAATTGTTTGATGGTGCAGCGATGAAGCATGTTCTTTTGGTTTAGACCGAAAATGTTTCGAATCCATAATAGCCACTCTAAACATTTTTATTTCATCTCAGTCGAAAAAACACGTACACACATACAGCATTTCTGACATTGAGAGCAATTCGAAAAATTCAACGGAAAGTAACACCCGCAAAAATGGGGCCGAACAAAAGAATAAATGAGGCAATCATATCAAAATGAATAATTTATTATTTGCCAAATGAAATCGTAACAGGAAAAAAAAGAACAAGTGACGCTACACAAACCGAAACACAGAGCGAGACATAGACAGAGAGAAAAACGGAAAAAATTAGCATAAAAAACTAGCCATGGTGACAGAACGTCAAAAGGATAACTCTTGGCAAAAAAAAATCACTCTTTAAATTATTCAAAGCGAACAAAATGCTGTTTTTCAAACATTTTATTGTACGAAACAAAATATTGAACGAAAAACAGCACACACACCGAAAATAGCGAAAATTACACACGCAACAAAACCAAAATGGAAACAGAGAACACGGGCTCTCGGATACTTCATGTGATTAGACATTGGTGTGCTTTTGGAAAATTCCGCCCAATGCTCAGGGGTTCATTAATTCCTTCGACAATATAGAGTGAATGAAATAATATCGGATGAAAAAAAAACCACCACACAGCCATACCACGAGCATACAGTGTGCGTGTAGAAATGTCATAAACATATGAATACGTCTTATTTTGCGTTACAACAAACAAGTTTTGCCACCATTCACAGCAAAAACAAAAGCAACGAACCAACACAAATAACTAATCAATTCGTGAAAAGTTCTTTTATTTTACTCCGAAGCGAAGAATGAGCAGCAGCCATTTTTCGAGCAGCGAAATAAAACTTTTCCAAACACGAGAAATTGCTTTAATTGAAATTGCATCATGGCGATGGCAAGAAAAGTGCATCATCATCATTGTTGCGCGCAAACGAGCGCGTTTGTTGGAACGCGGTGGCAGGGGCAATGTCGGTCTTTGTTGGAATCTAATGAATTGGTCTTTATTCCATCCGCTTTCTCACCATTTTATCTTTATGAATGTCACTTGAACCACTGACAAACTCAGATTTATATACGTTGCTTTATCTGTTTGCGCATTTTATTCCATTTTTTTTCCTGCTGCTGCTGCCGTACTCACCTGTTGTTGTCCTAAAATTAATCTTCATTAACGACAAACAGTGCAAACAAAGGAAGAGAGAGAGAGAGAGAGAGAGAGAGAGAGAGAGAGAGAGAGAGAGAGAGAGAGAGAAGTGTATAAAGAGCAGGAATATTCGGCGTACAACAGAAGGACTAAAACATATTTTCCGCTTTGCTTTCGCTTTTCCTTAATATCATTTACAGTGCAATTATTGTATTTCATAGCGATTTTTATGTCTTACACACACCCTCATGGCATAGTAATGAATTTTCTTTTAATAATGCTTTTGTATTTTTTTTCATGAGCAACCAGCAACGCATGCACACAAATACTCACAACGAAAAAAAAATCCAATCCTCCAAATGCGAACGATAATGATATTTCAAAAAAAAGCGAATAAAAACACAACAAAACAAAATGAAAATGTGACAAAAATGCTCTTTTCAAGCGAGATATACGGAATGGAATAAATGCGTTGATGACGGCATGGTGATGGGGACACCCAGAACAAATAACATCTGAAGCGAACGATGACAGCAGCTTAGCGTTTCACTGTAAATGCGCAAAATAATTACTTTGTAGCCAAAAAAAAATGAGCGCGCGAGAGAGAGAGAGAAGCAAAAACACAAGACGTGTATACCTTTCAAGAGATTTTTTAGACGTTTTCCATCGAATCGCTAATTCAATCGAGCTTTGTTTATGTAGTAAATAATAGCCAGTGATGCCAGCACATGCTATAAATGCGCTGCTGCTGCTGCTGCTCATACGCGCGCCTAATGGACAATTTTCATATTTTCATTTAAACTTTTTTTTGCCTTGCATTCATCAAATAGGTATTCGTCATGCCGTCATGTTAACATTAAAACGTTTAATAAATTCACGCTTTTATTTGTTTTCTGATTTTTTGTATTTTTTCATTCAATTGAGGCAAGAAAGACACCGAGCGGAGAGTGAGGGAGAAAAAAACGCATTTCAAATATCAATGTTCAAATCTCCATATTTTTGTTTAGCGCACGAAAAAAGCATAAACCAAATTCGGGAATATTGTTTTGGATTGGCGGCATGTTTGCATACGGGATAGGAAGTGTCCGGGAATTGCGCCATTTTTAATACATTCATCGATGAGCATCGGAATAAATCAATTCATTAATTCGCACACAGCAAACGTTTAATTCGTTGATTTTCAAAGCAATTCAATACGAACGTACAAACTAACAGATGGCACACACACACACACACAGTCCGATATGACAATTATTCATCATTTGTTGTCTTCATTTTTGTGGCAAAAAAAGTGAAATGTGTGCTCATTTTGAAAATTACCAAAAGAGTAACCAACCAAAATATGAATGTAATAAATGGCTACCATCTGAGCGTAAAAAAATTTGGAGACGAATCGAGAAGACAAAGTGCAGAAGAAACAGAAGAATAAAAAAAATATATGAAACAACACACTAGCGTTGTAGAATTCAATTAACCTTGAAAACGAATTAGTGATGTTGATGTCATAACGCAAAACCCAGCCACGAACTGACTCCATGCGAATTAAAATCGAATTTGAAAAATTCGAAAGCGAATGCTCACCATGTCGGCTGCCTGCACGAATGTATTTATACATGATTATTATGCGCGCGTTCTTTCGTTCGTTCGTTCGTTCGTTTGCTTGCTTGTATGGTATGACGGTCACAGCGCACATCAAGCAAGAAGACACATTATTTCAAGACCAAGCAAATGCGTAACGCAAATCTGCTTCTTCTTAGTTTCGTCGTTGGGTTCTTTCGTTTTCATTCGCATTCAGAAGACATTTGGAATGTGCGCAACTTGGCAATGACTGCAACCAAATTCACTTGAACCTTTCGTTTTCATCAATTTTGATGATGCACCCAAAGTCCATTGATTTCAGTTTCAGGTATGCCGTCCGATGTGCGTGTATGCGTGTTTTCGTGTGCAAACGACTGCCCGCGAGAAAGAGATAATAATTTTGTGGTCTCGAAAAATGACCAACCAACCTGCCTAACACATTACATGGGACGATCGGGCAACTCTCCAACCAATTTCCAGTTTTCTTTCGCAGCGCATTTTTTTGCGTACGTTTTTCATTTTATATGTCTTGTTTCGCGAAACAAACTTGACTACAAAATTCAAATGAAATCAAAACAATTCTGTTGTGTGTTGCTGACTTTTTTTCTCTCGTTCGTTTGCTGTGTTGCTCGACTCACTAATTTCCTTTTCCTTTTTAACATTTAACTACATGTATCGCTTCCCATTCACATTTATTATGTGCGTTCCACTACTACGAAATTAAACGAAAAACTCAATGGCTGTGTGCGCGCGTGACCGAGCGCGCTCACTCCAATATAAACCAATGGGTTTTTTCTTTCTTCTTCTTCATAAATTCAGCATTCGGGTTGAGTTAAAATGTTTTGGAATTGCCTAATTTGTATGATCACGCAACTAACAAAATCCGTCGAAAAATGTTCTGAGCATTTATATATTTTGGTTTTGTTTTCGGCTGATCCGGTTTCGTTTTTCGGTCGTTGGTGAATGTTGTCGTTTGCTGTGTGTGTGTGTGTGTGTGTGTATCGGTGTTGTTTCGACTTCTTTCGTCTCTCTCTCTCTCGCTATCGTCTCTACTTCCAATAAAACGTTTCCACTTGAAAAACGTTGCACCATCATTCATATAGCCAACGACAAAAAGCAACGACAACAACGACGAAGACGAAGAAATCCAAAAATTAGAAACATCTATATATGTGAAGCTCGCGCGCGCGAAGCATTTTTTTCCTTCGTCTTCTTCTTCTGTCGACTCTTTTCTCGGTCATTGTTGCGAGAGAGAGAGAGAGAGAGAGAGAGAGAGAGGTAGAGGGAGTTCGATTATGAATACATATCTGGAATGTTCTTTATTTCATTTTTCTTCAATTCGATAGTACTAGGCATTTGATTAAAGAATCGAATTGTTTCGAGCGCATTCTATCATGTGTTCTTGTTTTGTTCAACCGAATGGCTGAGTTTTTGAATGCCGAATTCGGTTTTATCGACGATGGACATAACGTGGAATTCTGAATTGAAATCGTCGTTTGCCATTTTGTAATTGGACCCAAAAACCTCCATTGAGCGTGAAAAATACGTTTGCACATATGTTCTCGAAATATGATCAATGTATGCATGCCCCATGCCCCACAATGACGAAATGACACACATGACAATTGATCAAAATTTGCTGCCGTCTTGCTATTCCAATATGATTCCATACACGATACGAAGTGTTGTCACTTGATGTGATGGTATTTAGTGTGTGAATTGGAATTGCAATTGGAATCGGAGCTGAGAATTGGAATCAGAACCAGACTAAAGAAAACAACAAGAAGAACAAGACGAAAAGTATGAGAGCATGATTTTCAATTATTAGTTTATGCTTTTCGGTATGAGAGTGAATGAGCGCAGTAGAATAGAAAGAGAGGCAAACAGCCCTATAACAATTAGCAGAATTCAACGAAATATTGGTTAGTTATAGTTGGCTGACACACAACCACAGCACACACCGACTGGGGAAGTAAGAAATGAAGAAGCCGCCGCGCATACAATCAACAAAATAATATTCAAAATAATTTTCTGTAACTCATGTATACACAAACACACTCACGCATCCACACACACACACACACAGACACACACACAGAGAGAGAGAGAGAGAGAGAGAGAGAGACGCAACACACAATGGCACAAAGTTATAATTTGTTAATAGGTAACGCATATAAAACCTCGATGACGATACTATTAAAAAAATACACGGCACTATGGCATACCCGTACACACAAAATAGTCACAAACAGCGACCCAACGACGAACCAGCGACTGAATTCTCTCGCACTCTCTCTCTCTTTCTCGTTCGCATATCGATGTATGACTATGAGGAAAAAAAATCAAAAGTGTACGCTAACAAAGGGACACAGTAGAGAGAAGAAAGAATATGAATTAAAAAAAATGTAGATATAAAGAGTCTCTCAAAACACACAGAAGCAAGTGACGTGAAATAGTGCATACACTCACAGCGGCCAAGCGTATATTTGTTGATTGCTAAGAGAACGATCGCGTGTATGAGTTCATAAATTGAGCGTATATACCGCGCGCCGTTCGTAGAAGCCTAAACCAAGGCGCAATATACGATAGAGCGAGAAAGGAAAAGGAAAGAAGAAAAAAAAAGTTGAAGCACGTATCGAATTGATGTGTATAAACACACCGAAAAAAAACAAACCGCACTATACCCAAACCGTTTTCGTTTCGACTGTGAATTTCGATATAGTGAGTGATATATATTTATGTGTGTATTACATGTATGCGGTAGATGTATGCGCGCGAGCGAGCGAACGAGCGGTGGGTATACAAATACATTCGCACAAGGTGCTCTCTTGCCTCTCTATACACATGCAGCAAACATGTAGAGACGAACACGTTTCTTTACTTCTTGCTTATTGAAACCGAAAACAATATCAAAAGCATTTTAGTATAAACCTTCCGTTCGTCAGAATCACGGCGCATGTATGATCGTTTTATTTATCGTTTGTTGCGTTTTTTTTGTTTTTGTTGTTTTCTGTCTCTCTAAACAATAATCAAGAACTCAGTGTGTGAATACATCAAGAAGACGAGCAACAAGTTTTTTTCTCTTCTTCTTCTTTCATTTCCATAGACGAAATCAATGTTAAATTCAAACTTCTTTCGGACAATTTCCTACCGATTATATATATAAAACAAAATATTTCCTTGTTCGAAGAGAGAGAGAGAGAGAGAGAGAGAGAAAAGAATTCTTTTGTTCAACGACGAAAAAAATATTGTGCGTGAATCTTTGAATCGTTCGTCGCGCGGTTCGTTTCTCTATTAGTTTTTTTCTTCTTTAATATTCCGTTTCCGTTTTGTTGTTATTAAAGCCGATTTTCGTTTAGTGCTTTATAGTTTATCCAGTGGTGATCATTTGCGTGTACTATTTGTGATATATTTCAACGCTTCCACAACTATCTCTATGCGGTAAATTTCAGTTAATTTACTTTAAATAAGTAAGCTAAATCGACAAGCATGGAATAGATTGAATGGCAAAATGAATGAAAATTGGTGATATTTGTTGGTTTGGTTTGGATTATTTGTACAAACGGAGAAGGAGTAGCTACGATAGACGAAAAATTCAAATTGAATTTTCTTTTTGATTTGTAAATGAATGCATTCAACCGATCGCCATTTGATTTTGGAGTCAACGCAAAGAAAAAGGAAATAAAAGCAACAAACATCGAAGTGAAGTTTTTGTTAGAAACAGCACGACTTCAACGAAATATGTGCTCATGATGACTCGCGTCACTTAAATAAACTGAAATATCGCCACTTTTATTGCTTTGATGTCAATCGCGTTAAAAGTTTTATGATATACAAAATGCGAGTCAAGCTGAATAGTGTGTGACAGTGTTTGAACAGTGTTCTCTCGAAAAATGAGTGAATTGAAATGAAAACAAGTAAAGAAAATTCATCATCATCATCATCATTGGCTTCGTTGCCGTCGTCGTCGACGTCGTTGTTGTCATCGTATCGTTAATTTCTTTGTTGTTGTTGTTGTTGGTTTTTATTTGGTTCGGTTGTTTTTGTTTCACTAGCATATGGAAGTGATTTAGTGATTTGAAGGCGTTAGTGAGTTCGTCGGTGTTAAACAATTCATTGATCGAATGCGTTGTTGTTGTTATTTTTTTCTTGATTCAAATTCGAATACAGCAGTGTGACATCACACATATGACTCGGTTGCTGACTACATTTGTCACACATACCAAATAGTTTTCTCTTTCTATTTCTATCTTTCGTTGTGTAGTTATCTCACGATATACTTAGACATATATATATATATATATATATATATATATACTATATCTACTATGATATTAGCCATCTAACGTAATTGCATCGTTACGGAGACACATCCATACGATCTTCGTTTCTCCGGCCGATTGGAAATTCGCGAATTGAATATGAAACATTGTTCGATCGTGAAGTCACGTAATTTCCAAGCAGAAAAATTTGTTGTATGCATATAATATTCTGATTGCGATCCGTCGATGATTCGAATATCCAATGTTGGTTCGCCGGCCACGGATGTGTGTGTGTGTGTGTTTATACACATATCATATATATGTACAATATAATGCTTTGTGATGTACGCTTGTGTGTATATATAGACACAGGGAGAGAGAGAGAGAGAAAGAGAGAGAGAGAGAGAGAGAGAGAGAGAGAGAGAGAGAGAGAGAGACTGAGACTGAGTATAACAATCATGGTAGACAGGCGTATGCCGTTTGCATCGACGTATTATAATACCAGGAATCATTTTTTATTGCGTCGTTTTGGCCTTCTTTTTTGCTCGATATGCAGTTTATGCCAGCAACATTTTTTTTCCCGCCGCTGTTGCTGCTGCTGCTTCTTCTTCGGTGCTCAAATATATCTATATGCATGTACATACATCTATCCATGTTTCTTTCTTCATTCCGTGGAAACGCGCCAGTGTTCGGTATTTCGGTGTTGTTATTGTTTTTGCCATTTGTTTGCTGCTTCGATGAATTTGAGAATACCAAATGGGAATAGGAAAAAACCAATGAGCAGAGAGTCAACAACGTGTAGAAATGGTTTGTGCTTAGTGCTGTTGTTAATACTGCTGCTGCTGCTGCTGCAAAGCATACAAATTTGCATTTATAGCACCAAATTCGATGACCAAATAACGAATTTAAGCCTGAAGACACCTGAACAAAAAAAAATAAGGGCCACTAAAAAGTCTCGATGGAGACAGAACGAAATACAAACGAGAAAAACAGTGAAAAGTGACTATGTTATGTTCCATGCTCGCTCAGATTTTGTATTAGTTTCAACAAGATGATCGGTGAACGCACGGATTACAACAGACAAAAAAAACACCGACCTTTCGATTGTGCAACGAAGAGAATGATGTTCGAAGTGCGTTTTACACGTGCATCGAGTCGTTGTCTATCTGACGATGGCTACTTTAGTGTGCTGCCTCCACACAACGTGTATACATGCAATGCATTGCATATAGATATATATGCTTATTTTAAAATTCTGGTTCAAATAAATTCCAACGTGAGAGGAAAAAAGAATGGAACAGAAGAAAAAAAAAAGCGATAGCACCCAAAACTCGACATCGAACGAAGAGGCGAATTGAAAATGATAGCATCAAGAGAGCTTGAAGCGATGATGCAGATGCCAATGATGGTGTAGAGAGGAGCGGCACATAATTTTTTTTATTCTCTCTCGATAAAAAAAAAATTACTAGCCTTTCTTCATTTTATTCTCTTCCAATTCGTTGCATGGCTCAGTGTGCTGTGTGCACTCATTCTGTGGCCCAATCATGAATCTCTCTCTCTCTCTCTCTCTCTCTCTCTCTCATTCTCTCGCTTTTTCACGATTTGTGCTTATGTTAATAGCGCCTGGGCTGAAAAACAAGATTTATGAAAAATCAGTTTTTCCTTCTGCTTCTCTCCATCATACATTTTTCACCCGTTCGCATATCGCATCTTTCGCGCGCGTGGTTTCTCTCACATCCATCCAGAACTGATACAATTTTCCTTTATTCGGTCTCACTCTCTATCTTTTTTTCTGGCCCATTGTGCTGATTGCACGCGGTAGTACGTTTTCACTCCACCACACCACGTCACGCTACGCCACGGCAGCACACACACACACACACACACACCGAGCGCACTTCTTTCCATAACATGAACAGAACATGCTTAACGGCCTTTGTGCTTAGTACAAGCCATCGGAGAATGAATGCATGGTAAATTGTGTGTTAAAGTGCTTGTTACATTTCGGCATAAATATTTTTCTAGTTAATTAAATCGCTACCGTTTTGATGCGCGCCATATACAAATAAACCTACTGCAACAAGCGACAGCCTGTGGATCTGGATCGGGACACAAAGATAGACCGGAGAGAGAGAGAGCAGGCGGACGGGTGAGAGTGAGTGAGCGTACACAATAATTGATGATGTGATGATGAATACGTGCAGATTGTTCTTTGTTCTATTTATGGAGTGAGTAAAATGTGTATGCTAGAAACGGCATACACACGAACAGCAATGCAACAACAATAACAGCAACGAAAAATTGGCCGATCCTTTTGCGTTGGTTCATCATAATCTATGGATGTGTATGTGTTTTTGTGTGGTTTTATCCACAAAAAGCATCACATTCAATGCGGTGGCAATCTTCTGGTCATAATTTTCCTTTGGGCGATTTGTCTTTCAATTCGTACACGCATCGCTGTGTTAACGCTTTGCTTTTGTTCGTGGGATCCAAAACAATGACACTCGCCCGTAATGAATGTCGTTTGAAACCGTCAAATGTTTGGATTCCGCTTAAACGAATGAATGTCATGTCGCATCGTGCAATGCAATGCAAATGGATGTATGCATTTATGGGGCCAAACAAAGTTCCATCGCATAGTCAACGTTTATGAATTATGTATGCATCATACAAAATCTCTGCATAAAAAGCAATAAAACCATGACAAAGACAATTTTGAATGCGACACATTTCACTGTTATCGACACATTCATGTTGTCGCTGTGTTGTGTGTTTATTCTCTCTTTTGCTCTTGCTATCTCTGTATCTAGGGGCTGCCTACTTCTTCCCACAACACATGAATAATATGCAAATCGAATGCAGTTTTATGGATTAAAAACTCGTTTTCTCGAGTTATGCGTACGCACTTTACGACAAGATAGATTCCATCGAAAGGAACTGATTGATCAGAGAAACCCGAAAATGTATAAGGCCATCATTTTCGACGGCTTAGTGATGATCGAAAACCACATTTTAATTTCGTTTCGAATATTTTATTTAATGTCTAAAAAAAAATTCTCTGATTTTTATTAATTTTTTCTTCTTCTTTCCCTCTTCTGAGTAACGGACAAGAAATTGAATAACATATATATTTCTTTTTAAAATAAATATGAGAAGAAGTTCAAGTTTGACTATTGAAAGTGTGTGTGTGTGTGAGAGAGAGAGAGAGAGAATGCCTAAGTGACTATTAATGCGTGATTTATTTTGGAGTAATTTGACCCCCTTCAGTCCGTACATATAACAAATGTTTTGTTGTTTGAAATTGGCCATGCCGTGCCGTTCTCGCACAAAATAAACTCTTTGTCATTGAATTAATTGAAAAAGTCAAGTAAACTCCTTTTATTTTATCTATTTATTTTATGCCTCTCAGTCGTTGTTGTTGGTGTTGTTGTTGGCCATAACGCGTTTATTTAACCAACAATCATGTATTCAAACCGAAAAGTCTTTTGGAACCAAAAATATGTGATGAACAGTGAATATGTTTGATGTGGTTAAACAATGCACAACCGTGGATGGAACACGCTCGCTCATCGTAGTCCGAAGGAACGAGCGAGCTAGTGAACGGGCAAAGCGATGGAGAGACACAGTAAATGACCGAGAGGATAGATTGTCTTTGTGCATCGTGCGAAGTGTATTTGCCACATTGAGTACAACACAGTATTATTGTGCACTCTCGATATGCGGGATTTTTTTTTCTCTCGTTTCTCTCTCAATTTCGTTCATACACACAATAATATAATATGGTCAATGGTCATAAATTCATAGTGTACACACACAGTGATATATATATATAGAGAGACGGAGAGATATGTGTATTCAAAATATTGCTAAAGTGGCAGCAAACCGACCACATGAAATGAAATAATATTTAATTTAATAAATATGGAAAAAGAGGAAGACAAACGAATGCTGGTTGATGATGAGTTCACATGTGAATGAATATGTGCACATACATATATCCATATTTCGAGTGTGTTCGCGTATGAGTTCGCATTCATCGTTTATTGAGCGCCAAAAAATACACAGTAGATGTGTACTGTAATATGAAAAGAATGAAATCACAAAACCCATTTAGCACATGGTATGGTTTATGAATGCCCCGTTATACGTTGAACGTGTAGGCCAATTGCATGAGAACATGTGATTTCATTATTCTCTACAATCGAAAATTGGCTCTCTCTCTCTCTCTCTCTCTCTCTCTCGCTGTCGTTTCGTTCGTGTCTGTCATTCTGCGTGATTCTGTCGCATTTTCTCTCCCTCTTGCCGCTGTGTGTATCAAACATTCATGAGGCCCACAATACGTAGTATGTCATATCGAATGTGTGTGGCAGCCAAATGCGTTCATAGAGACTTCCACAAAAAAAAATGGTTTAACCAAATAATTAACCATAAAATATGACGCCCAAATAAACTGTACTAAATGTCAAGCCCGACTAAAATCAGTCGGACCCGGTTTTTATTTTGATAGCGAAAGTGAATACTGAAATGAATACTAAGAACTCTTATTTCACAATATGATTTGTGCGAGATACAACAACACAACACCACGGAACACACACACACACACACACACACACACTATTTATGCGCGCGATATTAACGAACAATAATGAAGTTCAATTTATTTTTATTTAGTTGAAAGAAAAATGGATGTATCGTAGTAGTGCTGCTGTTCGTCAGTGGCGGACCAATCATCGAATTCGCATAGAGTGAATTCACTCGGTTTACTCGCATTGTTTCCGACTTGAAAAAAAAAATCAACAATTTTACGAGCCTGATGCCTATGAATGACAAGCTCGTTCGTTCGTTCGTTCGTTTGATCGGTCGATCGCTTCACCCTCAGAATTAACTTGAAACTTCGGGCAAGTGCATTGTAAATTTTGTGCTGAGAGAGCACAGAAATGAGATTTCAATGTTAAAATTGTATTGCTTGATTGCCATATATTGGGATTGTTTCTTTTTTGTATTTGCAATTGCCTTATGCTAATACCAGTGGCGAGTATTAATTTGTTCATGGGCTGAACGAAGAAAAAAAAACGGCTATTTGACCTGTCACGCTTACTAAAATTCTCGTGTTTATAACACCGTACTTTACGTTTTTCGTCTTTCGCTGTGTATATCAAATCGTGAATTATTCCAGCTACGACCACTTCTTCTTTTTCTTCTTTTTCGATCTCGCATTTAAAATATTTTGTTGTTGTTACTGTTCAGGTTTTCGTTCGGTGTTGATAATTGTGAGCGAATGTAAAATGAGAAATAAATATTTCATTGTTTTATGCTCAAATAGCTAATTGTAAGAGGCACTTTGATTAACACTACCGAGAATATGCGAAATATATTTAGCGTTGAACTTCAAGTCAGAGGCCGCATTCATTAAAATATATTCTTGTGCCTGTGTTTGGCTGTGTGTGTGTGTGTGTGTGTATGCGTTGTGTTTCGAAAATAAATTTGATTGAAAAGAAATCATTCCAAAGGAATCTTACTTGCATTAATCACCAACAAAATGGGTTTTATTTGCGAATAATAACAACAAACAACAACAAGAAAGAGAAAAATCATTTTTAATATTTTTTTTTCTCTTTCGAGACTGTTGCTGTTTATGTGTGATTAAATCAGATGAAGGATAAGATGCGACTCAAACGATTCTCATACAAAACCTGCTTAGCAAGCAAGACATGCGCAAAGACCCATTCAATAATAATAATGTTTAGGTGTCGATCGTTTTTCTGCTGTTTGGTGTTTGGCATTTTGCTGCTTCGTCAGACATATCGAGGCGAAATGTAAACACAACCGTCTTACTCACTAAGACGAAAAAATAACAACGACGACGACAGCAACAACAAGAATAGCACACAAAATTAGCCCGGATCACATGCGCGCTCGCACTAGCGACTCTTTATATGCAAAGACGACATTGACTTTTGCCTATACTATAATTATTATTTGTTGCCGACGATTTTTCTAATGTGAATTTTTCACTTGAATTTTCTGTAAATAAAACTACATCTCAATGGTGATTTGATTGATTAAAATCTGACAACGCTGTCTGTATGAGATTGAGAGACGCTTATTGTTTACTCTGCTGTTTGAACATGTGCGTGCGTTGGCAATTAACAATTAAAGTGCCTTAAAAATCGGTCATGAAAATTCCGTATTTTCGGGTCATTTGGCTTTTGAACATTCGCTTTTTTGTTCGCTCTCCCCTCGAGCTCGTTAATTAAAAACTTGGAGAAGAAAAAAGAATCAACACGACATTTTGGATGCCAAAATGATGTCTAAATGGGTGACCGAAGTATTTAATTTTTTTTTATTTTCGCATGCCGAGAGTCACACCGATCGAGAGGGGAAAACGTTTTAACAACAACAAAAACGGTTCCATTGTTATTCTCAAGTGATTCGGAAATTCAATGTCATGTTTATTAAGTTGGTTGCCGATTTTATTTTATTTTTTGCTCTGTCTATATCTCTCTCTCCCATCGTTGTTTCGATCTCCCTCTCCCTCCCCCCTCTCTCTCTCTCTCTCCCTCTCTCTCTCTCTCTCTCTCTCTCTCTCTCTCTCTCTCTCAAGTTAATAATTTATATTGGGAAAAATTGACGCAATAGCTGTCGAATATTCGCGGAGACTGTGTACATTTGTATTGACTACGTAATTATAATCCGTGGCTGCTTCTTTCTTCTTCTTCACTCGTGTTAATATGAATGTCAAATGAACGATGGGCCCATAACGACAGTACACAGGTTTTTTCGTTCACCGTCCAAAATCACGATTTTTACGCGTCTTAGGTGATATTTCATTCATCTTAATATGGCTTATGCCATTTTGATGAAATCGGTGACCCAAACGTATCCACAATTAATTCGCTGGGTATGTGTGCGTGTGAGAGAGAAAGAGAGTGAATCGAATTGACTGGGATTTATATGAATGTTCATTGATATCATTTGAACGAAAATTATGGACGCATTGATTTCATGCGATTAGGATATATTTGCTTAGGAGCTTGACACATCCAGCACTAACACACACACACACATACACCCAAGTAGACGCGCGTTGACAAAAAAGGAAAATGTTAATGCCTGATAACATGCTTAAATGGGTGTACCGATTTTCCACCATGGTAACACCACATTTTTTTATTGTCATTGCCTTTTATACCTGTTGACAACAACAGCTTTCCCTAATTCTATTAACGCAAATTAATTAATTGGTAGTTTTCATGTAGTCACTCAACGACAAAGTTGAGCACAAAGAGAGAGAGAGAGAGAGAGAGAGCGGAAAAGAGCTTAGCATGAAAGTTTCCATTCGATTTTGGCACAAGGCAAACGGCACACGCGAAAGATTTCCAATTTGCATAATCGAATGCAAAAAAGGGGAAAATCATTTCAAATTGTATCCGCCATCGATATACTATATCTTCCGATAATTGTTATGCTAAACAAGGAAAAATGATCGTTCGATTTTTGAAGGGGGGATATGCACCCCATCACTTCTGCTCTTTCGCACGCATATTGTGCGTCTTGTCAATGCCAAACACCATCACCGACATCTTTCCATTTTATCCATTCCACTGATTTGCAAGTACGTACAATACATAACACCAATGCCATTTAATGATAAACGGTTTGATTGACGAAAAAAGCAAGAAAAAAAGATATATGTATATGTACGGAAAATTGAACAAATGCGCGAGAAAACAAATAAATACAAAGAGACGAAAGAGAGAGATATGGTAAATAAAATAGAAAATTACCTTTTGACATTGTCACCTGCAGACGAAATGTGTCTTTCAGGCTATTAAAATTGCGAC
The DNA here is from genome assembly GCF_009176505.1 of Sitodiplosis mosellana. Taxonomy (NCBI): domain Eukaryota; kingdom Metazoa; phylum Arthropoda; class Insecta; order Diptera; family Cecidomyiidae; genus Sitodiplosis; species Sitodiplosis mosellana. The sequence continues at coordinate 17,519,414 of NW_022601467.1, read as the reverse complement.
AGCGCATAGAGAGAAGTGAATTGCTATATAAAAAAAAGGTGGTCGTAACATCTCAAAGGCAAAGACATATCAAGCACGTATTTTGTAGCGCTTTTTAACTATGGTACCCATTCTCGCTTTGACTCTATCTTCACACTCACTCTTTTTGCTGCTCGTGCTCTTCCTCTCTAACTTGATATAACGCTTGTATGCGTGCCACACTCTGTATAATGCAGAGGGTCGTAACAGGAAAATTAGACGTATCCTGTAAGTGATATGATATGAGTATCGTTTTAACCGACTTTTCTAGTTACACATTCATAATGAATACGTGTCACATGTCACACATACCTTTTTCGTATCGTTTTCTCTTTCACCCGCTTTCTTGTTCTCGCCCCTTCTCTTTCTCTCCATGTACGGTGTTTTTTTTCTCTCTGTGTTTGTATGTGTGTGCCCATTTTCTTTCTGTCGTATTTTTTTTTTGCCACAGCATCTCTCACTTTCCTCCAATTTTCTTTTCAATTTGAGTTTTTCACTTCGATTTCTTTCCAACAGTTCATTCATTCATTCGTCATCGATCTGATGCTTATGCTGATCCCTCGGTTCATCTTAACAATTGGAACGCGCGCACGCCACACACACGCGTATACACTCCAAATCCAAAATTCGCTCTGGTGTGTGCTTTTTATACGTACTTTGTTGGCATTTCAATCGGTGTTTCCGTTTCAGCTGTGCAGCAGGCAGCACACCGTATGTCGTATTTGCTGTGCTGTTTGCCATTTACTTATTCTATGAGTATTTATTTTTATTTATTTGATTTCGGCATTAAAAACAACACTCATACACACACACACACACACACACACGGCAGTAGAAAAAAAGTGTATCATCAATACGATATTACATGATGGCATGGATGATGTACACAGAGTGGAGTCTTGATGCCACAACAGGCAAAAATAGAAAACACATGTGCCGTCACACCGCACAAGCAAACAAAAAATCGCATCTCAATACAAAAAAAAAGGAATACAACACAACAAAAAAGAATGAACGGGAAAACACGGCGAAAAAGAGCCAAAGAAAGTAAAAATCTGAAAATCGCGCTTGAAAAAGGTAAAGAAGAAGAGCAAGAAAAGAAACACACGGCAAAAAAATGTCAACATCTTAAACGGTGTATATTATATGTGCGCTTTGCACGCGCACATCAATAAAATGTGCGATGCTATTACATCGGAACAGATAGAAAAGATGAATAAAATAAGCCGTATCATTTCGAAATAATATTTGACAAAAGAAATTGCCTTTGAAACGTTTTATGCGGAATCATTGTGTTGTGTGTTTTGGTGGTTATTTTCTTTGTGTTTTTTTCTCGTCGGTTGTTGTTGTTGTTGCCGTCAGTGGTTTGGTTGGATCACACTCCAAAAAACCAAACCAAACCAAACCAAATAAACGATGCGATATGCCATGTACTTTCAATGTGCTGAATATCTGTGCAACATGATTCTTTCCGCAATTTGAATGCGTAATTGCCCAGACAGCGTTATAAAATCGCAAATATGTATGATCCAAATATACACACGCCAACGAGTTGATGTTTGGAGCTTGGCTGCATGTTGTTTGCTTGATTTTTGCTGGCTGGCTGGCGGGTTGGTTGGTTGGCGCGCAAAATGCCAACGAACGAACGCGTTCTTCACTAAAGCGATTTTTGGTGTTTTGTGCGCGCCTCTCATACTCCATTTTTTTTTCTCTTTGCTATTTACGCCTGAAAATTATTACTATCCTTATAAATATAGAAATACTTACGAGGCAAGCACCAAACAGCAAGAGTACGGTACACAAAACAAGCGCACGGTTGACGTATTTTTGCGACTTTATTTGGTATATATATATTTGATACGTTACTATTTGTAACCGGCGAAAAGATTTTTGAGCTATTTGAATCGCACATTCACGCATCGCGAACACAATTCTCGTGTTTGGTTTTTCCAATGCATCACTTTTAACATGTACGCACAATTACCTTTATTGCTTGATAAGTAAACATAGCGCCGAGACTTCGGTCTCTTTCTCTCTCTACCTATCAACCCCTCTCTCCATCCCGCGTTCGCTCAGTCTTCCGTATAATCACGCCACACATCCAACGGTACCCGGCACTTCTTCTTTTTCGCTGTGCCGTATTTCAATTTTGTTCCAGTTTTTCCGCTCATGAAATTATCTTAGATTTTCCCCGCATTCACTCGTTTGTACTTTTCGAGTCAAATCTCGTTATTTATTTATTTATTACATTGAAAATAAATTCGATTCCCAAATAAATTTCATTCGCATTCATAGAAACAATGAGCATTTGGAGACAGTGTGTGCCAAGTGTATGCAAGTTACACGGGAATGCAAAATGACGGCAAAATGCCGTAGCAAAATGGGTGAATAGCAAGGATGAAAAAAAAAAATTGAATTGTGTATTCCATTTCATGTGGCAAAACAAAAGACGCGCTGGCATCTTGTGTATGTGTACGTACGTATAGTTGTTGTATGTGCAGCTCTTACGGCGAGGATCGAAATGGAAGAGTTAGTTTGATTTGCGATAATTTTTAGCGTTTTTTGGCAACGATGCAAACACCATACACACACTCACTCTCTCATTTATCGTTGATTTGCCGCGATTTTTGCGCAGCGCTAGCAAATGCGCGCACCATTGGAACTGTGACACAATATATATATATATATATATATATATATATATGGCAAACGATATGTATGTGAAGCGTACACAATGCGACGCGCATTTTGAAAAAGGAGTTTTATGAAGGAAGGAATATATAAATTGCTCAGCAGCACCAATAATGAAATCAGAGTGTGACGACAGTTCATGTTATTTTGGTATTTAAATTTTAAATATTTCATACTTTAATGTGTAAATTTCATACACGCACACACACACACACACACACAAGCACTCATAAGCGCATATGCAGGCCTGTAATTGAGTCGGTAAGAGAGAGAGAGGGAGATCGGTATTTGTGAATCAGCCGAACGTGAAAAGCGGCTTTGTGGAGTTTCACTCTTTCGGTCGCCATCGCACTCTTTCTCTATTTGCTTGGTGTGCTTGCTGGGTGCGTGGCGCGCACAATGATGGCACTCACTGCTGTGTGTTATGCACACAGTTTACAATGTGCGTGTGAAGTATTACTGATTCAGAAAATCTTAATTAGCCGCAACAGTGACAGTAATTACATTATTTACATGAATCCATTGATGTGCGAGAGCGAGAGCGCGAGCGCTTCGCAAAAAAAGAGAGCTCGTCGTACATTGTACACATATATTATGCAATTTAATGCTGATATTTCGGCATTGTTTGTATACTTATCGTCTTACTTTTGAACAGTAGCCGAAAAATGTTCTATTTGAGGTATTTTCGCTTTGGTATTTTCGCCTATTTTTGTCGTAAATAGAAATTTATTATGTGTGTATGTTTTTGTCGCAGCATCCAAAACAGCAATAACAGCGACAGCAGCAGCAGCAGCAGAAGAAGAAAAAAACCCAAACACACACACACACACACACACACACACACACATAACATAATAATAGTCGATTCCTGCGATGAGCACGGGCTTACAAACCACCGCAATTTTCCCAATGCAATGTTCCAATTTTCATGAGGCACTGAAAACGACGTTCATATTCATTTTATACGTACACTTTTTGAATCGTTCACTCTCTCCCTCTGTCCCTCTCTCTCTCTCTCCTTCTCTCTCAGCTCGAGACACACATCATCGAATGACGAACATATCAACTTTAACGAATGCGATGTGCCGCACTGCGATGTGTTGATGTTGTTTAGTTTATTAACTTTTGAACATAATTAATTCCCGTTGAATTATAGATGTGTACACGTTATATCTCTTCGGTTCCTTTCTCGCTGTGTCTCTAGCCTCTGGTAGCATTTATACCGTATATACATATTTCGTCGCGAAAAGTAAAGATCTTTATTACGCCGGTTGCTGTTGTTCTCACATAGGCAGTTATTGCATAGAGACAAAGGGCATTTGGCCCCTGTTTGGTGTATGCGCGCATCGAACACCGGTACCAGCAGTCAGCACCCAAACCGAAATCTAATCAGAATAGTGTGGCATTATAAAATAGATGTGCATATATGAGAGAGGGGGGCTAAAGCATATTTTGAATGATTTCCTTAACTATTGTGCGTTTCTCACTCCTCCTCTGTCACTCTCTGTGTCTGCGTCTGTGTCTCTATCGAGACAATTTTTGCTTGTTTCATTGTTCAATGAATACATTTGCCACAAATTTCATCCTGCCCACTAATTCAAATTCATTTCATTATGTTTCCATTTTCCATCGTTGAAATGTCAAGCGTTGAATGTTATTGTGGTGTGTTTGCAGCGTTCATGCTCTCTCTCTCTCAAGATATCGACTCATTATACCCACATTATTTATCTCGAAACAATTAACTGAAATTATATTGAATTGTAATTGAATGCTTAACTTCAACGACCCGTGTGCATTGCGGTATGTATGTGTGTGCATGCAAAATTTACCTAGCTAACCAGTCAAATCGAAAAACCACAACGACTGTTCAAAGTACTTTCAAATGTTTAAATGGTTTCGATAAAATGCAATTGTTTTTGTTTCTGTGTTTTCAAATATACAACAACGCTAATCATATGCACTACGTGAGCGCACTTTGGTTCTGAAAAAGTTTTTCTGCAGCCGCTGTCGTTGTTCTTACTTTTGATGTTAGCTGCTGTTGCTGTTCGTTATTGCTGCTGGGTATTGGCACATTCACTTTTCTGCAGATAACAACATTATTCGAGTGTGGAATTGCAATGAACGCACTTTGAAATTTGATTAAAATCAAAAGTATGCGGGAATTCTTGGTGAATGTTGGTATTTCGCTGAAAATCGGCAAATCAAATGCGTGGGCATTACTGATGCATTCTTCTTACTTTTTGTCCCGATCATAAATCACAATTTCATTCTATTCCAATACGAAAAATTCTCACACGCAACATGTTGATGTGAAAATTTCAAGTTGAACGCACATGCCGCTATTAAGAAAAAAATTATGAAAATCTTGGCAAAAAAACCATGTTCCGTTGTCAACGCTTGTGTTTGATCATTTCATTGCGATTTATTCGAGTCAAAACTTTCCACTTTGGTGAATAGTTGGATAGCTGATCTTTGGTTTTGGGCTGCAATTCGGTTGATCCGAACCGAAAAATCACGCATAAATCGTCGAATTGAGCTCATTTACGGTTTTTAAAAAAAATCCATTAAACCTTTAAATTCTTCATTAAAGTTCCGAACATAGTCGCGGCTCATAAACGCCTTGTTGATTGCCATTTTTTTTCCTGATCCAATCAACTTAACTTAAACCGACCGGACAACAAAACAAATACAAGCATCGACAAAAAAAAAGCATTAGATTACACACACATTTTCTGTGATTTGGTGTTTAGAGCGCTTTATTTATGGTTGCGATCATAAATAAAAGGGGGATTATTTGCAAGCGCGATAAATTTAGTTTACGATGAAAATTTACGACATCAAATGAGGAAACAAAAAATCGCCTTCTAATGTTTGTTTGCTCACAGTTCTCCAATTTTTATCATGTATATCATTAATTATTTGATGAAGATGATTTATTTTTAGTCCACTGTGTCTCACTCTCCACGCAGCAGACGCACATCGATTATTTGGTTGTGTGCCGGTCGGCCGGTTGGTTGCCTGTTTGGTTTGTTGGATATATATACAAAATAGAGATTCTCATGAAAAATCATCATTTTGCTATGTGTGGTGTTCTCTTTTGCTCAATCGTACTGTCTCTTTCAGTCTGAACTCAGTGTGTATGTGTTTCTCGCACATTTTATGCTCGAGATGCGTGTCCAATCGCAAATCGGGTGAAAAAGAACGAACGCTATTTGGTGTGTATCGAAACACGGTGCGTTTGCGTGTATTTACCACGAAAAGGCACCTATACAAAAATATCAGTGTCACCACTGTAATTAATATACACATAACATATTATTGAGAGTGTCGCGGTGACTCAATTTTTGACACGGTTTGAATCATTGTCATTGTTTAGCCGATTTCGATGCAGACCATTTCTCATTTTGACATGTTTTTTTACAGATGGGCTCAAATTTTTTTTACATATTCAACCAGCCCGAACGCAACCGTAACAGCTACAAAATGAGTGGTACACAGTGTTCGTTCGCGACGAATGACATTAATTTGTTTTTGTGGCTTTGCAAAAATTTTCAAGCAATTCATTGCTAATGACAAAAGATTCTCATTTTTTTAAGTCTTTCAACGAACTGTCGTGCAAGAAACGCTCATTCTTTACACATTGCATGCGGGCCTCGAATCACTGCGACTGAAATTATTATTGTTATTAGTAAAACTGGCGGAAGTGCGAAAATAGCACACACACACACACACACACCGAGAGATAGAGAATTCAATTGAAATAAGTCGAGTTTTTCGGGCATAGCCCGAATTAAGACTTGAGAAGCTTCTGTTCCGAAAGCACCAAATTTCAATCAACTGACCTTTCTGACGATATGCATTACCGAAATGTTGAAAAACAGACAAAAAATAAGCCAGAGCAAACGATTCCCGCATCAAACAGTAATTGAATCCATTTCCTTCACGAACTCTTTGAACAAGCTTTAAAGTGTCAGTCGATTGAAGGAAAAGTAGCGATCGATGAAAAAAAAAACAAAAAAAAGAGAAGAAATCATCATTTTATTTGTTTACATCGTCGATTTTGCCGTTTGCAGCTCGTTTATCCACACCAAGCCGAAAAATTGTTTGCATATTTTCGGAATTTTACATTGAAAATTCAATATTCTATTTTTAAGTGAGCATGTATAAGCGGCAATCTGTATCATTCCGCATCATTTATTGCCACTCAGAAATTGTGAAAACCAATTATAATTTCATCGGTATTTGTGATTCAGCGTTTGTTCATATGGATGTGTGTATGTGTGCGGTATGTGTGTGTGTGTGTGTGTGTGTGTGAGAGCGAGACCGAGATTGTGTATGTGCTGGTGTGCATCATTATTTCGATTCGCTGTTTTTTTTTCTTCTTTAACGGTGTGAAAGTGTTCGTTTTTCGTTTGCTCTCCCGTCAACGACTTAGTATTTATATCTACACATATATGTATGAAATCGACCCAAATTCCATGTGCATGCTCTCTCAAAATATGCTTAGACATCGGAGAGAAAGAAGAATTGAACATTACAAACGAAAATTCGAAGCAACAAGCGATTCGATGCAAAACAAGCGTCGAGTCCGTGAATTCAATCCAGACAATAACACAACTACACGCATACACACGATGCCAAATGAAAAAAAAATCCACACAAACCCATTTCAAACATTTATTTTCACACATGGCTCCAGATGATGATCAAAACCGCTTGAAATTCAAATCGGTTGTCGGTTTCTCATTTTCTCTCATTCTACACTCGATTCCAACGATTTGGATGTCGAAGCTCTTGAAATGCACTCTGATCCGCTTGTACATTGTATGTACGCGCGAGCGCGCTAAGATTTTAAACACTTTATTAAACAGTTCATTTGATACGAAGATTTTCAATGGATTTTCGCCTTTATAACAAATACCCGATATTACGTTCAAATGATTTAATGAGTTTGATGGCGATGATCGCAAATGAATGGCGTAAGCTGAGACGAGTCGAGCGAACGGGTGAAGCGAACGCATATCGTGCACATGTTGCTTTTGCTAATGAAAAAAAAACGCGTCTTCGGCACACGCTGAATTTCACAGATGTAGACGATCGACTATTGCACAAACAACAATGTAAACAACATCCAAACGGAAAATTCTATTTTGAAAATAAAAACAAAACATCAAAACAAATCCAAGCTGCTTATTAGCCGATTTAATGTGTCAAAGGATTACCTAGCTATAGTTCGTAATGAAAACTTTGTCCTGAACACACACCAGGCGAAATGGTTTATTTGGCACAAATTAAATCACACAAAGTTTGCAAGAAGTCTCATAAAATCCGATTTGCTCATAAATTTTTGGAATTTATTTGCTTTTATCGACTCAAACACACCGTCCATTTGTTTGGCAAGTAAACGAAACTGAACTTTGGCGATGAGCATATTTTAGATGAATTGAAAAGTCATGGTCAGTGCCAATTTTCTTCTCTCATTTCGACAAAATCTATATTTCAAGACAATGAATGGGTTACTTGTTTGATTTCCATTTGCATAAACTGAGACGAAAATCAAAACGAATATCACTTTTGTTTAGAATAAGGGCGATCAAATGCAAATTTAAAAGCAAATTGGTTTAAATTCAAAATCGATTAGTTTGTTGAGATTGAGCCAACAGTTTTCCCCCTTCCATATTGAATGAAGTTTGCCTTCGTACACATTGGAAACAATGGAAATTTTGTTGAAATTGCGTCAAGTTTACAAACGAAATTCTTACAAAGACTATTAAGAAAAGTCAATGAACATTTTAAATCGGACACAAGTTCAATTGCGCCAAAAAAATACGTTTTATTGATTGGTATAGAGAAGTATTGTGAAAGGGAGAACGCAAGAGAGAGAACGGGAATTGTGAATGAGTGAATCATTTGTGCAAAATTTTGCATATTGCAATTTTGTGAACAAACACAAACATCAATTTACTTCTCGTCTATTCACTTGCTTATGATGCATCGCAGTATTAGTTTTTGATTTACCGTTTATTTGCATTCATATCCTTCGGCGTAAAAAGAAAGTCGAAGCAAAATGACAAAGACTAATCGAGGGAGAAAGAGAGAGAGAGAGAGAGAGAGATAAAGAATAAAGAGAAGGAGACATAAAAGAAAAAAAAGTCAACAGTTGTGACATGACTCATTTCCCGCCGTCAATCAAAAATATACGACACATTTTCAAATGTGCATTGGCATTTTATATTTTGCCATTTGCTAAAATAAAATACCGACATAATCTGCTAAAGCGATGCAGCTAATTGTGTTAGAGTGTGCAATTAATGCTTCGAACGTAATGATTATTCATTGCTTTTGTTTTGTAAATAAATCACTCGATAAATTGGCCATAATAAAATCCGAATCATTTCTAGAGCTGTAACAATTGCGAATAGTGTGAGAGAATGAGTGGATGAGTGAGTGTGGGCAATTGAATGAATTTCTATCTTTCAGCAAACCATTGCTTGGTCTCTTGACTTTATGGACATTGTAGCGTCAATATGCAAATCGATTGCATAGCATATGATAACCTATCCGATTGCAAGAATGATTTGGCAGGTTGAAAATGCTTTTATCTCAGTGTGTTTAGCACTGCCGCTGCTGGCTCTTACTGCACTATGTGTATAATAAGCAGCAGTTTTGTTTGGCATTTGGCTGCAAGGGATAAACGTTGTTGCAATTGCAAGCATGAACCCAAATACAAACCAATCGATTCATAAATAAAAACAAACAAGAAAATTGTTACAAAATTCAACGAAACAATAAATCTATCTATCTGAATCGAGTTGTGCAAATATCAGTTTTTGTATATTCTTATTATTATTAAAATGACATTGTTGAGTTTTTGCTTGACGCTCACAATCACTGTTTTCCATTCTTCCATTCATCTCTATTATGATTATATTGCTGTGTTGATGTTGCCGTTGTTGTTTTTCACTTTGTGCACAGATTCTGTTTGAATGTGCAAAAATGTGCACGGTTTTCTGTAGGAAAAATGACGACACACAACGGTGAACAGCAGCTGAACTGCATAACGATTTCAATATTCACAGCTTCGAATCGTCTTTATTTTCACTCTTCAGTGGTATTAGCTTAAATGCTTTTATCTCTCCTTTCGTTCGCTCATCATCACTTGTGATCGTGTGTTTTTTTCTTCTTCTTCTATTTTTTTGCTCAAACTTTTTTTCTGTCTCGTTTCGGACTTGCACTATTTATTCAAATTGAGAGAAGGTAAATAACGAAAAGTGCATAAAATAATTTGCACGACTTTTCTTCGTTTTGTTTGTGTGTATGTATGTGTGTGTGTGTGATAGATGAAGAGATCGCTGGATTGCAAAGTGTGAATGGAATCGCTGAGGGCAATAGTTGAAAAAGAAATAAGAAGAAGACAAAAAATTGAGAGAAAGAGAAAAAGAAAAATCATGAAGAGCGATTGAAATGTAGCGCACAGAATGTGCGATTATAATTCTCATTCTCGTTCACTGTGCGCGCGTTCTGGTTTGCTTTTTTTTTCCTTTTTCGCTGTTTTTTTCTCGTTTGTTTGATTGCATTGCTTGGCTCCATTTTATATTCTTATTGGATTGTCATTATCGTTGCATTTAGAGAGATTTTATTTATCTGAGCCTCTAGATGCATAACGGTATATATACACAACAATCAAGCCAAGCAAGCGAATCGAATTTTTTCACCTGTAAAGAATGCCAAGTTTATTATTATTTTTTTACCCTTTTGTTTCGTTTGGCATAAAATTCGAGCTCATCTTGAAAATGTCACCATTCATATTTATTTATCATAAAATAAATGTAGTTTCCATAAAATCTTCCTTATTCCAGTACAGCCCATTTCGTTCCATTTTGGACGAGTGTGTCGAACAAAAGGTAGCGAAATAATGTTATAATTAGAGGTGATATGAAAATGAATTTGAAAACATTTTTCAAAACGCTTATATTTTGGGGAACAAGTGCGATAATTAGAAAAAAGAGAAGAGGAGCCGGATTCATGGAAAATCCACATTGCCGGTTTGGCATTTCTCCATCTTTGCCATCGTTGTTGTCGTAAAATATTTACTCGAAAATCGCGGCATTTTACTTCGTTTCCAATGTCAGTCGTTCTCTCCTCCATCTCTGTATGTTTGTACCGCGTAATCTAACCGCCAAGTGCACTTTTGAATCACGTAATTCAGCTCCTTTCATCGTGTTGAGGCTGACAGAAGGGCACAATTTTCAGTTGCGCCTGCATACACTTTTATACAGAAGCATTAAGCGTGACATCAAGATGCTTAAAAAGGTCATTCTCATTCGGGGTGCAATGAGAATGGCATTGCAACGAGAGGAATAAAAATGAATGAAAATAAAAAGGATTTTCATCGCAATTTTATACGAACTTGACATTTCCGCAATCATTTTTTTTTCGCTCTCTCTTTCTTCGTTTTTAAACCAAGAATTAAAGTCTTTGTTCGGTTAATCAGTGGCCACAATGGATAGAGTGTGAGCAATGAATGACGAAACGAGAAGCAAAAATAAAATTTTTTGAGCCGAGCTGTGGTTTTGCATTCAAGCAGCTTTTTTAGTTGAGCGCTTCGGGTGCGACTGAGTGTGTAAAAGTTTTTTCAGGTGCATTTCGGTTGTAAGAAAAATGTGGGACATTTGCTAATCACTGTTTCCGAATTGACGCTACACCGTCGATTATACAATATGCAAAAAAAAAACACGAAATGAATAAAATCCGTTGATGTGTTTTTTTCTTCACATTTTTTAGGTAAATCTTTTAATTTGTGAAATGGCTTCAATAAATTTTATCCGTCTGTTGCAGTTTTTTTGAGTGTTGTTGCTTGCTTTCGATCTTTCTCTCGTTATTTTTGGCTTGAATCCGACAAGTTAGTCATAACATAACTGTTTAGACAAAGTCTTATGCTCTAAAATTAGAAAAGAGACACAGAGAAGAAAACGACAGCAGCAGTAGCAGCAGCAGCAGCAGCAACAGCAACAACAAGCAAAAACAAACAAACGAAAGCTAAAGAAAAAAAAAATGCAAATTGTCATCATAGATATTAGCAATATAATGAAACAGTGAACAATTCACATGAGCTGTTGTCTTTGCGACGAGATGAGTTTTAAATAATTTCAAAAGTGATGTGTGCGACGTGATGCACACACTGAATGCTGAGCATGTCGAACGAACAAATCTGCGAAATACTTGAGTTTTGAATGTTCAGACATCGTTAAAACAAAAGAGCGCTAAAAAAGATTTTATGTATCATACCTGTGTGTATGCGATGTATGATGTGTGTTTTTTTTCTGTCATACATCTTGTCTTCTTCATTTCAATCTCTGTCTCTCTGTGTGTTTTTTTCTGCTGCTGCTGTTGTATTGTTAACACAATCTTGGGTAACATTAATGCGCTAATTATCATTTCGTCTACATTCCAAATAAAATCACTCGAATGACACATTCGACCGTTCATTGAAATGTATACAAGTTGCAAGAGATTGAACAACAAACAAACAACAAAAACACAACAAATTGACAGAGAAATGAATCCGCTTGAAGGTGGGCTTGATTGAAGGAGTTGCAGAGTGAGAAAAAAAAAGACGAAATATACATTCATTTTTTCTGTTAATAAGTTTTTGCGTCAACTAACAACACGACGGCGAACAGTTGTCGGTCGGTCATTTGTAGAAAGAAGAAAAAAAAACGATATATATATTTTTGAATGACATCATCCATTTGTGCAAACAAAAAGCCATATTTATAGACACATAGACATTTTGAACTTGAATTAATATCTTTTCCTCTTTGTTCCTTTTCTGTTTCTCTCCCTCTCTCGCTCTCTTATTTAGGTGAGTTGTATTGTGATCGCTAGCTGCACTCCATTGTTTTGTTTGGCCATATCGTGTGGTGAGATAATAGTGTAATAGCGGCCTATTCTAAATTTAACGCAGGTATTTAGTGTGTTATCTCTAATTGATAGCCTCCAAAGATGTGTGCAACAAAGGCGGCTAAAGTGTTTCATTATGAAACGAAAATGATTGTGCATGCACAAAGGAATGCCCATTTCCCACACCATGAGACTATTGCTTGTGACTTGTTTGATTTTAATTTTTGTATGCACGCTTTTTGTTCTCTATCTTTTTTTCTTTCGTTTTCATTTGTTTCGGTTTTCATGATATATTTTTTTTTTCGGTGTGCGACCAGACACATCGTCATACACAAACACATATATTTAAATATTATTTGCAGAAGCATTTACTGTTGCCCGCTCAAATATATCAAAAGTGAAATCAATTTTCGGCAACGGAATAGACGAGACCTGAACCGCGTACGCTGTTTGCATAGTGAATTATTGACTGGATCGTTGCGATTATTTGCGAATATGAAGTGGCCTCGTTTTTATTTTGACGATTTCAATCATTTTGCATATAAACAACCAGAAAATCGATATTTCATGCTGATGATGATGATGATGCTGCTGCTGCTGCCGGCCGGCTCACTTGCCTCTTCCACGCTCTCTATGTTTGATTTGGGCATATTGTCGCGGCTTTGAAAATCGAATAAACCGATAGACACCCAAAATTAAATGTGCCACTAAATCGATTGTGGTCGAACAAAAACGGACGCGCGCAGCCGACACCATCGTACCACTATGTCATCGTATATGGAAAATGCATTGAAATAGATTCAACCATAATTTTAATGACAAATCTAGAGTCGGATACGATTAGCATGGGGAAGTAGGAATGAAACAGAAAAAAAAAATTCGGCGTAAAATCCCATTCACATGATGCACATGTGCACGCGCGCTGTGTGCAATTGCCTCACATGAAATATTAATTATCCATACGATTACTATTAAGATAAATGCATATTTATTTTGGGAATGAATTATGGCAACAAATGGTAGCGCTGTTGAATAGCTCTCTCTCTCATTGTGTGTGTGTGTGTGTGTCTCTGTCGCTTCAGTTCGTTTCGGTTATGTGCTGTGCATATGCCAGTTTTGTATGCCATTTAAGCGTCAATGATGTGAAAAATCTTGCTTAATTTATTGGAAATACTGAAAGCACGCACTGAAATGTCGAAATAAATTAACAAAACATACAAGCGACAAAGCAAACGAGAGAAAAAAAAAATGCAAACGACATGTAAATCATCCGAAAAGCCAAGTGAAATAGCGTTATTTTATGAAAATAAATTTGATGAAAGAATAATTCATAAATTCACCGTGCGAATCCGTATAGTGAGCTATGTTGAGGCACATTCACAACTATGCTGCCTCTGTCTCATTCTTTCTCTCTGTCTCTTTCTCTCACTCAACCAACTAAATTAATAAATTGGTCAGATTTTCTGACACTAATTGCAGAGAAAACGGCGCCAAAAATTAGAAATATTACGAATCGCATTTGCGCTGCGAAGTGAATCAAACCACGACACACACGAAAAATATACGACAAGTGTCGATTGATGTTGATTTCCCTTTTATGTGTCAATTTGTGATGCGTACCGTGCTCTCGTGATCTGCCGCTGCTGCTACTACTGCTATCTGTTTTTTTTTCATTTCGTTACGTTTCGTTTAGTTTCGATCATAACATGCTCCCATTTCAATATTGATATAATCTGTAATCGGACTAAATGTCATTATGATATGGGTAAAAATAACAAGTGGCACTCATATCAGATGTGACAAAATGTCTTAGAACAAATGAAGTGCATGTTTTCCGCAGTGGCCGAGAGAACGCGCAAGAAAAAAAAAAGAGAGAGAGAGAGTTCTTTGTGCGAGATCACGCTGTGCCGTCAGTTGACTTATTTATCATTTGTTTTTCATCTTTCACTTTAAGTACTTAACTATATGTGCTCGGTTGTTGCGACTGTTTCAGAGTGTATTTTTTTTCGCTCTCTTGCTCGTTTACTTCTCTTCGCTTCTCTATACATTAATGTGTGCACATGCCCGGTGTGTGTGTGTGTGTGTGTGTGTGTGCGTACAAAATATGTGATTCTTACGAGGCTAATCTGTAGCATTCATGTGTAAAAAAAATAGTGCGCGCACACCAAACGAAGAAGTATGGATCGTTTACATCAACGTGTGTCAACCAACTAATATGTTTCTTAACGATGTAGCCGTATTTTTTCCCACATTTCTTGTCATGTTGTGAAATATAACATTTAAATAGTTGCAATAAACTGAAATCGACACATTTCAAACGAAATCCAAATGTCTAGCAGGAAAATGAGTTTGGGAGAGTGAGATTGAGAGGGGAGATACACCTTCGACAACTGAGTATACAACATAATAAGGAAAGTAAAATTGTCGTTGGTTGATGTGGTTGCTACTGCTGTTTTTTTTTCTTTTCGTCGTTGTCAAAAAACGAAGAGAAAAAAAATCATAGTCGAAGTGAAGAATAAACAAATAAAATAAGTTTTTGAGTCAGCGAGGTAGATTACTCGAGATGCTGTTTTCAACGGTTTATAGATCATGGTTATCTGACTCGCTGTTTACTCCGCTCCGAAAAGCTGTTTTATGTTTACAATTTTATTCCTTGTTGCTGGTGGTGAAACAAAGTATAAGCTCTTTTTGGATGAGATCGCTATAAAATGACGCACAGGAAATCGATTTTGCCTCGCTATCAAACGACCTGAAAATGGAATGGATGGTTTGGTTACCGATGTATGTTCTCTCTCTCTCTCTCTCTCTCTCTATATATATATATATATATATATATATATATGATGCTCTTTGTCGCTTTGACGAGCAGCATCTTTTCATTCTTGGTGAAGAGAGTGAAAGAGAGAAAGAGAAACACAGTCGGAGAGAGAATATATCGGAGAAATAGTCAGCATTACGACGAAAAATGAATTCTAGCTCATGAAATTATTTTCGCTGAGAACGAAACCAATTTACTTGAATTTAACTATGAAATCCTTTCGGTAGTTTTCCGATATTTTACCATTTCGAAATGCTCATTTTCTAGAGATATTCGTGCAATTTCCTTTTGCTTCGAAATAATTCGAATGTTCAGGAAGTCAACGTGAAACAGAGAGAGCTGTATCTCCCAGTGTGTGTGTGTGTGTGTGTGTGTGTGTGTGTGTGTGTGTATCGAAATAACCAACTAGAACAGCAGCAGCAGTAGAAGCAGCAACAATAAGAAGCAGAATAAATATTCCGATTGAATGATTCACGTGATTTTTGGCCAGTTGGCCAATTAGAATGAATTTGGTATTTTATATCGAATTTCATTTATTGCATGAAAAAGCGCCCAAAATTCAATGTCTGCCAAAAGACTAGAACGATAGAAAGTTTACAAGAGCGGGTACAATGCGAGTAATTTATGGCAGTTTATCTATTTGTTTTTTTTTTGTTCACACAATAAACGTCCTTAATGAGAGTCAGAGTGGGAGGATCCCGCATATTTGTTGCACATTTTAAGCAAATGAACTTCATTTCAGCAACATCGAAAACGATGCAAACTATTACAATTCAACGACGACGGAATGATTCATTTGACAACATCTACACATTGGTGCGCGGGGAAATTGTTGTTGCATTTTCCAATAATTGTGTACGGAATTTGCTGATCTGAAATTAATCGGTTTGTTTGTTCGTGTAGCTCATTGTGTGTTGTTATGTCTGTTAGACACCAATTTCACGTTACACATCGACTCGGTTAAAGCTTTGCACGGCAAATTAACGCACAAGAGGCGCGAGTATGTGTGATTTTGTGCGTACACATCTACAAAATGTGGAGCGACCGCGTTTTTTGGTGACGCCCGCGCGAGCACGAGCAAGTCAGACAATGGATGGCGCTCTATTTCGCTATGTTTTCCACTTTCACATCGCCATTTTCGTATTGACGTTAATGATGATAGCACAGACGAAAACACAAGAATGCATCAGCTAAATTAACACACGGTGTGTGGCCCAGTGCCAGCGAGAGAATGCATTGCATATATATATATATATATATATACATGCATGCATGCTCGCTCTCGTTCACTTTAAAAACGCTTACCATATCGAATTCTCTTGAATGGTTTTGTTTTAATTATGCAATTATAAACGCAATAAATATTAATTATTGCAATTAATTTACAATTATTATTGTTGTTAAATATTTGATATTGTAATAAAACAATATTGTGTATGTTTTCTCTGTATGTTAATTATTTTGATTGTTCGATATTATTATCGTCATTTCAATCAACGTCATCATCGCCAAATCGATACGCTTTCTCTCTCTCTCTCTCTCTCTCTCTCTCTCTCTCTCTCTCTCTCTCT
>NW_022601467.1:17501593-17502403 GCF_009176505.1 Sitodiplosis mosellana | reverse complement strand
TCTCTCTCTCTCTCTCTCTCTCTCTCTCTCTCTCTCTCTCTCTCTCTGTATATGTGTGTGTGTGTGTCTGTCTGTCACTTTCCCGCTCATTCATAGTTGCAGTTTTCACCACCACCTCCACCATGCCATGCCGAGCAAGAGCATGTGTGTATGGTGAATAGCTCCCTTACCTCTCCTCTTCCTCTTCCTGCTCCGCACAGGGGCTAACCCATAATTCCAATCATGGCATCGGGACCACTTTTGTTATGTCATGATATTATGCGTCGATGTTCGCGATGCATTGCATTCAAATCATGGCACATAATAGAGCATTCGATGCATTATTACACCACACTTCCTGAATCCCATACATATTATACATACAAATATTGATGGTGTCAGTGCTGCAACATTTATCACTTATATGCACGAAGCACAGTGTCGGCACAGAGAATGATGCCTTTCAAACCGCCGATTGATTAGAATTTGCATTTGTTTCGGCTTCGGCTTCAAAGAGATATTTTACAGATTATTTTCCATTAAATTTCATCGAACACCTACACCAGACATCCTATTCGGCATTCATACACCGATCAGGCACATCGGCTTTGTTCAAATTTTTACCAAAAATCACCGTACATATCTCATTTGCAATTAATTTTAATTGTTGTGCATCAGAAGCGCTGGTTCAGACAAGAGACGAAAATTCTTTGCATTTTTTTTGTCTACCATTACTTTGTACTCGAAAAACATGAAAGATCCTTCATGTACTCTTCATGTGCCAACACACACACACACACACACACACACACACACACACACACACACACA
>NW_022601467.1:17500881-17501583 GCF_009176505.1 Sitodiplosis mosellana | reverse complement strand
CACACACACACACACACACACACACACACACACACACACACACACACCAGACATCCATTCGACAGATAATGAGATTGTGCCGATTGGTTTGATAAAACTGTCTCAAGAAACAACATACTTGCAATTTAATTATTGACCGATTCGTCAATTCAATATTTGGCATTTTGTAAATGCAATTACAGCACCAGTAATCAAATGAAAATCTTCAAAGTAAATTGCATTCAATAACCAAATTGTACTGTTTCCATGTCGATCTCTTCATCTCTCGGCCTCTCTGTCTGTTTTCAGCTCGATTCACGGAGAAGCCAATACGATTGATGATTTGCTTTGCATGCGCCGAAATTCCACGTTCGAAGCGTTTTCGGATTGATTGATAATCACATTTGTGGTATATTCGCCATACGCAATATTGACATGGCATATTTATACAGAACGATGACAATCAAAAATTATTCCAATAATTCCTTTAGATTTGTGAATTAATGCCTTTTCTATTTGGATGGTCACACTCTTGTCGTTCGCAGGCATTAGAAACCACTTTCAAACAGTTGTGCACTATTAAAATTCATCTCTCTCTCTCTCTCTTTCTGGTTCGATGAGAATGAGAACACCGAGTCGTTTCGAATGACTCGAATATTGAATACGCTTTGTGCTCCCGCCCCCTCCCTCTCCATCCCATTCTCTCTCTCTCTCTCTCTCTCT
>NW_022601467.1:17465351-17500781 GCF_009176505.1 Sitodiplosis mosellana | reverse complement strand
CTCTTTCTCTCTCTCTCTCTCTCTCTCTCTCTTTCTCTCTCTCTCTCTCTCTCTCTCTCTCTTCATATCTCATAACAATAAGCCAATCGCACACATTCTCTCGCTCAAATTAAGCTGAAACAACTACCAGATGCTCTTCTGTTTATTTGGAATTTAATTTTCACCTTACATTCTTCCATTGATTTGTGCAGTCGTATGTGGTTCAATTTGTATGTGGTCTGGGTGAATTGTGGAAATTCCTGAGCTGTGTGACATCGAAACATTCACACCAAGTTCAGATTGGCACTGATGACTGACAGTGGCGAGTGTATGTGTGCGTGAACGATTCCACGAAAATGAATGCCATTGCTATTGTTTTTTTTTGTTTTCTAGCGAAATGAAAATTTTAAACACAGATTGAATTAGATGAATCAAATATGTCGATTCATTTGGAATCGATTGAGCCGAGCGGGATAGAGAAACTCGTGATTTGATTTGTTTAACCGAAGAAAAAAAAATTGATCAGATTGAATCATTGAAAACCTTGATATTTTTTTTTCTATTCGTTTGATTGTTTGTTTGTCTGTCGAAATCATATAGACAGCATGTCAAACATACCAGCCAACCAATAAAGGTATTTTGAATTTAGATATTGATATTTAAATTACAAACCAACAAAGTCCATGCCAAATGGGTTTATCGCCTTGGGAATACCGTAAATTATATCCAAACGCTTTGGCATTACATTGACGATATTCAATCGAATTTCCTCATTCCTTTCACGGTAATTTTTGGAATATTCAGAATAATCAAGTGTTTACAATGTTCGTTGGCTACCAAACAATCAACTATAACACAATGTATGCACCAAAAAATGACAACTATTCTATATAATGCAATCATTGAAAGCAGAGAACGGGAGAGCGAGCGAGTGATCGAGCGAGCGACCGAGCAGAAGCTTTCCATATCGAAACGATGCATTTACAACAATTTTCATTCGATTTTGTAGAATGGTCCATTGTTATGTGCAGTTGTCATGCCAACAACAAAATACACCGGAGTTTAAACAAAAAGATGAATCAAAATTAAAAGATGTGTCCAATTGAAAATCCATTGACTCAATACTCGGTGAGCAAACTGATTGCCGTATTTTATATTTGTGTCTGTATGTCTTGTTCGCACCTTTCCACTTTCGGTTCATGTCGCCTTTAACCTTATGAAGCCTGCTTGAAATGAAAGCAATGAATTGCGTCAAAATACACACATTTATTTATATACATTTGTGCGTTGTATTGCAAATCTCTCGGTGTGATTGAAAACAATTTTGCACATTCATCGGCACCGAATGCGTACATTGAACATGGAGAGCGATCGCATTGAAACAAAATCAATGTAATCAAACGGTTTGGATTTTCAATGTGCAACATTTTACATGATTGAAACACTCGAAAAGTTGTTTCGAATGTTTTTCTCTCTCTCTCTCTCTCTCTCTCTCTCTCTCTCATTCTCTTTCCGTTTTCATTCATCATTCATTGTTGTTTTTGTTCGGTTGTCGATGTTGTCACATTTTAACGCCTTTGCCACCAATAAATGAATGGAAATTCGTGAAAATGTTCACATTCGTGCCAATCGTACCGATCAATCGTAGTAATATTTGAATCCTATTAGCTACGAAATTTCTTAATTGCATCGCTCTGTGGGAATTTTCTGCGACCGCACGCCAAAATCAGTATGAGTTTGTGTTATTTGGTGGTCATTACCACTGTCACTGTTGCTATTACTGCTGCTGTTGTTGTTGTTGTTCATCACCGCCAACTAACGAGGACGACGATATGGTGGTGAGTGGTGACCGACCAACCAACCGAAATGAGATATTCAGCAATATCATATTCCAATTTCGAAAAACATATTCTCGAAAATTCAATTATCCATATGAAAAACGGTGTGCGGTAGAGAAGTTACCGAAATGGCTGGCTAAACGATGAAACAAACATTTTTTTCGTTGTTTTTGTTGTGAAAATGAAACGAAAAACAACGCATTGGTGCGATTTTGTGGGGATGAAACAAAAGGTCATCACAGGGCCCAGACATAACCAAAATGTATACAGGATATTAAAGTACCCGGGTCGGTGTATGTGATTACTGTTTATTTATGTTATTTCTGTCGATTTCGAAATGGTCGTCGTGTATCGGTGATAAAGTTCTATGTGTAGTGAAACGGTGAACGAGGAAAGAGCGAGCGAGCGAGCGAGTTAACGCGCACCCGCGCGCGCCCGCTCAAAAGAGTAAGAGCATGAGAAAAAGAGAGTGAATAGAATCAACAGCAGCAGCAGCAGCAGCAGCGACAGCTAAATGGACGCATCCGCAAAGGAAGAGTTGTGAGAGAAGATTAGATTCGAATATTTCATGATATTTCTATGGTAACGCTGTTGTGCGTTCATTGAACATTCCACAGATGGGAATTGATCAAGTGGTGGGGACAGTTTCAGAGGCAACGTCAATTCGTTGCCGATGGGAGTGATTGGGCCAACTGTGGAAACATTCAATAAAATGCCCATTGAATTATTAAATGGTAATGAACGCTTTGTTGTATTCAATATATCTAAGATCATTCCGGGTGGCACAAACACACATACATACACACAAACGTACGTTTGCACCGTATTTGCGGCCAAGCATTTCGACTTCGATATTAATATTTATGTGCATTTTTGCCAATGTTCGACTTACGACTTATCGCAATATCATCATAACACATACACACTCACTCGATATGTACTTGTACCGCGCGTAACATCTGGAATTGTGTTAAACCAATGGCATGAGTACAGCCACGATGATGATGATGATGACGACGGCGGCAACGACTACGGGAGCAGAATCATCCACAGTAATAGTATCATAGTTCATATAGTTCAGTAGTCAAAACGAGAATCTATGAGCTGTTTGTGCAGCATATTATGTGGGCTCTGGTGTTCACCGCCGGAGATGAAGTCGTTTTTCTCTCTTGCTATTATTTTTGCAGAAATATATTATTTTTTACTGTTGTTGCGTTGTGCCTGTTTTCCTCGATGCCGATTCAGTGGGTTTTGCATTTTTTGTGTCGACAATATTAACTGCTTTAGTTTCGAGCCACAAAAGCGTGCATTGTTGTGATAATATCGACACACTTCGAAGTTCAAAAAGTTGAACAGAGAATTTTTCGTAATGCAAACAACAACAATAAAGTGAGTGTGTATGTTTGTACACTCTTAATGCGCCCAGAAGCCTAAAGACTTTGTGCTTTGAAAAGGCAATATAAATACTTTTAAGCGGTCAAGAGTGCGAATCAATCGTCTCGAATTGATGTCAAAATCTATTTGACAGACGATGAGATAGAGCAAGAGACAGACAGAGAGAGAGAGAGAGAGAGAGAGAGAGTGAGAGAGAGAGAGAGAGAGAGAGAGGCATAGAAATGAAGCGAGAGTACAGACACCTCTGCAACATCGTGACGATTTTCCACTAGATACACGAAGCCAATTTGATCGCATCCGATGGAATACACATGCACATATACATAGACGCACACCGAGTATAGAACAGCGCACAAAGGTGACATTCCCAAGGGCATCATTTGTTATTTGTTCTATCTATTTGTTTATAAACTCGGTGTGTCACTGTCTTTTCCCCGCACAATTCGTTTGCGGTTTTCACGGTATATTTCAATAAAAGGTTGACCACTGGCATTACCATCACGTCAAGCCAATGTGTGTGTGTGTGTGTGTGTGTGTGTGTGTGTTGGCATTTCTGTATTGAGAATAGCGGTAATAGATCCACCACCGGAGCCCCAACATTTGTATTCCACATTTACGTTTCTAACTAGCCCGCAATAGTTTTTAATTTGTCAGTTGATGAATTACGTTAAATTATTGATTTATGTGCTTGGACATAGATATTTCTTTCTGTTATCAATGCATTTATTTTGGTGGAAATTTCTGCGTGTCTCTTGCTCCAAGCAACTTTTTCTTGTTTTTTTTTTTCATTTCTGTTGCCGTAACGGATAGTCGTTTTCCGCTATAACCACTTTAATCGTGAAGGAAAGTCCATTTCAAAACAAATCCCTCCTCCCAACAATTCGTTGAACGTATCAATTATACTGTGTACATGGGATGTGCTGAAAACGACTACGCTTCGTTTAAATCATTTTTCTGTTTGCATTTTCCCAAGGCACAGTTCAACCTCAATGTTGCTTTGAAAAAGCCATTTGAAAATCAGTTCACAATCGATGAGGGAAAAAAAACTACATTTAATTGTCTCTAATGAGCATGCAATTCGATTCGATTTCTCCATTTCCATGGAGAAAGCCCATTTAGCTTTGTTTTTCTGTGTTTTCTCCTATTTCTTCGGTGCTCTGCTACAAATCTAGAACAGTTGATGACACACACACACACGCATATGATTGGAATGCAAACAAAAAACCATCATCATCCAGTTATTCTCATCGCGCAGCATATATAGGATTGTCAATATTGTTGTCGATGGGGTATTGTGTTACATTATTGCAGCAGATGCGTACCGCCAAAAAAATACCTCACCCAATCTCTCTGTCGGTCACTCTCTGTTTTTTTCGAAGAATATCGTAATTAAAATGAATAAATATTGCAAAATACGCAATCGTACATTTGGAATCGTAATTTGTCACCGGAAATGTTAACTGATTGACTTTGTTTCGGGCAGGGAATAGAACCGAATTCCCACTGCCGTAGCTGCTCTGCTGTCACCGTTTTGCTGGAAAGTTAGAAAGAGAGCCAACGAGCGAGCGAGAAAAAAAGCCATTGAAAATAGTTCAAATTACAAATTGAAGGAACTAATCCGGTTGAGGGTGATTGGTTTTGGTAGAGCTGCCCCGCTAGACTTAATATTTGAAACAAATTGTACGGTGTAATTCGAGTTCGGGCATGTTCCTAATCATTTTATTCTCATTATTTTGACGGAACATTTTTTTTTTCATTTCATTGCGCCCGCTTTATAACTCAATGCCTTTTCGACCGATTCGTGAAAAAAAAATGTTGTTGTTCACGATGAATCGCTGTTTTGTTTGAATTCAATCTACCCTCAAAATAAAAATTGTCTTGCCTCGCGCGCGTGTGCATTTTCACGTCCAATTTGCGTATTTTGGCAGTAATAAGAACTCATACCATGCAATAATGGAATAGAGGAGATCGATTTGGTTCTTTTTTCTCTCTTTATACGTGAGGGGTTGTTTTCGACCATGGATTGTGTGTACACAACAAATGAGTTTATAATTGAGATCCAATAGACGACACGGCTATTTTTTTCATCGCTAATCGGAAAATTAACGGCACAAACATCAACATTTCATTATCCTTTTCCGTTTTTTTTGGTTTAACAAAAAAAAGAAGCCCGAATGGAATTAAAGAGCGGTTGCAAAGTAGACGTGCCGGAGTGTGAGCATTTGCGAGCGAGCAAGCAAGCAAGTTACTGAATAAGTGGGAGAGTGAAAAAAGTAATTTGTATAATTAAAGAAAGTGAGTTGAGAGAGAGCACACTGGAAAAAAACGCAAGGAATAATTAAAAGTGATTAAGATTAAAAACCACAATCATCGTCGACGTTATTCGAACAATGGCTGACGATGCTTTTGTTGGTAGAAAGAGCTCACGCATTTTCAATGTTATTTCTTCAAATTTATTTTCATTTACCACCAAAATAAATATTTAAGCGTTAAGCACGCCAATTTCTGGTTTTCTCGACTCTTTTTTTTTCATCGTCTTCTTATTTTCGCTTCTGACATTTCATTTTCATTTTGTGCTGACCTCTCAATCTTTTGGTGGCTCAAGAGTACAAGAACACACAAACCGACACACGTTCACTCACTCCCTCGAATTTTCCACAAGATTTCAACGGAAAAAAATGCGGATAAATCGCACACGATTCCGATACCTTTGTGGATTTCGGCGAATTAGCATCAAGTTAATTATTGATGATAAAAATGTGAAAATTAAGCCAAACTGAAAAAAATAAACACACAGAGCGGAGAAAAAGAAGTATGAAAAGAAAAAAGCAAACAAGAAGCAGGAAAAAAGAATCATCTGGTGTGACGTGTGCGTGCTGCATAAATAAACACTGAATAATTATATCCCAATTATTTATGACTTTAAAAAATGTTGAAGAGCCACTCATCCGATTCCCAACCAGTTGAAATGAATTAGCCCAACTCATTCATCCAACGCCTAAACCGCATTCATTCCGAATGAATTAATCATTTGCACGCGCATTTTGAAATCGCGTACGCGATTCAATTGTATATTTAGTTGCCCATTCCCCACTGAAAAGGATGGAACTTAATGTTGATGTCTTAGTTGCCACACCGTGTAGGTAGTGAACGCGCCAGATCGCTTGTTCGCTCAATCGTTCTTTCGTTTGTTCGCAAAACCCAAGAATGTTCTCTCGCCACTCATAAAAATAAATTTTTCCTTAATTTGATGGGATTCGATTATCGAATCAACTATGCCGTTCACGTAGCAAACAGAAGAAATGGATTCGCATCGTGCACAATTGGTTCGATGGCCGTTTGAAAAGTACAAAGAAAACACACACACACACACTTACACAAAATCATTGTGTAATGAATGAAAATCGTCGAGAATAAAAACCTTTGTAATGTATCGTTTGCGATTAAATGACGTTAAAAGTTTGCGTGTATTTGTTGAATGCGCCCCTAGTCCTTGATCGAATGACCAAACTTAAAACGTTGCGTCTATGTTTTTTTGTTTGCCCGTCCTATTCTCCGGTTTCGTTGTTGTTGCCAGCGGTCACATCATTCCAATTAACACTATTAGCGCTAAGATTATGATTAAATAAAAGCGATTCGCTGGTAGCTTTTAGCGTTAGCTATTGGGTCCTTCATAATCCAGGATGAACGCGCATCCACTTTGGTTCTTTCTTCTCATAAGTGTAATTAAATCGGCAACATTATTACCATCTTCTATGGATCTTGCTTGTGCCACATAGTTTGGCCGTGGCGCGTTTGACCTTTACATTACACAAGTCGTAACCGTAGGCCATTTCACATGTACAGTGAGTATGTACATATGAAACGTGAGTGCCAATGCACTCAAGTGTTGTCGTAATCTTTTTGTTCTCTTTCTCGCTAACTTTGACATTCTTTGCAATGAAAATGCGCGTAATCGTTTGAATCACAATAACATAACCGTTGCTGTCCACGTACAAAGCAAAAAGAAAGAAAAAATCCGAAACAAAATGACGGCTTGAAAGGAAAGAGGGCGAGAGCGAGAGCGAGAGAGAGAGAGAGAGATTAAGGGGGAGAAAGAGAAATAACGACATCGTTATTTGGCAAACGAAAAATCGACCGTGCATTTCTCTATATTTTAGATGCAATTATATTTTATTTTTTTCTCTCACTTTTAAACGTCGTGTCAAATTGTTGTCGACAACAGGCGGGTTTTTGTTGTCGTTGTTGTTATTGTGTTGCACACAGCAGAAGAACGATGGCAGTGAATTTGTATTAAACAATGAAGCTGGTTATTTGGTCGTGGTCTGGTACTTGTGCCACCGTAATAAAAGGAGTAAAGAGAATCACTTGGTTTTTGAAATGATTAAACATTTACAAGTGAGTCCATTCATCAATCTCACATAACGCCACATTAAATCAATTTGAATGCCCTTACCATGGCTGGAGTGGTGTTCACTGTTCTTATTGTTGAATGTTGAATGTTGGATGTTGTTGCTGCTGCGGTTGCTGTTGCTGGATTGCATTTCGAAGATGTCTAACACAAGAAATTTATAATTATTTCACCAAATGAATACAAACCGCACAAATGAATAAGCCAAACGATGCAATATTCAGCATTCAGAGCCAAAGTGTACATCATTATGCAGGCTGATATCATGCACACCAAAATCGTGCACACATATATACACACACGAAAGACCAACTCCATACACATGCGATAAGTTTTTAAAAACTACGCACACTGGGTTCAATGTGGTGTATGTGTGTGTATTTTTTTAGTTCCTCTTGTGTCGTTACTTATGAAACATTCTTCAGCGTACTCTGATTTACGTGTTTAAAATTTAACCTTGACTTCACTTGGCAGCGTGCAAGCGTTTTCGTTTTTCGTCGTCGTCGCCTTCGTCTTCTTTCTGGTTTTCTCACTCTTGGTGTATATATGTGTGTGTGTGTATGTATGCTTTTTTTACTCAATCATTTCTATTCCAAACGAATACTGGTTTTCGGTTGCCGTCTGCGTTCCATCATAATTGTTGTTGCTTTTTTTTTAAATATATGGTAGTTCAAGAGCCATATGCGATTGTATAACATACACCGACGCGGCAAGAAAACACCATTCAACAGCTATAGCAGCAACAGCCACAGCGAAAAGAAAGACGAAAAAACAAAACGTATAAAAGCTATTAAAGTTTGACATTGAATTTAAGCACAATAAAAATATTCAAGATGGAAAAAAGAATACAGAAGCAAAGAAGAAGAAGAAGAAGAAAAAAGCAATGCGATGTAAATAACGACTCGATTTCTCAATCACAACGAAACTATCCGTGGAAGAAACAGAAAAATAATATCAAAATGTCTTTTTTGCCACATTTTCTATGCATATAAACAATTTGTTAGTTTGTTCGGTGCTATTTCTGCCGTTGACGTTGTGGTTGCTGTTGTTGTTTAGCCACGAATACGATGGAGCAAGAAAGAAGAAAAAAAACAAAGGAAAAAAACAACAATTAGTTGACAAATTTTATTTCTTGTTGCGATGACCAAACTGCCAGCACATTTAACTGAAATGAAAAAAAAACGCGCTATTAGCAAGAAGAATGTAATTTTCGTAGAATTATTTGAAGTAATATATTAATGTATTCGTGTTGTGCAAATGGTCCCACTCTTAAGTCGCGCAGCGGCTATAAGAAGAAAATATAATAGAAAACTGAAGTCATTTCTCCATAATTTTTGTTTTCTCTACTTTTCGAAAAGTAGCTAGTTGGCCAGAAAGTGACAGCGCTGTAGCATATTTTATTCGTTACGACTTTCAAACTTCTTCAGTTTGCAGACAAGTTCAAAATTTACAGCTTCGATCTGACTGTGGCTGAACCGAGGGGGGCAGATAAAAAAGAAGAATGAGAATGAGAATATAACACTGACAATGAGAGAGCCAGTGCAAAATGCAGACACATAGCAGGACGATGCGCGCGCGATATCAAATTGCAAACGAATGTTCTGTTTGATCGTGTCATTGGTTAATACACACGTTTTCATTTCGTGCATTTCATGACAATGTCAGCCAGCGAAAAGCTCTCGATATATACATACAGACACACTAAATTACTTCTTACTTCTTGTTTTGTGCGAGAATAGTTTTCAAACAACACCGAATTATCGTCAACACGCAACGAGATCAAGAACAAGAAACCCATAAGACAAAAATAGCGTATAAAAAGTAAAACTGAAAATTTTTTCTTCTTCTTCTTCTGGTGCTACTGCTGCTATTGCTGCAGCCAAACTCACCGAAAACTCGTCAATTCAGTAGACACATACACGAAACATATGAAGAGAAACACAACACATGCACGCCAACTGACCAAACCAGTTTCGCAGCGCGAACACGAATAGCCAGCGGACGCGAACAACAATAACACCATGTTCCGAATGAAATTTTGCTTTCATTTAAAATTTAAATCGTTTCATTTTCGATACTCATTTTTCTTCTGCGTTTATCTGCTGAGTTATGTGTCAAGTGCACTTTTGTTCCCTTTTGAATCCGATCGCAAAAAGAGCAAAAATAAGAACGCTGAAATCAATATCAATTTATTATTGTTCGTAATAATTTATTATTCGTTGGCTTCAATAAAATATCGAGAGAGAGAGAGAGAGAGAGAGAGAGAGAGTGAGAGAGAGAGAGAGAGAAACAATCACAACATATATTGCTTCCAGATGAATGCATGCATGCAATTCGCATGAATTACGCGTTGATATTTACCTGAACTTCACCTACTCACGAAACCCAGTTGTGCTCATGTCTTAGCCAAATCAAAAGTGGATTGAAACGTGTTGGCAGCTCGGCTTTTGCCGCATCAAAATGCTGATGCTGACATAAAACGTTGCAACATCTTCCGTGAAGAATCATGATTCTTGACATTTCTTGAGACTCAGCATAAATGATTGCGTTCAATCGAAATCTCGATGAACGAACCGACAAGTTTACCTTTTTTTGGGTGGATAGAGGGAGAGACTAACTTCTATTTTTTGAAGCGACGCAAAGGCATCAACCTTAGGCATAACTATTACGCACAGTTTCCCTTCGATTAAATCGTTTAACGATTCACTTGATAAATTTAGAAAACAAAATAAATGAATCACTCTACAGCACCAAGATAAGAGGGACGAGATAAGAGGGACGAACTGTAAACATTCCAAATAATGAATCACATTCTGTTTGACAAGTATTTAAAATGGTACGGAAAAAATATGCTCGCTTTCAATGCTGTGGTGGGCTCCGATGTTGCTATTCAAATACATCGACGATATAACGAAAATGATGCAAACGATTCCAGAAACTGTCTTGAGAAGCGATAAATTTTCAAATTGCCCAAGTTCAGTATCATTTTGAAACGGAGATAAACTTTCAACCGCAATATTCACCTTCCAATCACGCACTCAACCACGCAGAAAAAACACACACAAACTGATCTGATTCTTCCTGTCAAATATCAATGCACATAAATTAATGCGAAAATATAATCGAAGACGTTGAACGAATGAGTGTGAAAGAGTTTCTTCATCCGTTCTCACTTCAGCCGGTATGGTTCTGTATCAGTAGCAGCAGCAGCGTCTCGAAGAAAATGATGGGTTACGGATGAAAATTCAAACGGAGCGAATGAACGATACAAGTGCCTTTTTGGCTCATTGACTTTAGCAATAAATTAGAGATGCTAAACTGGATTTGATTTTATTTATTTATTTATTGAGAGACGGTTTATCGAGTTTTATATGTACATGAGAGAGTGATTTTGTGGGGTAAATGAGGTGTTCAAATCCTCATAAGATGCACGAAATTGGAACGAACACGTGCTCTTGATTTGAATTGAGACATTTTCCCAACAAAATATCGTAACTCGTTCAATCGAATGAAATATGTCTGTTTTTGGCAGTAGTTTGGTTTTGGGTTGAAGAACAAAAATAAACGCCTAATTACGGAATCATGTTTGAAATTTTCCATCAATTTGTTAGAACCTGGAGAGAAAGAGAGAAAATAAAAGTGAAACAAAAAAAATGATAAGTTCAATATCGGTCTAATGAATAAAAGTTTTGCGAACGGTAGATAGGATTTCAACTGTTCGTCCAGGCCATCGGGACACCTGTTTGCCCAATGCTCGAAATCCCCTGCCAAGCACTACTATTCGTTCATCGTTGCCGATGTGTTTGCGTATGTTCACGTTCTCTCAATATGAGATCATATGGAGTGCTTATGATCCGAAATATTGTTTGTTAATTTCATGCTGTGAATTCAAGTTTTTTCCAGCTGAAACTTTTTCAATGTATCGAAGTTGATGGAGTAACAGGGAGAGAAAGAGTGCTTCGGTTCTCGACTCCAAAATATGCTATTAATGAAAACAAATATGAGAACCATTTATGGTTATAAGTTCAATCCAATACCTGAAAGATATTTTGATTTTGATATCTATACAACTTGTTGTTATTGTTTGGGATGTGTGCGTGCCGCAGAGCAACAGTATTATACAAAGTATAAATTGAGTGTGAGGGTATGTATGTGTGGTGTAGAGGAAAAGGAAAATGAAAACGGGAGCGAATTTTAGTTTAAAAAGCGGTAGGCAAACCAATATGTACCTATTATGGTTACAAATCTAATATTTAAAAGCAGTAATATACAACCACGTTTATGTCATGTACTTTTAACCCGTATCACATCCAACAACCAGCATCAAGCCGTCGTAGTCGTCTTCTTCTATTGCACTCGATCTCTTTCTCTCTGCCTGAAAAAGAAAAAGATTGCGTGAGACCGATGATGGCAAATCTCTTAGCCTTATGATAGCTGAAACAGTGTTTGTTTTCAATTTTACGTACATGTTCATGAATACAGCCAGATAAACGCGAAATCTGCGAAAGGATTTAAAACCATAAGAGAACATGTGGGAAAGTAAATACGATGAGATAAACGCATAATACTGGAAAATGTAGAGAAGGAACGATGGCCTTGCCAAAATGCCGGCAATGAGCAGCAACAGCATCGACTTCAGCAGCAGCAGAAGCAGCATCACCAGTGCTAGTTAGCTGGCTGACTGGCTGAGAGAATGAGGAGGAGAAAATTGTACAAGTTTTCTAAAACTCCCATTAGTTTGAATCAAATATATGAATTTAACAGTTGGGTGTGTGGATGCGGCAAACTAAGCGGGCTCTGCCTTCATATTGTGCCGGGCCAACATTCAACATACAAAATCATCATCATTCTCTCTTTTCTTAGGTGCACATGTACAAAATGTATTTTAAGCTTGAGCTGTGTAGATGTTGTTGTTGTTTTTTTTCTCTCTCTCTCTCCCGAATAATACCATTACCACTATATTCGTTTGAACTGGGGAAACTTTCGAGTAATACTAGGTGAAAACTTGAGTGTAACGAAAGCAACAGTAACCAAAACTGTACGATGAACCATAAATGTTGAATGAATGCATTAGAATTGGTTTGGTTCTTGGAGCTCGGTTTCAATTGAATGAAAAGTGTTTTGATGCTTAAAGAAGTCATACAGAATGCTATCTATGAATATAAGACCGTAGTACGTTTGGTTTGGCACAAACTTTGTCTCACATTGTTAATGATGGACGGCACCACCAACAACAACAACAACAACAACCACATAGCCGAAGAATACACCAGTAAATGTGAACCGAAGAATAGTAATAAATCATAGATTGTTGAATAAAAAGTTAATAAAACTTTGCACAAAATGTCTGAACATCAACAACTATTAGCCATGGGGTGTGTATGCTCTAATTGGCATGAAATTATCCGTTGAATTGATGGAATTGGGGTTGGAGAAGGAAGAAAAGCATACGCTGTTTTCGGTTGATAAATTGAAAAATTTACTCGTTTTTCGTCTTTGTCATTTTGTGTTGTCACCGATCGAGAAAAACTAGACAGATATATAAATTATTTTGAGTCAGAGTCGGCGAACACCGTATACATACGCCAATAAATCATTCAATTCACAATTATAATTTGTATACCATGGGCTATGGAAAATGACATTATCTTTTATTTAGTGTCGCCATCGGATAGGAATCATGATAAGTTTATTTTCCAGCTTTGATATCATTATTGAATCATTTTTCGCTTCGCTAAAATTCTCATTACAATTCAATTAACTAATTGTCATTGTGTTTTGTCTATTCGATTTTTAGGTAGCGGCCATTATGTCCTGCCCTTTACCTTTACCATTACCACTACTGCCACCAGCATTACACGCTGATTATCCACCAATTCACATCGGAGTTAAGGTATGTGTTCATTTTACTGTTATTTTTCACCTGGTCCTGACTGACTGACACACGAGTGACGAGGCTCGTATCAACGCCAAAACACGTCAAAATCTTTAAAACACCGTAAATCTTTATAGAAATGGTGAATTGAATCGCAAACGCTCTTTGATCAAGAACCAGTGATTCCATTTAAACTCAGAAAAATTGAAACACGAACATCAAGAAAATATTTATTTAAGATATGCTTAATGGTCGAGCTGTTAGATGGTTGGAAAAACAAAAAATAAATCATGTGCATATTACTCGAGAGAATTTATTTTCAATTCTATCAAACATCCCTTCAGGAGCATTATTTTAAGCCATTTTTCGGCATATATATGTGTGTGCCTGTGCTCTTACAAAGAGAGCCACTTTTTTCTCTTTTGCTTTAATGCTATTTCGTTATCGGCTCTTTTATGCGTGTATGCTTTCTTCATATCGTACGCGTTCATTATTCAGTGTGTTTCATGTGTATATTTTTCAGAGAAAATGTATATTTGGATGGTTATGTAGCGGTTGTGCGGCACACATACAGAGAGAAAGAGTGAGTGAAACCTTTGCGCAGTCCTTTGAAACAAAAATGGGTACATGATTAAGTGATAAGAAAAGCTATACGAAATATTGCCATACGTATACCATTTTCACTGTTTTAGGTAAAAACATCAAATGGCATCTTCTTCTATTCGGCATGCTTCGGCACACACCTCAAAACCACATATATCTATATATCGTACGCACATCGCACATATACACAAACACACAAACCTACACACGCCAAAAACTACGAGTCTTGGATACATGTGATAAATCAATACATCATTGCACTGCAGGGAACATGTTGAAATGTCAAATTCAATATTGTATTCGTATAAATTATTAATTTCATTGAAACACCCTTTCTGTCCGCTTTTCTAATGTCATTCCATATCAGGTGCGTGTGTATGTGTGTGTGTTTGTTTGTCTATTTGTGCGTTCTTATCTCGCACTCTCTCTCTCTCTCTCTCTCTCTCTCTCTCTCTCTCTCTCTGTTTCCATAATAATAAGCAGCTTAAATTTACCTAATAGAATATGATCTTTCCGATCATGAGAAATGAACCAAAACAATTGCTAATAAAAACAACCCTCAACAGTAGCCCGATAGAGAGACAGTGAAAATGAGTGAAAATTTCTGTGTATGCCTGGCATAGGATAGCCAAATGTATAAAAAAACACACACTGTAAAAATAATGTTTAGTTTGCACAGAGAAAATTTGCTTGAGTTCATCACCATGTTGTGGGGCGCATTCAGTGTGACAACGATCACCATGCAATCAATAAAATAATTGAAATTCTGCAGCATGCGACAACAGTGTCAATCAAAGTGACGCTAACACTTGTGACGACGAACCGTTTATTTTAGGAAGCTCATCGCGCATAAACAAGCGACTTTTGTTCAAAGTAATGAGAGCGAAAGCTGACGAACTAAATCATTAGGGCTCTATTATTTATTGGCAAATGCCATAGTCAACGCCAATCGCCACCCACCATCACCACCACCATTGACACCACCATGGCCGATGCTACGTTGCATTGATATGTCCAAGTCCATTGACATGTACGGTTCTTTTGCATGCTTATCGTGCATAATTTATATCGACAGCAAAAATTCCGCTGCGAATTGGAATGGGACGCTTGAAAAATGATGGCAAGATTCGGATTCAGTGTAGCCCTCACTTTTTGGCCATTCAAACAGTTAATTTCCAACCAGACTCGCATTATTCTATGCAGAACTTTTCTCTTTTGCCCTCTCCCTCACTGTGTGTATCTATCTCTCATTTATCGCATTTGCGACAATGTGAACGCTTAATCTGATTGAATAAATTTGATTTTTCCAATTAGTAGTCACATTTAAAATTCAATTGATATTCAAATATATCCGAAAAGCGAATGTGTTGCGATTCCAATTCGAACGTATGAGCGCCTGAACACTAAATTCGCCAATCGTACACCTGTTAGTACGTTCCATTGCTTCGAATGCATTTATTCTGATGGTGCGCTGTACTCATGCCCTGTCCGCCCGCACGCACTCCCACCCTCCCACTGTTCCTCGCTCGCTCCATTTCAGTCCAAAAGCATCACATTCATCGTGTGACAAATTGTAATTGCCACAATTGCCCGTTAAAAACATAATTTACTATCTAATTTTATTGACATTCATCGAATTCATGTCATTTTCGGGTATCATTTGCGTTTTGGTTGCTTCGATACAACACGATGAGCCACTTATTTTATTTGTTCCGATTCACTCCATAATTTTCCACCGAGATATCTCTTCCATTTGTAATTGCTACATATTTTATCTACTTTATGAGCACACACTTCGATGGATATTTATTCCGATGTGTTTTTTTTCTTTTCTCCTTTTGGATTCATTATGATATGCGTCATCGTAAGTGCGATGATATCAAATGATATTTATGTGTGCCATTTCTTTCTTATAATTTTTTTGTTTTTTCCTCTCTGTTCTTCAAACATATCGAAATTCAATAGTTATCGATTTCGTTGGTTTTGTCGCGTACGCATTATGCCATTGGCTATTACGAATGCTCCAGGTGTGATTTCTTTGGAAAGCGTTTAGTGACAATTCGGAAGTATTATTAGTAGTTCCAGATGAAAGCGTTCATTATCGGATTGATGATGCCCAAATACATTTGGCGTTGGTTTTCTTTTGACATTGGTGAACGAGAGCGAGCTAGAAAACCCTCGTCATTCTTTGACGTTGAATTCCGCAATTGGATGGGGAACAGATTACTATTCAGTTGAATTGACAGTATCATCGTTTCAAAGCGCATTTTCATCGTGCTCACTGCTCACCAGTTAGTCTTCTTCCATTTTTCTCTCTCTCTCTCTTCTCTTCAAACAAAAATCAGCCCAAGTTGTCAGCCACAATTGTGTGGTAGAGGGTGAGGATATGTGTGTATGTGTATGTGTGCTGCGATGGACTATATTGATTTGATGTTTGAGCGCCGCTTACAAATTCAACAAAATGGAAAACAATTGCCAAAAATGAAAATCATCGTTCACATATTTTCTCTCTCCCTCTCTATTCGCTATCATTCAACATTGAAGCACAGCGTCATCATAATAATAATCAATGTTTCATGTAAAGTCCACCAAAAACCATATTAATAATGATAGCTGCCGAGACGCGCACAGACAGCGAGGACGAGAGTGAGAGAGATGGGGGGAAGGGAGAGTGTGTGTGTGTGTTTTCTGCTTCGGCACATGCTAGTTTTTATCAAGATTGTAATACACATCAAATATTTATGAATCACTGGTCAAAAATACATGAACGAGCAAACATAGTCTTTCAAATAAAACATGGCAAAATAAACCCGGCAATGGCATGTGCACATTAAACATTGTACATTGGCGCATCGGACATGACACGGTACATCACGGACAGCATCGACTACGACGTCGACGGCGGCGGCAGCGGCAATGTTGATGATGTGTTTGTTCATGTTTGTATGCTTTTTGTACATTTTCAGTGAGTGTGTGCGTGTGTGTGTGTGTGTATTTGTATTTCATTACAAAATTACCGTTATTTCGGGGCTTTTTTGGCTCATCAACATATTTTGATACAACGTAATCAGTTTTAATTGTTTTAATGTTCACCCAATGATTGAGATGGCAAAAGAAAGAAGACAAACATAGAAACAGATTAAAAAAAACACGAGGCAAACGGTCATGCACTGCCCTACCTACCTACTCACCCATCCACGGAATCACATGAGATTCGTTTTTTCTTCGCCCGCGAATTGGTTCAAAGTGTGCGTGTATGACCGATGTCGCGTTTACCATTTGCTTTTGCGCTCGCCGATTTATTTGAAATCCAAATCATTTTATCAAAGCTGCTTTTGCACCGGAGAGCACAAAATTGTGTGTGCGTGTATGTGAATCCGAAGAAAAATCGTTGAATATGCATCGTCGCTTCGTTGTGCATGCAAATAAAATAAATTCTCTTACTCTCTCGCTCTCTCTCTCTCTCTCTCTCTCTCTATCTCCATCTCCATCTCCCTCGAACTCGTTCATTCCGTTCGCTCTTTGGCACAATAAATTTTAAGTAAATGTTCTTTATGTGACTAAAAAGACGGTCTCGACGTGAATGTGTGTTTGTATGTGTGTTTGCATTTAGTGTCGTGCATCATTGAAATTGAGTGAATTGTCAAATGCGACGAAAAATTTGAAAAATAAATTTTTATTAGCGAAACATAAATGGCGTTTTATGCAAAATTGAAAGAGAACTCTATTAAAGAGATGCTTTGTGCATGCCATTTCCATGAATATTGTAAATGTTATTATTTAATAGCGCAGCACGTTATGTGAAGTGGCGGGAGAAGCCAACAGTATCAGCAACGACGACGACAGCGATGTCGACACGAGAGAGAGAGAAAAAAAAATTGTTTGTCACTACATCGCGTTTTACGTTTATTTTATTGTTTGGCACTGATTTAATAACCGAAATAAAAAAGAATAAAATATTGCGATTAAAATGAATTTATTTCAATAGCTTAGGTGGCAAAACCTTAAAAAGGGTGACTAAATATGATGTGCGCACGATGCGCGAGCTCTCGCGCTCCAACATGCACACTCTCACATCGAGAGCACAATGGATGACGATTCCATTGACGGTTGATTAGAAATTTACATCCCCATTCAGTGCTAGCGAATCAAGGGTTGCTTTCATTTCCGTACAATAGACACTTTACGCGGATATTTCGCATGGAACACACACTCACGTGCTCACATCTTCTTTCATTCCAGTTTCCGAAACCACGCAGAAAAAGAATGGAATTTCCACTGAGTAAAATGAGAAAATCCATAGAATTTCCGACTTTTTTCTCTGTATATTTGTACAATTTCTTTCTAGATTTTTTTTCTCTCTTTCTCCGGTTCTTCCACTTCCTCTCCTCTCTTTATGTGTGCCATTCACGTACATATTTTTTTTCCTTCTTGCATTTTCGATTTGTGTATTAAATCTTATTTTATTCCCATTGTTGAAAACTTTATGTTGACGAAATAGAAGCATAATTTCTCGTCCATATGCCTATGCACCGTACTTTGCTTGCGGTACCACAAACAATTCATCCGTATATTACACGTAAACAACCCATTCCCATCGATTCGCGCTCTCATTGCCATGTACATTTAAGGTGGATGTCGATGTCGTTGTCGTTGTTGTACATTTCCATCTTATTCCTTTCAATGTCTTGGGTGATAGTCTTGTTTGTATCGGTGGTGTGTGTGTGTGTGCGCGTCTATTCCATCATCGTTATCATTTGTCACACAATCTCATTTAATACGATTTCTTTCTTTTTCATCACAAATTCCCAATAATATTATTACATTTTATAAGTTTAGAATTCCCTTTTTTTGCTTCTTCTTCTTCTTCTTCTTGTTCTTTTTAAAATAGCAAGAGAGTACTCGGTGTGTTTTTTATCGTTTTTACATTACACATAATACGTACGGCTAACTTGAATGTTTTGCTCGGAAAATGGTTGTCATTATTATTACTTTTCTCCATTGAAAATCCGACTACCTCTCTCTATCTCCCTTTGTTGCCAGCCTTTACCCGTTATGCTATTCGAAATGAATTAGCAAATGCAACATTTCGTACTTTACTTATTCACGTTTTGTGTGGAGTGTACGAGAATGAGAGGAATGTATGTGTGTTTATATACGGCAGTGTGGTACATTCAGAGTGAGTCTAAAGAATAAGAAAAGGTACCCAACAAACGAATGATGAAATAGAGATCGAGGTGAATTACTCATCGAGTTTCATGAGAAACCAAACATTTATTAAGACGAGGTCATAACATGATACTTGCGCCCGTCAATATGCCATAAACAAGCTTTCAAAATTTATGCCTTAAGAAGCTTTTTCCAACGAAACAATTATGATTATTTTCCATCATTTTCAACATAGAATCATGATGAAGAAGAGGCAAAAAAAACTCATAATGATTATTATATGACAAGATACAATTTGATTTATGATAATGAAGAAGTTAAAACAACATTTTGACTCTTTCGGGACAGATATTTTCAAGTAATTTTCTAACAAATTCTCTTAGCGTTGAATGCATTATTACGGTAGTTGTTGAGAGGGAGAGGGCATTTTCGAGCTAAGTTCAATGTTAACGACGATGCGCAACCCTTGTAACGTCACACAAATGCATTTATACAGATATTTCCAGAATGAGAGATAGAGAGAGATAGAGCTGGATACAACAGTAAAAGAGCATATTAAACGAATGAAAAAGTAACAATCTTCAATGGCAAAACATGGCAAGGTAAGAGGAGCCATACACGTAAATCACATATATCAAAACATTACAAACATCGACATTAAAATGGAGAATAATAGGAGGATAATAAAAGGAAAAGAATCAGTGGCAATATTCTGTTCTGGGTATAGCGTACGAGCAAAAGAGATTGAGCGACCGAGAGAGAGAGAAAGCATGTTGCAAGCCCTGCATTTTTCATGGAGAATGCTTTTCATATTACATACGTTAATGTATGTGCGCGTCAGAGGCTGGTTTCAATCAAAGCGAAAAAAAATACTGATTTCCGAGAAAATTTTATGTAAAAAGAAAAATTGCCGGTACGTCTGACGGAAGATTATTAGAGAATTGCTGCCACTGCCTATTGGATGTGTGGATGTGTGTGTGCGTGTGTGCGATGCGACGCGTCGGGCTTGGTTCGATTTTTATCGGGAATTGAAACGTGACGGTTAAACCGAACTAAAAACCTTTACATTCTCCTCTTCTTTTTCTTTATTTTTCTGGTTATTTTTTCTACCTAAATCGAATTAGTTACCAGAGTTTACAACGAACCAAATCCTGCATAAATAAATTCGGTTCAAAATAAAACCAATTCATGAAAAATTAGATTGTATTCAGGACGGGAGTTTGGTCCTGTTTCGAAATTCTCATTCGTGCCATCCAACCAGATGCAAACACGCACACACATATAAACATACCTCAGCCTTTTTTTGCCTATTACGAATTTCTGATCTACTGTTGATACTTTTCCATTCTCTTCCAAATGGTGTTCGTCTATTTGCTAGGTGCTTTACTCGTGTGACGTAAGTTAAACTCATTCACCAAGTACATTTTGCCTGTTTGTTGTCTTTGTAACAACGGCAAATGGCAGTAGCTACAGCAGCAAAAGCAGCAGCAGCAGCACTTTTAATGAAATGTGCTTGTATTGGCCGCAGGCAAAAGACTGCAAACAAATTTCGAGCATTTTTTCGATGCTTTCCCATTCGGAGGAGCATCTCTGCCTGATGCCGTTATATTTTCATTAATTCTCTATTAGAATAATCATCGGTTTGCAAATTTCATTATTGGCATTGTGTTTTGGGGCGATCAAATAAACTAATGTATTACGAACACTAAAACAAATGCTGCCGTTTTGACTGGCAGATATCCCATCACACTCTCATCATTCATCTCACTCTCTCTCTCTCTATATATATGGTCTCCGGGCTCCCGCATATGCTTGCCGGCGAATTACACAGGGAAATGTTGTTAAGGTATTTACATTCGTTTGCCATAGCGTGATATTGGTATTGGATTTGTTTGGTAAACATTCGTGTGTTTTCTCTGGATTGTAACTACTTCACAAAGACAACAATCGTTCAACCGCATTCAATCGAAACTCAAATATATTTGAGTTTTGCCACTGCTGAGCAAAAAGGTGACCTCTGTTTGTGTGCATACATACACAGGTCTTTCTTTCGTTTGTTGTTACCGCTGCTGCTACTGCTGCTGCTACTTTTTTTCTAAACTAAATGAAGCGTATGAAAAATCGATAAAAGACATAATGGCAAATGCATGAAAAGCGATTATGTGTAAGCTGAAAATCGATGCTCTTTGATTTCACTTTGGATTTACACACAGTTTTATCCGCCATCACAGGCGATGGCCATGCCACACATTGCGAAGGAACAACAATCAAACAAATGCGAATCGAAACGAAACAAAAGCAAATCAAAAAATATTGGATTTACTTGCCTACAAAATATATATTTCAATGTTGAAATATTGGCGAGCGAGAGAGGGAGAGCTGTCAAACAAGGTGGAAAGAAGTAAGGGGGAGGGAGAAAGAGTGTATGCTCACACACACACACGCTCACAAAAAGGGTGGCCGGCAAAATTGGCAGCATCAAGTTGACTAAACCAATATTTATTTTTCTCTATTAAAGCCGATTTTCTGCCGAGTTTTTCGCCTCAACTTTTATTTATTCATCTCCTTCGACCAATATGTTATTCCGACATATTTGTATTTACTTATTGTTTATTTGCATGATGGAATTCTAATGCCAGCTACAAAGTAATCAGGGGAATCCAGACACATGTACAATACACGCAATCGACGTAATACCATTGAGAGCTTTATTATAAAATATTTCGCTAAACTGCAAATTGTTTGGAATACTTTACATTGTAGGCAACTATCCAAACAGAAAAAAAACAGCACCGAAGAGGAGAGAAGCGAAAAAAAACATGTCAGCTCAAATGCGGCATAAAAGTAATTCTTTGGGTTCGTGCGTTGCTCTGGCTCTTTTTTTTTGCTTCGTCTCTTTTCCTATTTTTACGCTTGCTTGCTTGCTGTCAAGATTTTTGGTGTCTTTTTTTCACACATTTTTGTTTGTTCCATTCATTTCGATTCCTATTAGGTTTCATGGATGACAATTCCAAACGCGACAGAAATGCTCTGAACAACATTTCGCAGCACATTCTTCTCGTCATCCACTCCGTTCAGTGTGCCTTTTCAAGTGCAACGGAATACCTTCTGACGAAGAAGAGAATAAAAAAAAAACTTAGCACAGAAATTGTGTACAAAAAAGCTCGAATCATCTTGATTTTTCTTTTCGTCTTTTTCATTCTTTCTTTCTTCTTTCATTCCATGTTGTCCTCCTCCACTCAATCTGGACAGCAAATAGCCAAACAAATTGAATAAAGCATAAACAACGCTATGACAATAATTCGATTAAGAGCACTTTTCTCCGGTTCGGACATATCAGCTTTAAACGCTCTATCGCAAAATAGAGCACTTTTCGATGCGAAAGTCGAAACTATAGAATGTGTCCTCCTCCCATTGGCATTGGATGCACGTTGCTGAGGGTTGAAAAAAGTAGCAGCAACAGCAGCAGCAGTACCGTCACCCTGAATCCGAACAGTAAATGACTTGATAGTGAAATTTTAGAGCTTTGCAAAGATACACTCCGTTTCACACGATGTAATCATAAAAATTTCAATAAATCTTTGGACATTCGCTTTTTCCTCATCTTCATCTTTAGCCGCCGCCACCATCACCGCCATCGGTGTGCTCGTGCAATCCATGCGAGTTTCATTCGGTCGGTCGCTTGCTCGCTTACTCGTTTGGCCGTCTTCATGCATGCCATGGTGAATGGTCGTTTTTATCCACTCAAACAACATACGCAGGAATACGAATCTAGCGATCTCAAATCATAGTACGGCTGCGGCTGCTCCATCAGTTTTGCCATTGCAAAAGAAACATTGACGGTTGCTGTTCACACAATTCAACTTTTCAATTTTTCACTCAGTTGCATTTATTTTAGCGCGGCCGTTGCTACTGCCACTGCTGCTACGTGGCTGCGGTGCCTCAATTTTCCTGGCGAGAGGAATGAAACGAATGAAAAAAAAAAAACGAAACTAGGACAAATAACAAAATTTGTATACCATCGGTAATGTACAGTTTTGGTGTTACGTCGCTCACTTTCTCTATCGCGCGCGCACACACAGATACACACACCGGGGAGGAAGAACGCATATATAGGATACTCGTTTAAGTGCAAATAAACCGACTCCCGATGTGAAATAATAATAAAAAAAACACACTTACACACAAACGAACGCGCGGATACGGGCTTAAACTACCTTTGACTATCACGGAACTTACCGATTCCATGTAAATCCTTGAATTTGTTCGGAATACATTTTTCAAAAGAGTCACTTTACGCGCGTACGCTCATACGCCACACGCTATACCAAGAGTATTATTGCTGCTGTTTTTTTTTCTCTGTTCGTTATTCGGTTTTCATCTGCCTCAAAATTGGTGCCGTTTATGGCATTTTGCCAATTCCCTCTCTTGCTCTCTCTTTTATCCCGCTCACTCACTTTCCGTTATACCGTGCACGCACCCGCCGAGATGGGGATGCATGTGTGGCGGACGAAGTAATGTAGCGGAAGTAATGCGATACCTCACCAAAAAGAATTACAAACCGTATAAGTAAATTTTGTATGTCTGTTATTGAACTAGTGGGTATAATGTTTTGAATTGAGCATAAAAATTGTCCGCCAAATTGAAGTGTGGTGTGCTGTGTGCTTGGTGCGTTTTCTAGGGCATAATTTAATGTGATCACCGGGAAATATTTCAATAAGAAAATTCACGCACGGCGAAGGAATATTTGCAACACCGACTCGATCAGGTTGGTACGATTCCTAATAATATCACGGCGCCCTCCCTTCCATAGGAAAAT
This sequence comes from Sitodiplosis mosellana, assembly GCF_009176505.1. Classification (NCBI taxonomy): domain Eukaryota; kingdom Metazoa; phylum Arthropoda; class Insecta; order Diptera; family Cecidomyiidae; genus Sitodiplosis; species Sitodiplosis mosellana. The sequence goes on along the minus strand of NW_022601467.1, from coordinate 17,476,692 downwards.
AGCCTGCTGTTCGTTTCTTGTTTCCAATGACGACGCCGGAACGAAAAATGCATAAAATATTATGGAATTCTTTGCATTTAGCGATGACATTCACATCGTCGGGCGGACATTAATCAAATGATGAAAAAAAAATTGCATCAATGCTATCGAGAGAGCTAGATGCGTATATTTGTGATTGCAGTGCATTCCTGTAGCACAATGAATGCAAGTATCAATGCACAGCTTGCATATTAAGTCATTCCAAGAGCGGATATTGTTCGGTTCATCATAAAAGCCATCGTATTTTGCTTTTTCGGTCCAGTGCTTTAAATATGTCTCCATCCACTGGATATGTCAGTTATTCCATTGCAGCAGCTCACACTTGCCGCGCTCATTCATTCTTTCTATCGCTCCCTCCCTCTCTCTCTCTCTCTCTCTCTCTCTCTCTCTCCGTGTCTTTCTCTCGTTCTTTTACCCCAATATTTGATACGATCGAAAGATTCACGGGCAAAACTGAGCTGAAAAACAATTTGAGCTCATCTGGAAATGATTGAAAAAATGGGACTTTAAAATGAATAAGAATTTTCGTTGGCAAAATAAATCTTGTGCACAAGTGAATATCGCAAAGCTTTTTTGCGGGCGACAACCAATATACCAACCGCGCGCAAGGTATGGATGATAGACCCATATGAAAATACGAAACAAAAGTATAAACTTGACTCGCATACATAGACATACACACACCCATATATACACAGAAAAAAAGAAGAGATTTATCGCACTCGAAAAGCACTCAAATTTCACATCGTTGCCAGTAAAAGAGATTAAAGAGATGAATTAAGTATATATGTAGCCCATTTTTATTACAGGGTATTTCCATTAATTGTAAAAGTTTTGCTGCGTTTGTATTCCGTACAAGTCTATTATAGTGTATTTTACGTAATACAGCCGACGTTTTTACGGTTTGATTATATTTTTATGAATTAAATATAACAAATATTTTAGCGCCGTTCTTGGCTTACAATCCATTACCGATTGAATTGCAGTTGATGTAAATACGCTTCTCTCTTCGCTCTTTTCTGAATTTTGTATGTGCGTGTATGTTGCTGTTGATACAAAAGCTCACTCTCATTTTCTCTTCCTCCCACTTCCTCTCCCTCTCTTTATATCGGCCGTTCAATTTTGCTTTCGTTTGAATGGCGTGAAAAACCAACTACACAGAATGAATTCCGGAAAGCGATTGATTTGTGAGTTTTGTATGTGAATTAAAGATAAAGAAAAGGTATTAATAAATAAGCCACATCATTTTCATTACATAAATATGACAGAGAGAGGAAAGCTCACGTTCGCGCGCACACGACTAATGCACGCCGTTCGATTGGTAAAACAAGAGATGATAAACTCTATCGATGAGTGAAAGATAAAATGCGAAAATAAAACACCTACTAACCCAGGCCCCAATTACATAGGCATAGGCATCGCCATAAACATGCACCGTAAATATTAAATTATTATTGTGCGCAAATCAATACTCGAACCAATTAATACACAAAGCATATATCATTGAGCAGGGCACGTTTTCAATCAGCTCCAACGAAACAACCTAGTAGCATCCCATTATTTAGCGTCATGCATTGCACACCAACACCATTGGCGGATGAGTTGTGATTGAATGCTGCCTCCTAAATAAATGTGCCCTGCTACCTCTCGATTATGAGCGCAATGGGAATATTCATATCAAAAAGCAGCTGCTATTTTGCTTACTACCTACCACAATCCACCGCGATAGATACATTTTATTGGGGCGGTACTTTTTTTTTATGCGTATTTGTTTAATTAATGCACACATTATACAAATAATGCGAGCGTAACAGAAAATATTTATGCCCATTTTTATCAGATGGATATGGTGGGCAGAAAAAATGCAAAGAGAGTAAGAGAGGATATTAAAAAAAAACTTAACGATTTAACCAATAAATGGCACTGCTGTGGGAAATGAATTGATTAATTTCAGGTTATAGTGCCATCACATTGATGATGATTAATAATAATAAAAATTATCATTAACTCATTTTGTAATTATGCGGCCATTTCAAGCCATTGCATCAAACGCAACGAGATAAAAAAAAATGGAAATAAACAGAATAACAACACGCATAATCAATGATAGCTTGCAAGTGTAGACCTTCCTGTTGACCGAATAATCAATGCTGATTAAACGGTTTTGTTGAAAAGCGCGTTTTGTTTAAACAAAATGTTAATCGAAAAAAAGGCCACCGGATCATCAACTTTTCTGATTGTTGCTGTTGTTGTTGATGAATTGTACCTGTTGTTGCCTTTTTTTCCTTTATTTGCCGCACGGAAATAGTTTAATGAGAAAAATTTATTAAATGTTGTTGCCTGAAATGAAAAATATTGCAATTGTAATTGTTTGTTAGCCCCGTGCAAAGTAAGTGCCGTTGCCCACACGATCTACTGTTATGTCAGGCGAAGGCTTCTTTATACCATTTATCTTTCCATGCTTCAATTTCAAATTCAATTTTATTATTTGTACCGATGTGCCCAGGTGCTGAAAATCATCAATTGCACGCGGTTTTGGATCTTTTTTTTTGTGTCGAGTAATTTTTGTTTTTAAAAGAGACTTTATAATGTGTTGGCAATCTCAGAATCTCATTTGCACCTTTTGCGCGCACTTACTCTCGCTCTCAACCTCGTTTTCATATTTCAAAGTGCTGTAAATGCTGATCCTGTCTAAATGAACCGAATGAACGAGCAAATGAGACAGAATAAAAGAAAGCAACAAAAACAAAAGCAACAACAACAGCATCAGCATCACTTGAATTTACAGTCCAACTGGTAGAAATAGGAAAGTGATGCTCATGAACAACGTATATGTTTTGATGTAGTGGATGGTAAGCCAGTTATATTGCTGCTATTGCCACTTATACTTGCTGTCTCTCTCTCACACTCTCTCTCTCCTTCTCTCTACTCTCTTTGTAACACTGTTCAACAGGAAACATTGGCCTTTTGCTCGATTTTCTTGCTTCCACCTTTTGAAAATGAGTCATGAAAAATGAAAAAGAAACGGATGAGAAAAAGCGAAACATGAATCAAATGGAGTACACAATTACCTCATAACGGTAACGCACCAGTAAAAACAAATCAGAGAGTCAGAATCTGTGATTTATTTTATCACGCCGAAGAGAAATGCGTTTCGCCAGAGCATTTTAGCTTTTCAATTTTTGTGTATGCCATTTTATATATATGTGTACCATGTATATACGTGCGATTTTATAAAATGCGTCGTCGTCTGTACGTTCATCTCTCTGTGTTTGAGCCATGCATTGCTATGGTTGGATGTGTACGCTTTAGATGTTTTTACCGTCGCGCATAGGTGAGCTCGTTAAATATGCAGGTCAATTAATTATTCAATTCGCTCTTTTTTCTTTGTTTCGGTTAGACTGTACTCTCTCTCTCTTGCTCATTCGTCCGCTTGCTCTCTCCTCGTGTGTGTGTATGTGTATGCTGTTCATTCGATGTTTGTTAATTTCTTTTACATTTCTACGTTCTACCTCACCCCTTGATGCCATGCAGCCTCTCGCTTCTTTGGCAGCAGCAGCAAGGATCATTCCGTTCTATTCGTTTGCCCATCTATTTGTTCATTCATTCGTTCTTTCGTTCGTTCGGTCGTTGGTTCTGGCGTTCATTTCGTGGATATATGTGTCTTTTTGGAGCACCGTCTACAACTCACTCCCTCACTCCTCTCCCTCTCTCCCTCCCTTGTTCATCATCCAAACACGATTCTTGTGCCGAGGTGAAGCGCAAAGCATATGGCTGTCGTGACCAGGCGAAAGTAAACTGAAGCACCATTTGAAAGTGGATGTGATTGTATGTTCGTTTGAATATTCACTTAAAAATTAATGTCTGAATGTGTTTTCTTTTTATGAATACGTAATATGTCGCCCCGGTTCTGCGGTGCAATACACGCTTTATGAATTTGGACCGAGATAAAATATGATGATTTTCAACGACAAAATATCTGACCAATCTGGAGTGTGTTGGTGTGTGTGTGTGTGTGTGTGTGTGTGTGTGTTCGATAACTGTTCGCAATGATGTTCGCCCATAAATTCATAAGCACACAAACCAAGACCAGTCCTTGATCTCTTCACTCAAATCACATTCCAAATGTCACAACAGAAATGCTTTTTATGACAAATTCCATGACTTGTTGTGTGTATTTAAGCTATTTCAAAACTGTTATGTTTCAAACTAGCTGTATGAAGCTAGTAAAAGTCGTCGCATTGCCTGCAACTACGACACACGTCTTTTCGCAAATCTATAGCTATCTATCTGTATAATGGATGGTGCGCCCTTACTCACATCAGCATAAAGTTTTGTTTTAATTCGCACAAGTCACATTCGTTGCTTATTGGTTTCTAACCAATCCTGTCAATTTCATCACCACCGCAACAACACAACTCGATCTTGTTCGCACAATGTTTTCGACGATGGTTAACGGCCACGAGGAGAATTCCTCCACACGTCGAGAGCGAAAAAAAGAGACAATGGGGAAGAGGGTGGAGAAGAGCGGGTCGATGGCTGTACGGCATAAGTGGATGACAGTGGGAAAAAGAGCTTTGAATAATTTCATAGATACAGCAATGACATTAATTTCAATACATGCTGTTTGTTCAGTTATTCCGTGTCACCATTCTAATATTTCGACGCAAGCAGCCGTGTCACAAATATAGATAACTACACGCATTTTCATATGTGCGTCCGGCCAAATGGAATATGTATGAACTGATTCACTGCATTCGGCGCATTTGCATCGAAGTTTTCCCTTAATTTGCACATCAAAAAAAAAATGTTGTTCACTGGGAAAAGAGTACACACACATGAAAAAAAAAACCAAACCAAACGAAATGAAACAGATATAGAGAGACAAGCAGCACGTCGTACATTTTTATTGAAAGTCGACTGCTTGAGTTGGCGATAAACACACATACATGCAAAACGAAAATCTGCTTAATTATTTTTCATTTGAGTTTCTTGAAATTTCCAGCTCAATTTGCATTTATGAAATCATTTCGCCTATGTTGTTGGCATTCATGACCATTCATTTTATTCCCGTATATACATATCCATCTGTTTAATGAGTTTGGAATGAGTAAAGTGCTTAAATGGGACAACTTCTACTCAACACTCAACGAGTAGAGTATGATAATTGGACCGAAATTATGATGAAAGCAATAAGACTTACTTGATTCCTTGAATATCATTCGCTTGGAGCCATAGTTAGCCCAATGCACACGATACTATATATGCTGTATGCTGTATGCTGTACGCAAAAAGATGATGTTAAAATGATGGATAAGGATATTAAATTCATTCCATTTTTGGTGTCCATTCGAACAGATCACTGTAGATGATTCTGAAACTTTCATGATTCTTGAGATTGTTTTGTGTCATTAACAAATCTCGGCTATTATCTCATTTTTCACATTTTTTACCTCGGAGAACAGATTTAAACTGACCGGATTGTCGGAAAATGCATTAGAAATGCCAACAGCTAAACTGCTGTATAGCAGCGCATTGTTTCGAATAATTTTGCTTTGGACTTTGTTTCGGTTTATTCTGAATTTCATATTTTCGATGCTTTTATAGAGGATTTTCGCATGTTCGAAAAAGGTGGCGATAGCGATGGCGATGATGTGTGTGTTTGCCTCGGATGGTCATGATCGATTTAGGAATACTGTTCGAAATGTAAACATTTCGGTATGGTATCCCATTCCGATGATTCTTCTAAACTCACCCTTTCTCTCGCGCGCCGAGAGAGATCCATGTACGGATGATTCGCATGTAGTTGCTATAAATTTTAATTGAATGTTCGCTCTGATTCCATTTATTTTTGATTCAATTAATAATCATTTACGGGGAGCGAATATTCGGAGAGTTTATCCCTCGGGCGGTCCGAAAACTGAATTTGCTTTAATATGTTTCATTTTGAATTTCAATTTCCTTTCGAGTGAATGTCTATGGGATCCACCATTGGCCGATTGCATTGCATGTTTGGCACTCAATTTGTTTCAAGGGATGGATGAACAACTTTGGACTGCTGTTTTTCTTCCACTATTTTATCATACGTTTAGAATGCAATCATTGATAGCATGTTCTTTTTTTGTTTTTGGTTGAATCGATCCGGCAAAAATAATTTATTCAAAATTTCCGATTCCATTTGATAATATCATTTAATTGTGTTTTTTGCTCTAGTGAAAAATCTACTGAAAATCAACGGAAAAATCTTTATTGTTTTTTAACAAGAGAACGTAAGAATTAATAAATAAGGCAAAGTTTTTTTTTGTCCATATGAGTTTTAAATGATCCGATAAAAAAAAATGGCTGGGTAAAATTGTTGACCCCCCGTTGACATTTGGAATTAATTCCAATATGTTATATACCTGTTCAAAAACGATGTGCATGTCAAGTGGTTGAAATGTGCTGTAAAATGGCAGCGCATTCCAAAATCATCCATTTTACATGGCCGCACATGCCCAAATCAACAAACAAAAAATACCAACCGAATGGAACGAGTGTACCTAACAAATCATCAAATCCGATCACCGATTTGACATCAGCGTGTATGTGAATCGTACTGAACTACATTCATGGAAATCCAGTTTGAAATTCGGTATTTTATATGTTTCCGGGGACAAGACAAAGACGAAATCGACGCAATTCCATATTCGATTTGTCGAAATCGAGAGAAATTTTAATTGAAAAATTATATGCAAAGCCTATTTTCGACTAGGCACTTCTCTCCCGCCCCAATCCCGAACAGTGCATACTTCATTTACACAACTGACAAAATGGAATTAGCAACAGCTTCGAAAACAGAGCTAAAATCTCTACCCAACGTGCCCGAATGCCCATTTTGGAAGTGTGTATCTTAAAATTGCAATAGAACTAGAGAACGAGGAATGCAATGGAGAGGCGAGCAGAAAAAAATAACATCACCACCAATGCCAGCAACAACGGCCGTATGAAGCTGTGCAATATAAAAACATACCGGAAAAACCGTCAAAATAAGCACACACATTTATGTTATTGGCACCGTGCAGAACACACAAAAACCATCGACGACATAAAATAATTTAAATATAAAATGCGAACGAGGATGCGAACGGTTTAAGCGTGCACAAATAAATAGCACACTGTGAAAAGCGGCACGTGTTCATGTGTGCCACTGCTAGTGGCCAAATGCGACAGAAAGAAAGAGAGCGAGAGAGAGTGTTTGTGTATGTGTCCGAAACCTATGGTAGTGCATCAAATGAAAAAGATTTGCGTATTTTGAATGGATACAAACGCGAAATGTTTCTCTTTTTTTCACTGCATTTCGGTCCTCTTTCGATCTTGGATTAAATGAAATCGCTTTGACGTCCATTTGTTGCGCGTTCATTTTTTCGCCGGCGGAATGTGTGCGACAAGTAACTTTATAGAATGCAAGTTGACGATTCGACACAACACTGATCGATCGGTGTTTGCAGTGAAAACCACCGATAGATTGAATGTAATTTTTTTTAATTTTTGTTGTAGTTGGACTCAGACAGGCGCGAGCTTCCGCATCCACACTCAATACAATTCCATCAAATTTAATTGTTTGCCTCTTTTCTCTGATGTTTATCTTCATTCAGATTCAGTCATTATATTTTGCAATTCGAAAACAGAATGTGGTCAATTAATGAGCGCGAACAATTGCTAGACCAATTGCATGTTCCGAATCGATTCGGTGCGATTCGGTCAATCGATGTGTGTATGTGTATGTGTATGTGTATGTGTATGTGTGTTTTTGTTGTGTCGCCATGCCGCTGTGTTTCATTCGCTGGTGGCTACTATTTTTTTCGATCTCTTTTCATTTAATTAATACCTGGATGTTCATTTGTTTCATCGTCAGAATGCAGCTATTTTTAAATGTCACAATCACACACACATTATTTCGAATTGATTGTTTCCCTGAATACGACTCTATCGTTGTTGTTGAGACTTATGGATGTTGCGTAAAAAAAGGTTAAAGTATATTTCAACTTTGACACAATATCCACGGCGAAGATCCACTAATTTTCACTTAAATATGGATTTGAACATTCCCATACCCATGCCAATGTCAATCCCATTCGAAAATTGAAAAGCTCTTGCTGACTATAATAATCGGTTTAAATTACATTTGAAAGAAGAAGGAAAAAAAAAACTAAAGGGCCAAAACCATACTCAAATATCACCTTTCGGTATTTGTTTGTCGTTGCTTAAATCAAATGTATTTCAATATTTGTGATGAAATCGCATTCTCAGAAAAACACATATCTTGTGACAAAAACCAAAAAATAATCCAATTGGGTCATTTTGGTGAACGGTTTCTATTTCAATGTGAGAACGACAGAAAAAGAAATCCAATAAAGTTGTAAGATGTTGGAGATTAGTATAGCTAAGTGTGTGGAGTGCGTAAATTGTGCATTTGTGGTCGAAAACTTTGCAGAAAAACAATGGAATGGTATTTAGTTTTATGATTATCATTATGAGAAACTAGTCGTAACACCGTTCGTTCTAGTTCAGTCCCTGAACAGGTTACTTAAGAACAATCTTATTTGTTTTTTTTTGTGTATGCTTCGGTTCGACTTCAATGAAATAGAGATAATGGCTACATAGTACACAGACGGGATTTTTTGCTGTTGCTGCGGTTTTTGTTGTTGTTTAAGGTTGAAATGCAGATCACAGCAGCGGTTGTGCCAAAGAGTGAAAATCGAGTAAAAACAATCTTGGGGTAATTCAAAATTGTGCTTTGACTATTTATGCACATAGTTCTGAAAAGGCTTTTCCTTCCGTTGGACCTCGTAATGAATGCAAATAAAAGTAAATAAAATAGTTTGCAAAAGGGCTGAACGGGTTTTCGAGAACGAGCAAGAGACAGAGAGAGAAAGAGAGAGAGAGAGAACGTTCCATTCTTATCTAATGACACCATGTGGCATCTGCTCAAACATTTCGCTAAATATGACCGAAATATCGTTCTGTTCGTTCATGTTGTGCTGCTGCACGGGAAAAAGGATTGCAAATAAGATTTCATGCGGTTGTTTTCTCGTAATGGCAATGGAATTTCATTGGAAAAAATAGCACATGTGGTGTCTCATCGTGTGCTCATTGTTTTTCTTTGTCGTCGCTATAAATGGGCTTTTTAATCCGTTTTGTATGCTTTGTACTGTGCCAACAATGCAGGTATATTCCACTTCGGCAATGTTTGAGCATACAAAACCAAACAAAAAAAACACACACACACATATACACACGTTCACTCTCTATCTCAGTCGTTCTTGCTCGCTCTCTCGATGTATAACAACGGCAACAGCCAACGAGAGACACACAGAAAGAGAAACACAGGAAATGTTATGGTCGACAAAATTAATAACAACAACTGAGGCTTGTGCAATTTTATACCGTGCTTATGCGTACGTATTTATGGTCGGAGAATTTTCTTTAAATTGATAGAAAATTATTAAACGTTTTGGAGCTAAAGCAAAAGCAAAGCGTTCAAACGCACCAACGCCAAGTGCATTTGCTTGGAAGTGGCCATAGTTGAGGGCTCACCCTGGTTTTTCTGGTTGCTGTTGTGTTTGTGCTCAAAAACAAAACACACAATGTGATCAATATCTAGCACTCACTTTGAGAGCTCGGTAATTTTTTGGGGAAATGCCTTTGTTTCGATTTAACCAACTTGACGAATTTTACAGATATTGTCAAATTGAGGTTTTTGCCTACACACACAACACGTCACCACATACACAAAATACCGAGAGAGCGAGAGAGAGAGAGAGAGAGAGAGAGAGAGAGAGAGAGAGAAAAAATTGTATTCAATAGGACTGTGCAGAATCATTTGTTTGTCGTTTCTGTGTTCGGCATAAAGTTTAATCCTGGAAAATTTTGGTCCAATATCAGCATCTGTGCCGCAAATATATGTTATACGATTATTACGTGTAAGCTACGCACGCATACGCTCTAATTACCGCATCCACTATGAATGTGCCTCAGTTTCAGAGGTGCACCAGCCAACGCACACACTTCAGGACAATTTTCTCTCCCTCTCTCACTTACTCTCTCTTTCGTTCTTTCACTTCCCAATTTATCAAATGCAAAATTGTAATTTTAAAGTAAGTTATTTAATTCAGGAGCAAAAGCCCACATGTAATGCCCGAAAAAAGTTTTGCATGTGTGTGTGTGTGTTGTGTGCTTTGAGCGAAACGTAAAAAGCGAGTGAACAAGCAACGAAAGAGTACTCGAACAGTCAATAGCTGTGCAGCACATTAAGCTGTACACGCATGTTATTCCACTTTTGGGTAGCAAAAATCGAGCACTGGATGTCGCTACAGAGATTTTACCACATTCAGCGAAAATGAAATACACGCCGAAGGGAGAGAGGCACACACACACACACACATACTCACATAGGTAAAAGTGTGCAAAATGGGAAATTGCATCAAACGATCACCGTGTTGGAAAACAATACAGGTAACTAGAGACAGTTGAGAGACAGTGGAATGAAGAAAAAAAAACACTCAACACAAAAGCTTTATTCACAGATACACAATAGCGATGCACTGTGTCACCATGGCCGTGGTATTTAAAGCCTCAACAGTGGCAGTGTGAAACAGCTCCGACCTTCATATTTCGTTCCACTCATTTGGTTGATTATTAAATGAAATACGATGCTCATAATACGCATTCACAAAACTCAACTCATGACGATAGACACACACACTCACACTCAAATGAACAGGAGCCCCAAACGGAAACCGTTCGCCTCGTTTAGCTGCCACAAACGCTTTTGTCAATGCTTTGTCATTGCGTGAACGAGTACCAAGCGCTTATACTCTTCGTATGAATTTAAGTTCATTTGTGACAAAACAAAGATGTTTATTTGTTTATTGCCACAATTGTATTCACAAATAAATAGACATCGATATGATGTGTGCGTATGGTGTGGTGCAGCGTAGTGTGGCTTGATGTGTATTTATTTGTGTATTGTATGAACGCACGTATGGGTTTTGCATTGTGAATACGATCAGATCTACATCGGCATGGCATCGACAAACGAATAGAATGGAATGTGAAAGCGCTCACTCGTTCTCTCTCTCTCTCTCTCGCTTCGATTATTTGCGTGAATTACGTGATACTTGCACAATATTTGCCATGACATTGGCACATTGAACAAAGTAAATGTTCCCATTCAAACAGCACTAATTCCATCAATTACGCTATTTCACGATGGGAAAATATTCTCAAAAGAAGCGAGAACGAGAGAGAGAGAGAGAGAGAG
>NW_022601467.1:17432248-17465251 GCF_009176505.1 Sitodiplosis mosellana | reverse complement strand
GAGAGAGAGAGAGAGAGAGAGAGAGAGAGAGAGAGAGAGAGAGAGAAGGAGCACAATCAATATGCTGAGTGATTTTTAAAATATTGTACATGATCGCATCAAATCCGAATTTTAAGCAGCTTGTTGAAAAAAGAGGAGAATTGTCCATGTTGTTTAGCAGCATACACTGCAAACAGTGTCCTTCCGCATTTCTTTTCCTTCGAATTCGAAGCAATTCACAATTCACTGCAGCATTATGAACAAAACCGTCTATTTCAATGTTTTCTTTTCTGTGCGTGTGTGTATAACGTAGCATTTCACATCCCGTCTCGACTCTTACTCTGCGATTTTCCCATTTGATTTTACTCGCCAAAATCGTTTCCCTATTAATGTAAATGTCTCAAATCATAACCTTTTTCATAACGACATAAATATTTCATAACGACAAAGGCCAACGAACATCTCGGGCAAACAAATATTCGACATAAGAATTCATAAAAGCTTTTATATTTCAGTTATTAGCTGTTGTTTCTTTTATTAAAAATATATTTCAAACATACGTTTACCGATGGCTCAGCATCTCAGCATTTCATACCTGCGGATATATCCGAGCATATCGACGACACAAGTCATTGTATAAGTGGCGTGCGTTGATGTGCACAGCTACATCGACTACACACAAACAGAGAGCGCAGTGTTTGTTTGTAGTCGATGTAGCTGTGAACATCAACACGCGCCACTTATACAGTGACTTGCGTCGTCGATATGCTCGGATATATCCGCAGATACGAAATGCTGAGATGTTGAGCCATCGGTAAACGTATGTTTGATATTTTTTCAATTGTTGTGCGAAACAAAAGGAAACACATTGGCCACGGAATCAAAATAAAACTTAACAAACAGATGCTTAAGCGCACGCACAAAAACCAAACGAACGAAAAAAACGTGTAAAGGCACGGCGAATGGTAGTAGTTAGTGGAAATCTCTCTCTCTCTCTCTCGGTGTGTGTATTGCGAGAAAATTGAATGAGAAATTTTCATTTCGTATTTTTTGGTTTCGTGGCATTTCGTCAATTTGTTTGTGCACGTTTCTTTCGTTTTCCACTTCGTTTGTTTTTTATGGTGTACAATGTTTCATTGTACGATACAGTAATTCCGAACAGATCGACGATGAAAACGGTAAACATTGCGACAAGCGACAAGTAGCAAAGTAATAGCACAGCTACAACGCACATATACCAGCCGAATAGGAAGAAATGGCACGAAGAAACAAATCTATCAACGATAAAATACACTTTGGCTGCGTTTGTAATACGGCAAAAGGAAAATTAAAAGCACTGAGGATAAAAAAAACAATATCGGCAAAAGTGACGAGAAGAAGAAGAAAACATGCGCAAGTAGTACGCACTCATTTTGTATTGGGCGATCGGAGAGCAATGGCAAGTGCAGAATACACTCGCCGTGGCACACACCATCAACAGTGACAAAATCCACGTCGAAAGGCACAAATAAAACGAAAATAAAATCGTATCTTCTGTTGGTGCGCGCAAATATACACACACTTTCCTTCGCTTCTTTCATACGCTAAGTTGCGTCCTTTATTACGTTTTGATTTTTTTTAATTCAGCCGCTTCTTTGGCGTTTTTCTTCTTCTAGAATTTTTCACTCACTTCACCGTGTGGCTCTGCCTCTCGTGCAGTCGGCTGCTCGCCAGAAATTATTTCACTGAATATTTTTGCGGTGGAGATGAAAGCCAATAAATAAGAATTATACCGCCCGTTGTAATCGAACGTTTTCGCTTGTCTAGATATCGATACACAATATTTAAGTGACAGATTTTCTCATTTTGCTTTTTTTCCGTCAGCGCGGCCAGCAGCGCGGCAGCTTTTTTTTTCTTCCTTCGGTTTTGCCACTCTAATTTTAATAATAATAACATCGACGAAATGCGTCATGTGCAACGCGTTGCTCAAAACACGACCGATTGAAATGTGACAGGCGGCACAAATCACACCGAATGAATCTCTTTCGATTTTTTTTTCGCCGCTCCTTTGTTTCGTATTGAATTTTTATTTGACCTCAGTTGGGCGAAAAAAAAGGAAGAAGAAAAAAAAGCGCCATCAACGCTCACAAACGACAAATGACAGGCCAACATTTCAATATAGAAAATCCACGTCGATCATGGATTTTTTTTTTCATCATGTTATTCTATCATTTCTTTGTCCGCAATTTTCTCGTTTTCATTTATCGAACGCCAAACATGATTGAGACCGATATGGTACAGTTTCAATGCCACAATTTTTCGGCCAAAAGTTTTATCAATTTGTGGTGCGTGTACAAGCTATTGTTTTACTTGATGGCTTGAGGATGATGATCAATGCCAAAATAGCAACAGCTTAAACAAAAATATGACTTTTTCCCACCGATTTAAACCCAAGTTTTAATGATACACCCCATCCGAGTTTCAGACGTATTGTTTACGCAAGAGACATGGGTAAAATGCTGCCCTTGTACTTTTGTGCTTTAAATCAAAAAAATAGCTACTATGCGAGATTGATTAGGAAAAACAGGTAGAAAGAAAGAACGACAGAGAGAGAGAGAGAGAGAGAGAGAGAGAGAGAAAATGCACGCAATTCCATTTGAATCTCGAAAAATTTGAAACTCTTTTGCGGGGTAGATTTGAATCGTTGACTCGAACGGATTTGCTAAAAACTGTATTATATGGTTCGTGTGTCAATCCGTATGTTTCGCATTCGCATAGAATTTAGCTTGTGCCCGCCAAGTTTATGCCAATGCCGTTTTCACTCAACGTTTCGCACAGAAACCAACCGGAATTTATACGGCAACCGAAAATGGAAAATGGAAAAAGTACAAAAGGATGGGGAAAATCCATGTGAGATAGAAATTAGAAGTTTTAAATAACCTTCACGCTTCATTTGAGCCATGATTTATTCTTATTTAATTTATCTTTCATGCATAGCCCAATTCATTAATCAAGTTACCTGAACTGAGCGGCGGCGGCAACGGCACCACCACCAGCAGTAGCACCAACAACAATTTTACCTACTGAAACATTGTAGCATTACGTGCTTTGGGTGGCGTCAGCAGCGATGGTGGCACAGATGAGGAGCATAAAGATATTATCGCTACAATTTTCTATAAAATTAATGTTTTCTTAGGCAAGACTAGATGTGTCTAGCTCTCTTATTCTCTGTGTCTCGTCTCGAATCAAGCGCAGCTAAGCCTTGATCCAGTGCTTCGCAACGGAAATAACAAAGCCGCTCATATCTCATCTATGCAACATAACAAACATTTTATGCATTGTTTCTCGTCTCCTGTTTGATAAGCGACTGTTATGTGCTGCCTCTTGTTTATTTCCAACGAGAGAAACACAGCGCACACGAATGAATTTCATTTGTAAACTTTTTTGTTTCTTCTTAAAAATACACATTCTACCTGATTAATTGCGCCAATGTAACGTCAACACCGAGTTGCCGAGTCGTCGTCGTGGGTATAGTATAAAATTCACTATGGTGGCATCAAATTTCTGTGTGTGCATATGTGCGTGTGCTCAAGTCGATGCAATTCAGAACCGATGGGAATTTCAAGCGTTTGGCTCAATATTTAATTATTTCTGCACATTTTTGGCATCACGTTTTCGGTGCAACTGGTCGTCATTTGCCTCGAAAACGATTATTTAATTAGAATTTGAGCGTTCGGAAATGAAATGAGCATCTAGAGAGCTTTACCAGTGACTCATTCGGGTCAGATGCATCACCTCATTTTTTTCCCCTTTCTTTCTAGTTGAGTCTCAGTGTAAAATGATCAAAGCGAATTGTTGTTCCAAAATACAAGAAACGGTTTAAATTAGCAAAAGTAGAAATTCATTTCAATTTCGGTTGACGATGTGAACTTTATGCAATGTGTGTGTGCAATGTCTACCATCACCTTCCTCCGCATACACATACACTGTCAGGCAACAGTTCCACACACTATAAATCCATCCCATACATAATGCGGAGAGCAAATGTAATTGTAGCAATGCGTTTCAATGGCTTTCTATTTTTAAGCACACTACTTGAACTAAGCCGAACATTGGAATCCCCGATCCAGTAAATAGAATGCAAACGAATCTCGCTCACATCGGTAACACACCAAGAGCAACAACAGCAGAAGCAGCAGCAGCGGCGACAGCGGCAGCAACAACAACCGAATTCGAGACACACAAAAAAATGAGGAGAAAATGCCTTTTGAAACAGAACAACAGCGTATCCGTCTTTAACGTGCCATTGTTCGTCTCTCTTCAGTTTATTTCTCTCTGTGTAGCGCGCCGTGTTTCGGATTGGACGATTTCCCCTTACGCAAGACAACAAATATCGTTGTCTTGCTCATCGCTTCGCCGCTCGGCCACCACATATGCAGTGATTGGTTGTTGTTGCCTTTGCTTTAAACATGCACTAGTTGCGCGTATTTGCGAAAAATCACAGACAACCTGTTACATGAGATAAATGAGTTTTTTGGCTTCGATTTGGCACATTTCACACCATTTGATGTATGACTCTTTTATTTTGTAGCCGTTCACGCGATTTTGCCCAGGCCTACCGCGAGACATTGCCAACAGAACAAAGCGCACAGAACGGAGCGCGAACAGGTCGAGCGAGAAGAACGGCGGAAAAAAATAATCCAATAAACGAATCGTTGTTCGATAAAATTTCACATTTCAAATATAAATACCAATATATTCGGAGAGCATTATAAAAATCACACACATTAAATCAGCACATGAGCACGTACACACATTTATATACGTATGAGTGAGAATTTTCGATGATTTTAAATGGTTTATTTCAATCGGGTGTATCTTTTTTTCCTTTCGAGCAATTGTTAATGAAAATCGAGTAAGTGAATTGATTCCGTTTTTTTTTCCACAACACACATGCTTCGTATGCTTGTTGAGTATTTAATGAACATGCTTGGAAGTGGCCATAAATTAGGGGTTAAAGTGGCTAAAATGAAATAATAAATCGAATGCCAACCAATATTAGGTGCAAACCAATAACATTACACATACACACCCAAACGAAGCCATTAATTAAAAACATCGCAGTGCATTTAAAGCGTATACCGTTGAAATAGTAAATTCTTTGGAAAAATGCCCATCAGCTCAAAAAGGTTAATGTAGCTTTTTCGATCAAAGTTTTTTTTTTCACAGCAATTGCCTGTGTACGTATATGCAAGTATACTCGGAAAGCTCTGATTAATTTATAATTTGGTGCAATTCCACGATGCCCGTCATCAATAGCCTTTTTGATTGATTCGCTGCTATATAGCATTTCGTTTGAACTGTTCGGGTTGGGTTTTTCTTCAAAAATCATGCCATCAAGTATACGATGTGCGTCAATATTTATTATTACTTGTTTTCAGTGCAATATGCATTCGTTTGAAAATTAAAAGAACTCTACTTGAGGCGCACCATCAATAGTTGAATCATTAGTAATTGTAATTTGATTACAGTAAATTCAAAAAAATTCACTTTTTGCGCCGCTTCAAAGCACAGTCCGTGTTTTGTCCCGAAATGATTATTCGATATTCGTGCATGCAGTTGAAATGTGCGCTTTGAGCCAAAAACATAGGCGCCTCTCTCGTATGTGTGCGTGTGTGGTCACACCGAAACGGAAAATGTACTGGTTGCCATTGTGCCATGCAAATCAGCGAAACGTGAAATACCTGTTGGAGTTTATTTGAACTATTTACCTAAATAATGTGATTTCAATTACGAATGGTTGGCAGCCTTTCTGCTTTTTCATTTGGCCGCTTTAAGCGGAAAATTCTCCGTTGCACCAATACAAAAGCTCCCGCACACACTGCAACTCTTTCTCTCTCTCTCTCTCCGTATGTGTGTGGGTCTTTCTATGTAAAGCACAACGATCACCGACCATCAACGATAAAGCGTACATCATGAAAGCGCGCGCGTCTAACTAACTACACCTCTAGCCCTCCCGCCCTTTCTCGCTTCCATCCCCATTCGCACATTGAATGCAACACAGAGAAGGAGAGAGTGAAAACCATAAACGTGCACGTAACGGCAATAGATAAATATGAATCGGTTGTAATGCGATTTAAGGACAAAAACTGCATACAAAACGATGGGGTGAAAGAGAGCGATACATTTTTCGCCGTGCTTATCGCTCTGCAACAAAACAAAAAGAGTGCAGTAAACATACGTGAACGAACGCAACGCACGAAGAAGATTCATGCGATGCGAGTTGAAAAATAAATATGGTCACGGACGGGTATTTTAGTGCAATCATTCTGGTAAATGATAAGCACCAAAGATACGTAGATAGACATGTGCTTCGTGTATCTAATAAACCCTGATTGCTGTGAATTACATAACTGCAAACACTTTTGCTTAAGCAATGGCTACTATTTTTTTTATCCTCTGTTATTGCTGCTACGGCTTCGGCAAATGCTGTTGCTGTTCGGATGTTGCTGTTTGCAGTAGTTGTTGTTGCTGCTGCTGCTATGCGACCTTTTATGTTATTTACCATTCAGAGAGACAGATGAACGCGCACTTGTAATTTGTACCGCACGTTGCCACTGAAGAATTATGTACACACATGGGCATGGATGGCAAGTGAAAGACTGAAAGCGGTTGGAGGAAAAAGCGAAAGAGAGAGACGAAAAAAAGAAGAATGGCAACTACCAAGAAGAACCGGTATGATTTTAATAAATGGGCAATTTGAATGAAATTGAAAATGGTGAGCTCAGCACAGCCTGAGAGAATGACTGTGACTGGACGAACGAATAACACACAACAAGAACCAAGCATTGATGGAGAAAATCCATGGGCTGATTGCTCGTCTGTCTAATCCGCATGAAATGTTCTTAGTGTCGTTTAAAAAGCGGTTTAGCGAAAATCGCGAAATCGTTACTAACTGAAACACGGCCCTCTCTTGCATGTGATAAAAGTCTCAGTCACACAGGAATGAAGCGAGTTATGGCGGACAGAGGAAGCAAAATGGCAAAGGCAAAAAAAAAATTCGTACACCTGAGCAAGGTTTGTATGTAAAAACAGCAAATGTTACTGCAATTCTTGTCATTTTTCTATCCATTTTATGCTTGACATGCTTTTCAGATTCACAGCCCGGTTTCTCGAGCACTGAACATGTAAACGAGAAGGAAAAAAAGCATCGGATGTATGTTGCCTTGGTCCTTCGACCAGAGAAATGTTTCCTTGTTTTCAAAATTCTTTTGAATTCAGCTATTTGTACCGCAGCTTTTGGAGTTTGTTCCATTTTTTTCGGCGAGTACATCCAATGGAATAAGGTTAACACACAAACACATACACCGAACAATTGCCGAATCTTTAGATTATGAGCAAAAGAAAAGAAGAAAAAACTAGTCGAAATTGCATAGAGAATTTGTTGATTGTTTGCTCCGATTCCTTGGTGACGCGCATTTGTGCGGTAACAAACAAATGGCCCCGATTCAATGCATTGAATGCAATCAACACACATCATAGATGCACATAAAGCATTGATGAGAGCGAGTGATTTGGGGTTTTAAAGGCCCCTAGAATAATCACACAATAATAATCGCTACGAGAGAGATCACCTTCGTCGACGAACTGATGAAAGTTGTCGTTTGTCGTTGCTGAAGATGAACAACAGCGACAACAATATAAATACGTGTACCAACGAGAAAGTATGTTGTATGGCACAGCAACATACACACACCGGGCTGCTATATACCATTTCAAACGGTTTGCATCGAGTGTTCGTAAAACTCGCAATTTTCGC
This sequence comes from Sitodiplosis mosellana, assembly GCF_009176505.1. Taxonomy (NCBI): domain Eukaryota; kingdom Metazoa; phylum Arthropoda; class Insecta; order Diptera; family Cecidomyiidae; genus Sitodiplosis; species Sitodiplosis mosellana. The sequence continues at coordinate 17,457,474 of NW_022601467.1, read as the reverse complement.
ACACAAGTGCTTGGGAAAAAAAGCATATAGCACGGAACAGCGTGCACATATATCAATAGAGAATGAATAGAGAGGGAGAGAGAAAAAGAGCGCAGATATGGGCTTACGAGAAAATGCAGGTTACTGAAGAAGTTCTCCAACCTGTAATACAATCGAACGTGAATCTCTAGCTCGTACGTACGCAAACAACACGACGGGCGCATCATGATGGTAGAAAAAAAAACCATGAAACCTTAACGAGAGAAATAGAAAAGGGAAAAAAACGAAGGCACAAGACGAATAGATAGAAAAATGATGAAGAGAAGAAAAGAAAAGAAAAGCAAAAGAAGTGGCAAGAAAGAAGAAGGAAGAGAGACGAAAGAGAGAAAAAAATGAAATAAGAAGAACGAAGAAATAAACGAAACCACCAGCAACATCAAAAATAGCTGGCTTCGGCACCGATCAGACGAATGGAAAATGTGTGTGCACGTAGATTATAAAGGGGAGTAAGGAATGCGTGCGAAATATTCTCTCTTCATCGTCGTTGTCGGTGTCCATTGTGTGTTTGTGTGTGTCGCACCGTGCGATGGATAGACGTAGCACATGAACAGTACGGTTTGGTATCCATATATATCGGGAGCGCTGCCACCAAGCAGACCGATAGCTAGATAGTAGGGAAAAAGCGAATACAGATCAGAAAATAGCACAAGCGGAGCGAGAAAAACACATTGGATCTATCGGTATATGTGTCGTGTTCTGTTGCTTCGGTCGTCATCGTCGTCGTCGTCGTTGTTATTGTTGTTGTCGTTGGCGACGTTGATGTGTTGCGTGTGCCGTCGTGTACTTTGGCTGTGTGTTGTTGTTACCTCATCAGGGGAGATGACTGAAGTGGATATTCCGTTCGGCTTTTCATAGCTTGTACACGTACGTGTGGCTGTACAAACGGTGGCGTGTAAATATTGTCGACCGAGTGTGTTTGTGTGTGAGAGAGAGAGAGAGAGAGAGCGAGAGAGTGTGTGTGTATGAGAAGCCAGCGGCAACAGCATAGCATAGCGCCAACAATCCATGGATACAATGCATACACCACACACAATTTGATGTTGATACACGAATTAATTGAACAGAGAAACTTGTGGCTGTGCGCGAAACTGATTCGACGCAGTACCACTATCTCGTGCTCTTTCGCACCGTTGTGCATAATGTGTGTAATGTTGTACTATCTGGTGGTGTATGCCTGTTCTTTTCTATCATTACATTATTTTGCGTGTGGAAACGCATGAAACAAACCGATGGATCAGGTTCAGCACTGGCAAATATTGTCGTTTCGGCAGTGCAGTACGAGCCAAATCTCCTTACTGTGTTCTCTGTGCGCGCTGTGTTGTGTCCTATTCTATGTTCATTCTGTTTTTTCCGTGGGTACGACCGAGTAATATTATTCAATTTCACTTCAGTCTTCATACAGTCTTCGCTTTAACCCGTTCCAATCTGTCCGCCGCTCTTAAAACACAACATCAAAAAATAACAGACAAAAAAAACAATTTTTTTTTCAAGCAACAACCAAAAACAAATTCGTTTAAATCCACATAAATAAATTAAATAAATAAAAACCATACAAAATTCATGAAAATAACGAAACAAAACTAAAAGTCGATAAATTAAACGAGATATTTTGTTTTTCGTTTGTTTGTAAACACAACATTCTATCCACTCCGCATAAAATCGGTACGGTAATAAGTAAATTGCAACAGTTGATTATCTAAATACGAAGAGAAAAAAAAACAGAAAGTATCAAAAGTAAATAAATGATATAGATCAAAATACCAATCAGAGTAAATTGATTTGAAATTTTCATAATATAGAAAAATACAAAACGAAAACCAATTGGCGAATGAATATATTTGAAATTGCAACTGAAACTGAAAAACCACACGCAAAACACGCGTATTCCAAAATATATTGATATATATTTAAACGGGATGAAAGCCGAGAGATAGATTGAAATCTCCGAAAATTCGATTCATTCGGTCGGTCCTATTAGTAGGGATAGATAGAGAAAGAGAGTGAGTGAGCTCCCTCGCTCCCCGAAGCTAAATACGAAAATTCCGCATTTGAACTTGTTATTAAAATTAAATCGCATTTAAAAACATAGATTTTGATTTCAATTGAAAATTGATAAACTTGTGTTGTTTGTTCAGGTTCATATACTACTATATCTATAAAATAGTATCGGTGCTACTGCAATCAAATAACAGAAGAAAAAAAGAAAAACCGTTTCGCTTGCGAAGAGAGATCCGCTATTAAAGGAAGATCATCCATATAGCAAGAGAGAGAGAGAGAGAGAGAGAGAGAGCGAAAGAGAGAGATAAAGAAACACACCGCAACACACGACTTGTTTATTAATTGTTGCTGCTCAACGGCGTCATTCATCACATAAGCAAAAGAAAAACGTGTGCGACCAAATCTATCCCTTAACCAGCGACAAGCATTCAACGGTTCCAATACACCACGTACTCAAAATCATCATTTTTCAATCGAAACTTGTCCTCGCTAATAGATATACCAACCAACTATCACTGGTTTTATATTCGTCGAATTTGATTTGAATTTTTTTTTTCTTGTTTTGACTTCGATTGCTGTCGGTTAATAAATTTGCGTATTCCTCATTCTCTCGCTCTCCTGAATTTTTGCAAAATTCATACGTCAAACTCTGGCCGCGAATAAAAAAACGATTAGCAGGCATCGCTACCACAGCCGATGATAATAATAATCATAAAAACGAAAAATAAAGGACGAAAAACAACAACAACATCCCAATTCAGCCACATTCCATTTCTACATCCTGTGTGCTCTCCTCCTTGACACAAATAAATCATTTTTCTCTTTCATTCCCGTCTCATCTCTCATCACAACACACACACACACACACACACCAACTCATTACACAACTTCATCACCATCATTCACACATCACGAAACCGTTTCACGGAGCGAATAGCAAGAAAAAAAGTGCTGCTTTTGCGAGCGCACCATTCAAAAAAAAAACATTAAGTAACGGCTAGATCGAAACGAAACAATAGCAACAACTTGTACTTTTGTGCTACAAAATACAAACACACATAAGACTTGAACAATTTAAATAACTCAAAAAAACAAATTTTAATCAAGAAAAAAAGAAGAAAAATACCAGCCAGAGCTAAAGCATAACAAACACACTTTTAGTCAATCGCTTGAAGGAAACAAAAATTCGCTTGTTTTCGTCTGCCGGGCGTATTTGTTGCATTTCGCCGAAAAATCACAAGAAATAATTGTCTGACGACAACCAGTCAGTGCGAAACATACGCACACAGTGTGAAAGAGGGAAACACTTTTTGATTATGACTTGGATCATAATATAAACGACGAGGGAAAGAACTTTATTCGAAGCAAAACAAAAGCGAGAAATTGACAAGTAAACACATTTAACAAACTCTGACAGCTACCACTTTTGAATGAATGAACGGCGCTGTCAAGTTATGTAAATAATAGTAAAATCGGGAAAAATAGAATTATACCCGAAAGAACCAACACACACACACACACAAAACAAAACAAAACAAAACAAAAATACCAAATACAGTTGTGAAAGAGTGCATTGATTTAATAAATAGAATTGTTATTTAAATCGTATTAATTAACAAAAAAAAAATTTGCTTTTTGAATGTATATTTGTATATTCAGCCGATGTTTTTGTCTCCATCAAGTTTGTTTGTCTCAAATTGAGTGTGTCCGCATTTAAAGACTCCCCTTTCGAAGAAACACGTTCGTAATTAATACAAATAAACGAAAATTCGAGAGAAAAGCTGACTATTTCTGAGCAATCAAAAAGAAAATTAAATTAAAACCGCCATATCAAAGAAAGGAATAACCGTGAGTAAAACCAAGACCGTTTTTTTTAAACAGCAAAACAGAATAAATCCGTTGTCATCATCATAAAAAAGAGAAAATTTAGTGAAAAACAGTCATAAAATCAGTGTTTAAGTTTAAGAAAATATCCTGAACAACCACTGTTATCAGCTCTTCAGGATTAATTCAGAAAAAAAAAACATTATCATTGAAAGAAATCCAATTTATTTACACGATTTTCAAACACACACACACACATACACACAAAGCAAACACTAAAGTAACCAAAGAATTCGATTTAAGCAGTAAGTAAATTGGTGTATTTTTCAATTGGAAACGAGTATTCATAATTTCGACCTAAGCAATTTTTGTGTACACACTTCAACAGCATCAACTCACATAGAGAACAAGCAACAAGAAAGATGATGTAGCAAGCGTTTACTATTTACATATCACTTTCATAAACAAAATATACACGAAAGATTTCCGAAACAAACAGAAACCAGTACACAAGAGTATTTATAGTTAGTATAGTTCGAACTGGGGCGGTTGTCGTATTTTGCATACTGTTTGATCGATCCTGTTGCTTACCGGCAAATTCTTGATCATACTCACAAAGCGACGCCGACGTGTTGACACATTTCCGAATTTTTTTTTCACCAAATTTTCACCATTCACACACACACACACGCTCACATAATCAAACGAAACAATTTTATCAAACACCGCGTGTTAAGGGAATATTTTATTTTCTGTGTAGATTTTAGCATAATTGAGATCAAAGTAAGAAAATTTTCTGATATTTATATTTGAAAAGTGAAAAAAAAAACGCAGCTTTGAAAATCAAAGCACCGAACGAACGGAATTACATTTAGGTGAAACATTTGTGTTTCTGTTCATAGCTCACCGTAGTTTAAATATTGTGAACTTGAGAAAAATTAGCCAAGATTAGCTAGACTAATTAAATTTAGTCACAAAAAAAGAATTTAAGAATTTCGAGTGTTGTTGTACATGCACTTGATGTGTAATAATTTATATATGTAGGTTAAACATTTGAACATTTTGATTTCTTTTTATTTCTTATTTATAAGATCAAGATCGCGTTTCGACAATCAAAATCATAGATTTAATCAAAGAAACCAATCAAACTTAATCAAATAGAAACCTAAGACAATCTTTTTCGCCAAAAATCTTTACACTCATCAACTCTCTCACACACACACACACACACAAACTAATTCTGTGTTCTACAACTATTTTTCCCCATCTTTAATAGCATAGATTTTAAAACGTCACGTTATACAAATGACAAGTGTCATATGAATAATTGCAGCAAGTGTATTATATATGTGATTGATAGACAAATTGTATTTAATTGATAGGGACAATCTTAATAGGCAGTTTATATAGTACATAATATCGAACGGTACAATTCACGCACACCTCTTTGTTAATCATTGATGAGCGGTGTTCTCTGAAGAAGTATCCAGGCTAAATATTTGGTGTGAAACGGCAATTTCTAACAGCAGAAAAGAAAATCAAACTCTTTTTCGACAATCTGTTTTACGGTGAACGCTCAGCCTGAGGCGCCACTAACACATAACAATTTGATCGAAAGCGTCAATATCTGAATGAGTAAAGCGTAATTTTGGAAAAGCGCACAAAAAAGCACGCAATTTGCAAAGCGAACATAAATCGAAAGATTTTGCTTACAAAAAAAAATAAAACAACATCAGTCTGCAAGTAAATCGATTCAGTCGGTTAGATACGGTTTATTAGCAAATATTTAAACAAAGCGAACGATTGAAACAGATCTAATAAGCCCAAAAACTGAAAACCACAACCAAATCAAAGCGGAAAATAGGAACGAAAAATCGAAATCGAACTACCCGAGCGGTTGAGCCAAAAAGAGAAAAAAAACGCGAGCGAAAAGAAAAGAAAAACCCGTACGGTTTAAAAATCTAGAAAAATAAACAAGAATTTAATCTAGAGGGAATATATAGTGATATTTTTAAGTCAATATTAATTTATTATTGAGATAAAAGCAACACAGAAGGAAACAAAAGCAAAACCACACACACACACACAGCCGAATTTATATACGTGTAGAGACGGTACTTTTTTCATCTTGTTTAGTCTTTCTTGCGCGACGGTAATCTCTTCTGTCCCTGTTTCTATCTCAAATCGCGTCGTGCTAGCTCGTTCACTCGCTCACTCGGTGGTCGCCCGGTTCGTTTAGTCAGTCAGTCATTCAGTCAAATAAACATATACAAATATTGTACGCGATATTTCGCGAAGCGAACTTAAAACACCACGAAAGCGAACAAACGTGCAACCGAAACAAACTTTAGGAAATTTATTTGTGCATTGGTTGGTGTCCGTGTCTCGACAAACTCATTCGCCAAGAAGTCATATATTTCTTGGATTGTACACTTTTCGGGATACAACAACAACAACTACAGAGGAAAAAGAATAAGAAAAAACGAACGAGAAAAAATATTTGTACATTTTTTCATATTTCAACACAAATAAATCAGAATCAACGTCATCTAAATGTATTTGGATAAGCGGCAAAATTCGCTAGTAAAAGAAAGAAAAAAGATAAAATAAAAAGCGAATCATCTATATACCGCGCAACTCATACACACAGCTAACATCTACACATACACGTTAGTAACTAAAACAAAACGACGGCGGCAAGCGCAGCAAAAAGCTGATAACTGATACATATAGTTTGTTTGTTTTTTTTCTCTTCAATTTCGTTTTGTTTAACTGCTGCTCTTTCTAGCATTTACAAACACGTTAAACCGTATTGTTCAGTTCCGAGCTGGAATGAACAAAAAATGCTTTTAAATAAACACAGCATTTTTGTTTTGCGCTGTCATAAATAGAGTGAAAGAGAGAGACAGAGACAGAGAAAGAGAGAAGTTCTGATTTTTTTTTGTTCATTCATTCCTGAGATCAAGTTCTGGAACACACATAATATATTCGGTTGGCGAGACGGTGTGTGCGTTGCATATACACACGGATTCGCGCGCGCAATTCTTGCTCTCGTCTCTATTTTGGTACGGACGAGAAACAGAGAAAAAAAAACAAGAAAGAAAGAAAGAACAAAACGAAGAGGCAGAGTGTTCCATACTAGCGAATTGTTTTGTTTTTCTCGAATTGCATTGCAATTTACTGTGTGTATGCAGTGTCAGTATTAAGCGCTGTGGACCATTCTCGGTGTATGCGTGTGTTTAGATAATTATTGAACACGTCAACCAACCACCACCAACACCACCGCCACTCGGCCAATTTCCTTCACACAAACGCATACGCGCGCGATCATCATTGCCGAAGAAGAAATGAAAAGCGAATCATAAGAGAAATTAGTTGAAAAGCAAATTCTCTCTCGGTGTGTCTTAGAACACAACAGCTAACCAACTTGCTATTTTAATGCAAGTGTAGTAGTTTGCTATCTATAGCTTATTCGCGCTTTGGCTTTCTTCGTCAGTGTGCAACGCTGAAAAAGTTTTCAAGCAGAGCAACGCGAAATATAGGAAGAAAAAAAAACACACACACGCCACGATACAAACACAGAAAGAAAGAGAAAAAAGAAAGAAAACAAAGCAGAAACAGAAATAAGACAAGAGAAGTGTTCATCTCAACTACGATTAACAGCGAACGAAAGAGCCAACAATTTGTGTTCTTCTTCTTCTTCGTTTCGTCGTTGGCTGTCTTTTTCATTTGTAGAAAAAGGAGCACAGACCGATTGAAATAGGAGCGTTTCGCATACATAAATACAAAATCACATTTGCAGACACTCGCCAAAAGTCGTGCATCAGTTGAAGTTGCATTTTCTCGCGTAGATAGGCGACAGCGAGAGCGAGAGAGAGAGAGAGAGAGAGAGTGAGAGAAAGAAAAAAAAGGCAAAACCGGTTTGTGTTACACACGAACCTTGCATCTTCTTTCGCATCATTTGCTGCATTCTGTTCGTTGGCTTTTATAGCATTTGCATTGTGTGTATGCTTTAGATGGAATTTCTTCATACTTTTTCCTATTCGAATTTGTAGCATCTTTTATGCTCTGAACAGAAAGCAGCAGTAAACACACAAGATAAAGAATCGAACACACGAAATAAAGAAAAGAAAAGAACGAAGCACACCATCAAACAACGCAGCACAGAAGAGAGAAGAAAAAAACAGTATTACTGGGCTTTGTGTGTGCGTGCGCACGACTAGTAGTCGGTTTTTTTTAAAGAGCACATAGGCATTTCAATAGTTGTTGCAAACGAAGAAGTGCATTTTCAACGCGTTTCATTCGAATTGATTCGTTCGTGGTTTTTAGCTCGATGTAATCATTTATTTGGAACAATTTTCGAATTCTTGCCAGCTCTCAGAAACGACGCGCCGCTGATCAGATTGTTTTTGTTGTTGTTGTTGTTGTTGTTGTTGTTGTTTCAAACAGCCTTTGCCCAACAAACAAAAATCATTTAAACCGAACACAAGTAAATCAACACAATTTTTGTGTGAATCGAACAAAGTGTTCGAATTTAAACGAATTTAATTAATCCATTAGAATACGATACGATCGTCAGGCGAAAGAAATTTAGGTGCTTTCAGTGCAATATCTAGTATAGCCAATCGTGATTGACATTTAAAAGGAAAGAAAGAAAGATAATCAAAATAATAAAAAAGAGCTATATCAAAGACCGTGAATTAAGAAAAAAAAACTCAGTAAAACGCATTACAAATAGGTTATTTCAATCAACACCATCACATTCTGTTCGTTATTGATTGAATAGAAGAACAAAAACGAAGTGTCAAAGTCATATATTTATTCGGAGAATACCATCAAAAATCCAAAAGGATTCGTGAACCTAATCACTTTAATTGGATGTGTTATACTTGTCAACAATATCGCTTTTGTGTGAGATTTGTTTTGGTTTTGTTTCTGTGTGCTCAATAAAACGATCCATAAGCGCATTTCACAAAAACAAAAGTCAAAATAAGTTGCTATCCCTGGTGAATACAGTGGATGAAGAACCGAAAGAGAGAAATAGAAAAAAAAATACGAAAAAAGGCATAACAAACATAGTAGAGGCACGTGACGTTAAATCCATATTGCTATGCAACACATTTAATATATCTAAATACCTGAAGAATATTTGAAATTTTGTCATTTCGGCAAACAAAACACGTACCAAAAGTGACAACTATCGCATTTTGTTGTGCGTGAAAAGCAAAAGCATTTTGCAAAAAGCCACACGACACAACTCTGTGTGCTGAATTCACTGTAGTGACAAGACCAAATACACGAATCAAACAGAGAGATAGAGAGAGAGAAAGAGAGAAAAAAAACCCACTTAAACAAAATAAAACAAAACAGAAATCGAAAAGAATCGAGTCGAAGCGAAAGACAGAAAGAGAGAGAGAGAAGAAAGAACAAGTTACGAACGAAAGGTGAAAGTGTTGAACTGGAATTTAATTGAATTAAATCAAGCGGAACGTAAAACTTATCGAGAACTTAGAAAAACGCATAGATTCGTCACAACGTATTTCCCAGGCAGCCTCGCAACACGTCCACTGTATGTGACACAACCGTTTAGTCTGTTCAAATCAAGCGATTGTAATCCAAGTGTGGTTGTGCATCAGGCCAACGCATTCAATACATACATAGCAAATAATAATACCAATCAGAATAATAGCACACAAGCAAACTTTTATCGCCGTCATCACACCGTCTATTCGCATAGTTACGCGTGGAACTCACTAACAAATCCCAATTTATACCCAAATCAATACACATTCTATCCAACACCACCACTAGCACTACCACCACCGACACCAATAACCAATAACCCAATTGTATCCCATCCACTGAATCCTCCTCATCATAATAACAGCAATTATTGTGTACATGATCAACAATATGTTAATCTTCGCATTAAAATAAAACCGAATACGAACAACGTCGGCCAGAGTACACAAGCGATCGTTGTTGCATCCGCGAATGAAAAAAGCAGCGCCGGCCATTGCACAGCGACCGATATCCAAATCAATTCAAGGCAATTGCTAACCGATTCGGCGATAGCGACACAAGCAGCCATCACATCAGTAGCATCAACCACAGCCACATCGAATCATCAATCGATTTATGATTACTTGCTTAATAATCCCAGTGCCAATTTGTTCACAGACAGTGGTATTTCACAATTTGTGCAACTGTGCATATTAACGAACGTTCAGGACGGTAATTGCAAATGATTGTTTTAATGATTTAAAACAAAACCAAACAAAAAAGAGCCCCCCCCCCCAAAAAAAAGAAAAGAAAAACCAAAATGGCCATTTTCTTTTTAGAAACCAAAGAGAAAAAAAAACGATCGAACGTAACAATTTTCCATCGGAATGTTTATAAGCAAAACATAGAGAGAGAAAATCATCAATTCCGAAAGTAAATGAAATCAATTGGAATATTTGATTTGCTGCCTTTTACCAGCAAGCCGCCCATAATCTCATTTTCTATTCAATGCATTCGGCTCGAAAAATGAAAGCCAAACATTCCATTTTCAAATCAAACAGATTTTCCCCATGCATTTTTACATTTGCATGCTAACGCATTTTCAGTTGGTTTTCCATCATTGTTTGTTGGCAAAAAGCGCGCGTGGTTTATATCATACTGGCAATCGGCATTTGAAAATAAGATCCATACATACACTAAATTTCAAACTAAATCTCCCGAAAATGCGCAACCATGAAATATTCAACAATTTGCTCAACACAAAAATCTTGACTGAATTCATTTTGCCAAAAACGCATTCCAGATTCATGGCTTAACTATTCCCGTTTCATTGCGATTCGCATTCACGCATCGATCAAAACCCGTTGTTGTGCCGTTGTTCAACAACAAAAGCAACCACCGCCACAACAATCTCGTCATTTATTCCACTATAAACAAATGATAATCGAACGTGCTGCGAATCACATATAACTGTCAACGGTGCAATAAACACGGAAACGAAATTTGATGAATGCAATCAGCATTAAATAATAGTCTTAATCACATCTGTTCAACACAATATACACTCTGATAAAATACGGACATATGTATATGTATAATCGTTATGATGAGGCCGAATTATTGCGAAGATTTCTCTCAATTTCCGCGAATCGAATTGACTCCGGTGTCTGAGTGTCTGGCAACATTGCACAATTTGCTATTTCGGAATTAATTGATTAAGAAACGATCGTAAAACGTTTTATTTTTTTGGTTAAAATATTTAAATCTTGTAAGCGCATAAAAATCGCACTTCATGACGCTCATTTAAATGCTTTTGTTCCTAAATGATAACTGCAAATTGCCATGTGTTCAGAAGTGCTCTTCGTGTAAATTTTTTATTTGTTTCATTCTCCTGTTGTTAAATTTGTTTTTATTTCAATTTGATGATTGCGGAGTCGAAGTAATTTTTCAATTGTTCGCGCTGTAATAAAAATTAATAATAACGACAAAAAAATACTCTATAAACAATACGACAGACACCAGTCGCAACAGCATCAGTCAAGACTTCATCCCGAAAAAGAGCAGCCACCAATTCAACGGTAGAGAAACTATGGTAAGATATTCAATTCAACACATACACACACAAAAAACCCTTCTAATTATTCGAGACACAATCAAACACACACAATCTCTCTCTCTCTCTCTCTCTCTCACACACACACACACACACACACAGCCAAAATTGAAATGCAGACAAAACTATGAATGTGTATAGTGGTGTCGGTCGTCAAATTGGCGCATTTCAACTGAATGTTAATAGGTTGATGAGACGATGCCATTGGATGGCATCGGTAACATTCACGGTAATTGGTTCATAGTGTTTGGTGAAAATGTGTGTGTGTTTTTTTTTCTCTTTCACTTCTTCTTCTTCTTCTTCTTCTTCTTGTTCCTTTTATTCGTTGTACGGTTTTTAATTTGAATTTTTATTTGGCGAGACAATAATGCGATCCGTGGAACAGGAGCAATTGCTCCTTTGTATGTGCACGGCAAAAGCAATGAGCTTTCACCGCCCCATTTGTTAAATAGCATACTGCACAATAAGCTGATGAAATTAAAAATGCAAGCAACGCTTGACCGTGTAAAGTGTGGGGCACGGTAGCATTCGGGGGCTGAAAACTGCAGCAGCAGTAGCAGCCACTACCAGCAACACCAATAATAGCAATAATAAGACGGCACCAAAGCAGCGTGTTACAGAAAAGAGGTTGTGTGTGTAGTATTTATTGCAAAATATGAAGTACGCACAAAACCTCATTATGGCGAGAGTAACGCAGGCAACAATATTGGAAATGATTATGTGCATCACGGTCGGCCATTAAGAATTAATTGTTTCGTTCAAACAATTACTTCATCTTGGAATATTTCCTGTAAATTTTATGCTCAAGTTTCTGCTTCTTCCATCAATTTACGCTTGTTTTCTCAGTTTTTTATCGTCCACCATTAAAATGGTCTTTCGTTCGTGTTCTCCGGTGCTCAACTCTTTCTTCTCTCGTTCTCTCTCTCTCTCTCTCTCTCTCTCTCTCTCTCTCTCTCTCTCTCTCGCCTTTCTCGGTTGTTTCTCGATGCACCGCGCGCGCACAACACATCCACATAAAAAGCATAGAAAAAGAATTACGCCGTGGATGGTAATGCTGTTTTAATTATTTCAATTGAATTTTTGGTCATGGTTATGCATCTTAGCGCCACGCATGGAAACACAAATGTCTATGAAGCTGCCTAGAAATCATTACAAGCGCACCGAAATAGACATCTCTTTTTTTTGCTCTGCTATCGCTACTGCAGATGTTTTATTGCTACCTGGCCCATAGATAGAGAGAGAGAGAGAGAGAGAGAGAGAGAGAGAGAGAGAGAGAGAGAGAGAGAGAAGGAAAAAAACAAATTACTTATCAGAACGGAAATGTTATAAGATTATTGTCTGTTTATCGCACATCTATCGACCCGATAGATTTCTTTTCTCGCTTCCGACTATATTTAATGGGTTTTATTCTCTACTATTCAGCTACTTCTTCCATCTTTATTTTTTTTTTGTGTTTGCTCGTTTCGCATTTTTTGCTTCTTTCATCCAGAATCCATAATTTCCTGAACAAACGGAAATATTGTATCGATAACGGTGTGTTACATCTCGAGTGCACTAACTGGATACATTTGAGATTCTTTATTTTTTGTTGTTATTGGTGTACGTTCCGTATAACCATTATTAACCATTAAAATTATGTGCTCATGGAAAACGCTCATTTCTGGTGTTTGTGTGTGTTTTTTTTTGCGTGATACTTGGATGAAATATTGCAGTCGATTACGTGTAAAGTAAAAAAATGTCATGATGAAAAACGTTCCAAAGAATCCCATATCATACCGTAACGTACTATTTCAGTCCGGTTGTGCGTTTTCAAATGTAATGGCAACATTTTTTTTTCTATTCTTCCGACCAAGTATTTGTTTGCGGGTCGAAAAGATAGCATAAAAATGGCAAACAACAAATATAAATGAGGAGCCAGTGGACTGAACGCACCTTGTTCTCTTGCTAAATAGAGATAATAAAAATTAGAGCTAAACAACCCACACACACTAGTAGGTGCGAATGCGTGGCAAAGACAAAAGCGAAGGTAATAAAAAAAATAGCGCAACGCGAACATCGTCGTGTTAATTTATAAGCATAAAATGCCCTTGCGTTTTTTGTCATCGTTGAGCACAAAAAGAGAGAACAAAATGCGAATATACATACGTATATCCAGAAATATATATATATATAGAAAAAGGTACAATTAAAGATGACCAGACCGCGGTTATTTAATTAAAACTCGTGAAGAGATGACGAAAAAAAAATACGAATGAAGAGCAACTCATTCATTTGCCTAGTCCAATATTTGCTATTTGTAACTGTGGTGTGTGTGTGTGTGTGTGTGTGTGTGTGTGTGTATGTCTGTATATGTCGTTCAGGCTGGGCACATCTACATAAGAATGAATGTGTTGTTCTTTTTTTTTCTGCGACATTTTCAGCTCTTATCACGACGACTTCGTTTGCGAGTAATTCTCATTTTCGTTTCTTATTATTGTTGTTGTTGCTGCTTATTTTTTTCTCTGCTGCTGCGGTTGTGTTTCTTTCCCTTTATCCGAGCAGTGTGTGTATATGGCTTTAGCCGCAAAGTGCCTATACAAAATGTAGCCGAACTAATTGTAACACGTATGCGTAAACAAATGCTAAAAAGACAATGAATACGTCTGCATTTCCCTTGATCAGATGATGTTAAGTTACGAGTAGTGCAAACAAAGCACACAAACCAAACGAAAAATAGAAAGAAAGAGAGAGGAAAAGAGAAAAATTGCAAAAAAAGAGAGCAAAAGAAAATCCGAAAAAAGAGAGCCAACCGACGCACGTAACGCTACTCACCGCTATTATAATAAAATAATTAATATTTATAGAAAAATGCAACGGCAACACAAACACACTGGTTGAAAGCCGAGCATTTTTTTCTTCTTCTGTTCGTTCGTAAGACTGCTCAAACAAAGCGCATAAATATTCTAAATTGCATAAAATCATCTCTCAACCACAACAGGCGAAAGAGAGAGAGAGAGAGAGAGAGAGAGAGAGAGAGAGAGAGAGAGAAAATAACTTTTCTGATACACGAGCGCATAAACGCACAGGCGCACAATATGTTATTTATTCATGATCGTTCGATATAAATATGTTGCCTATAAATTAAATATAATGCGAAGTGCAAATTTCGCACACAGCACCGAACAAAATTACCGCTGATTGCATTTAAACTCTTTCGAAATTGCGGCCTAATCAAGAAAATTGTCGCTTAAATTCTTTGATTGTTTTCATTTTTCGATGCTGGTTCTATATGCGCCACTGCTGCACATATACATACAGTGAGAGAAAGCGATCGAGTGCGAATCAGCGAACGAATGAGTGAAAAAAAAAAAACATTTGAGCGCCGAAAAAAACAAACATCAACTTTTAGCTGTGTATTTAATTTTTGTTTGGCCCAAGGCATACAAAACTCTCTCCCTCTCTATCCCACTATCGCTCGCTCTTTCTATCGCTGTGTTCGATGTTTGGTGTGTCACTTTCATTCGGTATCCGCGCCAAACGATTGGATAAATTAAACAAGACTCACAATTCTCTCTCTCTCTCTCTCTCTCTCTCTCTCTCTCTCTCTCGCTCTATCAATGTTGATTTTTTCCGCCTGTGATGCATGCGAATGTTGCCTAAATGTTGAATGTTGAAGCAATGATCACGGTGCCGGGAGGAGGGAAAAAAGAGAGAAAATGCCACCACTATTAGAAGTGTTTACCGCGTAAATTGTTAAATTCGTGTGTTTTACTTTCCGTTTTTCCGAACACACAACATTACATTTTAATCGCTTCGTATGTACGAATTAATTACAAATTGTGACAAATGTGTTTGAATTGTTTTTAGAGTGAAGAGGAAGTGCAGGAGAAAAGCAAACATTGGGCGAACAAACGTGCAAATCCATCGCTTTTTAATGGTTACCCGAGTCACAGTCACATATTCACATTGCGCCCACAGCCCCCACCGTCTCTCTCTCTTTTTCGCACAGTCACATTTGAGTGCCGAGTTTCCGGCAAATATGCCAATGTGATTTTATGTGCGAGAAACGACGACGACGACACACACACAAACATTCACAAAAAGTAAGCCAATTTCGTGAATCCAAATTTCCTTCTGTCTGTGCGCCCATTTCCGCCAATTCGGCGAGTTGAGTGCGGAATGCGTGCATGAATTGGTTTCTAGATGAAATTACTTTGTAATCAAATTAGTTAAATAGAACTTGTGTGCACATTGTTCGTGGTTACAATCAAACAACTGAAACTAATCATGGTAAACTTCATCATTCGACGTATTCGATCAAATGTAAACTCAAAGCTCCCTCTCCGTCTCGCGATCTCGCTCTATGTGCTGAGCCAGTAAGCGATCGGCTGAGTGAGTGAGTGAATGAGTGAATTGACTGAGTGAATGAGCGCGGTGCGCGTGAATGCGCGCATGAGCGCATATTGTGATTGTTATTTTTCAATATTTGAATAAATTATAATGCACGGCACATGGTTTGCCTTTTACGGGCGACGGGGTAGCAATTTAAAGGCCTAAAGAGATTGTTTTGTAAAATTCGATTCACTTTGTTGTGTGCGCGATGCGGTTGAGTTGTTTAATTTACAATTGATGTTGGAGAAGGGCAACAAAAAAATATTCGCCATAAATTGAATTGTGAGGCTGGTTCGCTTCGACAGCGATAATTGACTGGTGAAATTAAATTATTTCCATGTATTCGATCGCATTGATGCCTTTTTCGTGGTTTTGCTCATGATTATACCTGCATTCCACTTTGTGGAATTTTCACATACGCTATGCACAGTGTACTGTCCACTTTGTACACCAGCAATTGTAAAAATGGTTTGACGAATGCCCTATTGCATCGGAACCAAATGCACAAGCATCAACACACACACACACACACACATTCGTACACTCGCACCCCCCGAAACCGTCATCTGATTGATTCTATTTATTCAGTGATTTTGAATTTTATCGACTTCTGTAAACCATTTTCGCATCAAAAGTAATATCCATTGGGAAAATTATTTAAAATACCATTTTATTGGTTCGAATAACATTCTTCTTCATTCACTCTCGCACTCTCGCACTCTCTCCCATTTCATGTAATGGTTGTTTGCCATTTGTTTTCGTCGAAACATATTCGTTCCTTTAGCAGCTTCGATGCAAAATGCATGGAATTTATTAACTTTTAATCAATTTCAATATGAATGCACATTTCATACATATTTACAATGAAAAAAAAAAGCGAGAGAGAGAGAGAGAAAGAGAAACAAAGAAGACCGAAAAAATAGAGGAATTTCTATTGAATCAGGACACTCTTGTCTCTGTCGTCGCGTTCGCATGGAATTTCGAATAAATTTTATTTGGCATTGTAAAAATTGAGCCAATAAAAATTGACAACTTCATAAACATGTGCATTAAACTTGACATATCTTTCTGTCGTCTGTCAACGCAACATCGCATCGTATACATAAAAAACCATCCGTAACCATTCGAATTAACTATTTACTATGACTATAAGTGAGCGTGTTGACAGGATGTTTTATGTTGGCAAAATGTCTTCGTTGGCTTTTCCATTACACGCAAAACTTTAATATCATCAACATTACCGAAACAATATTTTTTTCTGCTGCTTTTTTTTTCGTCAAAAACAGCAGAAAAAAAACGAGAACGTGAACGTGTCTTCCCTCGATTGACATTGCTGGATGGTGCTGCCGTGTTTGCCACCACTGTACTGTGTAGCTCTACTTTAAATGTTCCGTTTCGCTCTGTTTTTATTTATTTATCGAATTCAACAGTTTCACAGTCGGTTGCTGACAAATACATTTTCAAACACAGCAAATAGCGTGCATTTAGTCGCTTTATTACGTTTTGCGGTAATAAAACAAACTGAATAATATGTGTTTTTGTGTCGAGCGGATTTGGTTTCACGTACATCATTACATACATAAACGTAACTAAATACGATGGTGTGGTATTTTTGGCTTCAGACTGAGCGAGAGAAAGAGAGAGAGAGAGAGAGAGAGAAAGAGAGAGGCCCCCGTTGCTTTTGTCTATTTCATTCACTCTCTGGTTTGAGTGTGACTGAGTTTGTGTGTGCATCGGTATCTCAGTGCATACTCACATCGATGATGGCGAGAGATGGGCTGCATGCTATCATCCTCTTTCTCTCTCTCTCTCTCTCTCTCTCTTTTCTTGCTATTTTCCATTTTTTGTTCGCTCTTATCTCGAGCGAAAAATTGAAATTGCAGAAAAGTTGTCAAAAGTGGAAAAACAAGGCATGGAGCCAACCAAAACCGAATAACAAATACATGTTTCGTTTGTTGCCTTTGAGCGGTTTGAAAACAGTTCATGATAGATTTGTGCAGTTATAAACAATGATGCTGCTGGCTGCTGAATGTATTCATGCTTAAAACTCGACATAAATCCAAACCAAATGCAATCCCTCAAGTTTGATGAGCAGCGAATATTCGCGTGCATCTGCCACTGCTACTGTTGCTGCTGCTACTGCAGCCGAATCATAATAAACATTTGCCCAGCAATTTCAATGATGCAGACAAGAGAGTCACATGTTAAATCGAAAAATGTACGCAGTTTTCCAGCGACATGCATCCGACTAACAATATCATGATTATATGTACGAAAGAGATGAAGAGAGAGAGAGAGAGAGAGAGAGGAGGTGTGTTTAGAAAAGTGGGCGCTTTTATCAAAGAATTTCACTTGGTCTATTTTCAGTCAGTGCCATTTGTATTATATCCGCCAGGAATGTGCATATTAAATTCTTTTTGTTCTGTGTGCGCTTCTCTAGGAAATCAACTTTGACCGCTCAATCAAACAATAACAAACTTATTATTTCATCAAGCTGAGATCCAAGTACATGTTGACATCATGATCGTTTAATCACAGTCCTTTTGCCAAGCGTCCTCGTTCCAATTGTGACCAAATATTTGATGATATTCATAATCTAAATGAGTTTGAAAATTGAGTAATCATCATCAAACTGTATACAGGCATTCTTCATATTTACCCATAATTGTCGTTTGCCAAAAATGTGCAACGCAGTTCAAAAGTCAGTGTATGTCTTCCATGTATATGTGTCGAGAAAAAGCATCAACGGCCGAAAAAAAAACAACGGATCAATTCACAAAACCGGCGACAGCCGCCTCCAATTTTAGAACAACACGAACGATATTTGTTTTCAATAACAAGTGAACACAAAGTGGTCAGCTGGGCGTTCGGTACCATTGGAGCTGGAGCACATATTTTGAACGAAATGACCATACGTATCGCATCGGTCATATTTGTCCGTGGGCTAGCAAATACAGTGGCTTTGTGCCATTTGGTTTTTTTCAATGTGCGATGGTGTACAAAGGAAAAAAACCCGGGAGTTCACTGTTTGATAAAAATTCGACATGACGTGTAGTGGCATTTATGAAAAAAATGAAATCAATGCATTCGATCGGAAAATTAAAGCAATGCGAGCAATTTCACCCAAAACTCATTGTCAGTGGAAGATGAAAAAGAAGAAAAGGCATGCACCTACAGTGGCCCAAAATTATATGTTGGTTTCTTGAAATGTTTGTATTTCATTCATTCATTTGTTTTCCCAATTTTTTTTGTTCTCTTTGCTTGGCTCCCAAAATGCGAGATTATTCTTGTTCTGCTGCGACGCACGCAATTTTTCAAAAGCTTTCAAGCTTTGGTTTTGGTTTCATATTTATTTTGGTCAACTCGAGAAATGAATTAAATGAAAACCTCAACAACGGATATGCTGACTTGAGGCCGAGAGAGAGAGAGAAAAAGAGAGATAGAACAAACGGAGGTGGACTGTGTCGTGTGACGTTCATTTCGACAAGTATGGCATTCAATTTTGGACGCATGCATGTGAATTTTCGCCCATAAATGACGTGAAATGCACGTGCATAAACTTCGTAAAACATAAACGGTGCCCAAACGCAAGCAAAATCAAATATACGACGAACAATGGCGTTGAAAGTTATGTGTATTTGTTTTTCATTACAAAGTGTGTTCAGTATTCAGCAAGCTCTTCATAAAGAGCAGGCGAAAAATCATATTAGCACAGAGTGTGAGAGCGAGAGAGAGGGAGAGAAAGAGAGAGGAAGAAAGATGGCAGGAGAGTACAGCAGCAGCAGCAGCAGCAGTAGTGGCAGCAACCGAGAACAGAACACAAAACAGCACAGAAATGAATCTGAACAAAACAGAGCATACATCGAATAGCAGACGTTAGTCAAATGTGTGAAGGCAGAGAATGCCTTCGGTTCCGACAATGCGTTCTCTCTCGTTCTATCTCTCTTCTGCACTCTCTCTTCCATATATACACCGCCTCACACATACACACACACACACACACACACACACACACACACACATCGAAACTTTTCATTACTTTTGATGATGATTATTACTGTGCTATGATTGTTATTCTCCTAGATTATCTATATTAGTTATGTTTATGGTTGAGTGCAGTGTAAATAGCGACATGCATACTGAAACAAGAACACACAAAAACATCCAGTGTGCTTAATTCAGCATTCCTATCTGTCGAGCTGCCGAAACTGAAACTTTTTTACCATGCATACTAATAGTGGTGGAGAGAGAAAGAGAAAAAAAAAAGAAAACTATTCATGCACTCACACGCCGATAATAAAGCGAAAAACATTAAAAAGAAAAGAACCAGCCGCCCCGGAGAACGACCGACTGAGATCCAGATAGCTGAATAGAGACAGAGAGAATGTGAATGTGAATGAGAAAGTGAGTGAACGAAAAGCGTTATCGCCTTTTATGTGAGCTTATCATGAACCCATTTCACAGAAGCAGGCACAAACACAAGCCCACACACGCTCATATGGGACCCAGTGCTCTCGTGTGTTGTGAGACACCGAGTAACAGCAGCAGCAGCAGCTGTGGTGGCGGTGGCGGAGAGAGAAAGAGTGCAGTTAGCATAAAGGAAATATAATGCCGCCATTTTTGCCTAACCTGTCGTGCGGTTATAACATATGGCCATCAACTAAACGAAACGAAACAGATCCTAAACTAAAAGCGAGCCACTGTGTATACTGTACAGTGTACATAGATATGAGTGCATGTATGTGAGCCTCTATACTGATTGCCTGCCCGCCTGCCTGCGGACACAATATCTTGTTTACATTGTTTTAATTTAACTTTGAATGTGCAATGTTCAAAGTACTTCTGCTTATGAATGAGCTCGACATTCTTTTTTCTCTCTTGCCATGGATGGATATTTTGCATGGGAACGACCATTTGAATAACAGTGGCATGTATTGTCCCTGCCATTCATCACGCAAAACCATAAGAGCTTTTATTAAATGGAGCGTTGACATCAATTTATACAAATTTAAATTAATCATCCACCAAACCAAACCGTGCTAGGATCCTCAGTTGTTTGTGCGGTTGTTATTGTTGTTGTTGATGATCTTTCATTTGATTGCAGCACTTTACCATTATTCAATTAATATGTGTAGATTTCGTTGTGAAAGTTTCAAGCATTTGTTCGAAACAATTCATAAAAATCGTTTACTTCAAATTAGGAACTGCTTATTAAACCCATCTTTTAAGTACTTCAATTACAAAAAATGTTCAGTTAAAATGTCTGAAATAAGTCGCTTGGTTAAAAGAATAACTGAATGCTGATTATGCGTTCGTCTATACGAAAGTTCTGAATTCAACCAATTTGGCCACTTTCAGTTGTTTGTCGCTATATTCAACTTAGCCAATGGCGCACAACTAATTAACATATATATGACACCCATAGAATGAAAAAAGAACTTCTGAACTCTTTGCCGATAAATGAAACGAAAAAAAAACTTAGAGCAAAAAAGAAACAAATGAAGTTGCGAGCAAAAGTGATACAAGTAGCCATTGAGCGTTGAGCAATATTGTACACACTCAATATTATAGCGACATCTATTATTAAAATAGCTTGTAGTAAATGCATTTATAGCATTTCCCTGTAGTTGCGATGTTTCCTATTAAGTTCCCTTGTAGTACTGACACATTCATGTTTGACACTTGTTAACTACATACCACAGGGGAATTTAATAGGTAACATCGCAACTACAGTGAAATGCTATGAATGCGTTTACTACAAGCTATTTTAATAATAGATGTCGCTATAATATTGAGTGTGTAGAAAATAGAAATAACTACAAATACGCCGAAGACACCTAGTCGCTGTCTTTTACCAGTAGCGAGAAAAATGTGAAAAACGTGTTTCCCGCTCAATGCCCACTTGTGTCACTTTTGCTCGCAACTTCATTTGTTTCTTTTTTGCTCTAAGTTTTTTTTTCGTTTCATTTATCGGCAAAGAGTTCAGAAGTTGTTATTTTGTTCTTAGGCTGTCATATGCATATCGATAAAGAGGGTTGAAAATGCAAAAAAAAGAAATAGAACAGAACAATCCGAACGTCCAAAACAACTGATAAACGCCCCTAGAATGGATCGCAAGTGCCATCATAATGCTAGAGTTGATATGTATGGTTACATGTTCATTAATAAAATATTAAATCAAATATATTTGTGGTTGAGGTGCCTCATTCCAATGTTCTCAATTTTTTATGGTATCTTTTTGAACAAATATCCATTAATATTTGCTGCATTTTTTTTAATTTCATTTGACACACTTAATTCAGATGGTTTAAGTGTTGATTTTCTCTCGTCCAAACAATACACTACCCTTATTTAATCACATTCCGTCTGGTTGCAATGTGCTTGTTCATTTCGCCAAATGTTTGCTACTGCAAGCGACCACCGAACCGAAATTCAAATGTGAAAATTAGTTTGCCAAGTGGATGATAGTTAATGTAATGGCTATGCAAATTGTACATGTATGAATATTGAATGGATTTCATGTTATATCCTTTTAACACATACAGTTGCCCGGCTCTCATGCACACAAACACATACACACACTCAAAATAGAGAGAAAAAGGAAGAAAAAACAACCAACACATTCCAAAACTTTTTTTCCGTGTAAATATTTATTAATGATGATAATTAATAAACCTAAAGTATGCCACGTGTATTGAGAATTTGTAATTTCATCATCAACAACAAAAGCAATAATAATGAAGCACAACACAAATAATATAAAGCGAAAGAGGGCGAGAGAGAAGGTGAAGGAAAAAAAAACTAATGCGACGAAGCGACAGAAATTATGGGTCGGTTTGAATGTTACAGAATTATTTGAATTAATTTAGAATTTGTAGTGTATTTGTTTTGTGTTTATGTTTCCAACGTGGAAAACTCACACAATGCGCATGCAGGAAAAAAAAACTAAAAAGCCATTTTATAATGATGTTACTGCCGTGTACTTTTGCTGTGCCGTTCAAGTATCCTACTTATGTATGCACAATACACTGAAAATTAATTATGAATACATTCTATTCAAAATAAAATCAACCGGCGGAATGTTCATGAACAGAGTATTGTTATCGCAAAAATGTGAGTTTTTGCACGATAAAACATATACAGAGAGACTGAGAGAGAAAGAAAGCGACACATACACACACATGCTCATTCAACGACCCAGTCAGTCACCCAACCAACCATCATACATTCGTAGACAATCTAAACGCTCGATAATTTCAATTGAATCATTTAATTTTTCCTTCGAGGCATCACCGACAGCCAAGACTCCCAAAATTCTTTCATATTTTAGATTGAAAATGGCAAGCAATCGTAAGCGATAACATTAGATATACGATAAGATTATACACCAACGAATATGTTAACAATGAACGAATACTCATTTCGCTGGCATTTGCTTGCGCTTGGTAACTAACAATCGCACTGTGCATCAACGCGAATAAATTTCCAGCAAGCACGCACACACATACAACTCCGTAAAATAGTAGCATTTTTACATTTTACAAACCACTTCAATTTTTAACACTGTAAACACGGTGACCGCGCAAACAATTCGCAGAGTTTCGAATTGAATGAATGCGAGAGAAAGAGCCAAATAAAAGAAAACTAAACATTCAAAACCATGTTCCATAGATCTACGTAAACACAATTTGTGCACTTTTCAATAGTGATGTCTTGGCCCTTGGCTTATGGCTCTTGGCTATCCAGCATCCCATTGACAAGTTGAGTAGTATGTGTGTGTGTATATGTGTGTATATCGACGTATTATATGTGTATATTTGGTTGTGTATTGTACATTGGTGTATATTTCTCTTAGTTTCAACGTTCGGAATAGCCGTTTCAGTTCGAATGCCATTTCGCAATTTCATTCTACATTTGAATCGAATTCACATAAATAGATTCATCGAGGGAACGGTAAATACCAATAAACACGTACATATTTTGAATAGGCAAAACACCGAAAGCGAAGTGCTTCTACATTTCCAATGGTTTTCTCTTTGTCTGAGTATGTGTGTTTCTCTTCCTTTCACTACTTTCCTGACTCTCGCCCACTCAAGCCCATGCATCGTTCTTGTTTATGCGTAAGTGAGAACGAGTGAGTGGATTATTATGTTGGTGTGAATATCAGAAGCGAGTATTTTGTGGGTATTTGCATTTATTTGCTCTCTTGTTCTCGCACAATTTTCTACACTTGATACGTTTACTTGCGGCTATCGAACGCCGTATTCTAACCAGTATATTGTATGACATTAATACCATCACAGACCATTAGAGCTCTTTAGAGATTTCCATTTTCGATTGTCAAAACATTTTGTTTTTGTTGATATTGTTATTGATGTGTTTGTGTACTGTGTTCTGCTCTGTGTTGGTGGTCGCGTGTGGTACATCGATCGAACATTGAACAATGAGATCGTTTGTGCGTCTGCTTCATTACTCTTTTTTTTCTTCAATTTTTTACAAAGAAATTTTGACTGAATAAAGAACCCAACCAACAAATAAACGAAAGAAAATCTAACCCAAATTAACGGGTGGCTGCTCCTATTCTCTCTCTCTCTCTCTCTCTCTCTCTCTGTGTGTGCAACCTGTCCTATGATGAAAGGGAGAGAAAAAAACAGGCAAAACGGAATGAAAATAAATTGATATTATCGATGATATTACCGCAAGAGATTTTCCGCAAGAGATCATTGAAAGCTGAAGACAATTAAATCCATTCGCTTTGTGCGCCCGGTCTATTTGTGGTGGGCATATTGTGCGTCTCCTCGGTCTACTTAGGTACGCTTCACAACAACGAAAATCTGTTTATATCAAAAGCCGTGCACACGTATGCACGAATCTCCCATTAAAATAGTTCCCATTTAGATTGAGAGACGGTTGCGTCAGACAACAGTCTCAAGAGTCGAGCCGAGCCGAACCGAGCTGAACCGAGCCGAGCCGAGCCGAGCCGTGAATTATTTGGAACATTTTTTAGCCATAAGGTAGCCATCTCAATGTGTATATATATATATGGATCCATATATCGCTGTGGTGGTGGTCTTTGATCCTTTCCTTTCGCTTTTTCATTACGGATCCATCAATTTCAATTATGATAAACTGCTAAGTATCTCCTTAATGTGTTATACCCAATAAATGATTGTTATTGGAGCTACATTATTTCGATTTATACACATCGAGAGCTCGACCAATGGTTCACACATCTGGTTGTGAAATTCACATTTCGTAGTATCATCATCGTGACTTTGGGAAAGTGACTACAGCACCCCGAAAAAAATTCACATCAATTTGCTGCCTTACCTTCTCTCTCTCTCTCTCTCTCTCTCTCTCTCTCTCTCTCTCTCTCTCT
>NW_022601467.1:17427705-17432238 GCF_009176505.1 Sitodiplosis mosellana | reverse complement strand
TCTCTCTCTCTCTCTCTCTCTCTCTCTCTCTCTCTCTCTCTCTCTCTTTCAATCCGTACCTCTAACTCTCTCCCTCGGTTTCTCCATTCGTTTTGTCGGCATTTGGATGGGCGCGCGCGCACACATCTCTCTCTCTGAGTGTGCGGTTTCGTCGTTATGTCGAATGGCAGAAGAGAGATTTCAGATACGCTTCGAAATGTTGAAATGAAAGGAATGTGTAGAAATGCCCAAAGCTTTCTTGGGGATTGGTTCCGTTTTGGCTCTGATTAATTATGCCTAAAGGGAATGCTTTGATTTAATTTCAACCACTTTCAACTTCTTCGCATTACGGTTTTGTACGTAATTGTGCGTGAATCCGATGCGATGCTTCAGAAAACATAACGCATTTCGATTCGGGTGCCGATCCGTCTTTTTATTGGGAAACTGTGTGTGTGTGTGTGTGTTTTCTCGTTCAAAGATGGGCATGCGGGCAGTGTGAATTGCGCTGGCCGCCTCAAAAGTTACAGCACAATAATTTATAGTATAAAATTTATTTCATACATAAAATAGCATTAATGGCATTTCAACGACCAAAATGTGAATAGTTTCGGCTCGTAATTTCAACGGGCCCCAACCAACCACTGCTTGCAAATTGCTGCCTTTTCATTCGAGCAGCAAACAGTTTTGTTCGCTTCGTCCATTGCGAAATGAACTGGAAAAAGATAGGTGCGATCCCCTAGCATATTATTCATATTCAGAATCAGCGTTTTGTACCTTTTATTTTATGAGCTGCTTCCTCATTTTCGCGCGCTCTGTCTCTTGCTCTCTCTTCCGCTGCTGCTCGCTGAAGCTTTGTTAGTGATCATCACTTACCAACTACGGCAAGTACAAAATACACAAAACAAAAGCAGGCAGACAACTATGTCCAACCGAAGGAGTTATCGGTAACCAAGCGCTTAGTAAACCAACACATGAGTGCCACGAATATCGAACACAACGTCTTTGCAGCCCTTTCAACCATTTTGCATGCTGCGTGCACTGACATTGACGCTATCATATAAATTAATATTACAGAGAAAACAAGCCGAAATGAACGGCGAAATAGAGAGAGTGAGAGAGGAAAAAAAGTTATTTACAACACCATAGCAAACTATTTAATTAAATTTAGTCGACAAACAAAGGAACTGCTTCCACGTAGCATCACAATTTTTATGAATTCTTAGGCACAAAACGATGTTATACAATCGTTTGCATTTCGCCCTAGATGAAAAGCTCTCTTTTTCCTTCCTTCTCTCTCTCTCTCTCTCTCTCTCTCTCTCTCTCTCTCTCTCTCTCTCTCTCTCTCTCTCTCTATCTCTCTCTCTATCTCTCTCTCTCTCTCTCTCTCTCTCTCTCTCTCTCTCTCTCTCTCTTACTCTCACTCTCTGCCGATGTGCGCCAGTTAAAACCATGCTCATGCTCATGCTCATGGAAGCAATGGTTTGTTGCTCGGTTGGTTGGTTGGTTTGATACCGATTGCCCTAGACTTATTTGACTACTTTTAATGAATAGTTTAAAACCCCCGTGCAAAATGCACGTCAAAATAATTTTTTCAACATTACCACAGTAATGGTGATTTGCCGTTGAAACAACCACCGAACGATGAAAAGCAGAAACTTTGGAAAACCAACGAACGATTGAAATAGACAAGCGTGTGCTAGGTAGAGCGCGCACACACACACATACATACATACCCAGCCTCAGCAGTCAGTCAGAGGCTTAAGCACGCAGACCCACAACACACGGAAGCTTTGCAAGCACAAAACGTCTTAAAAGTCTATTTTATTTTATGTTTTCTCCTGTTTTTGTCGTCTGATTTCATCGGCAGCCCGTTTTGTGTGTACTGAATGCAATGAATTTGTGTATGAACGAGTGTACGCGCGAATGAGAAAGAAGAATACGAAAAAGAAGAAGAAGAAAAAAGCATCACCGTAAACGAAAGAAGAAACGAACTGAGTGAGATCGTGTTCTTGTTGCTTTTGTTGCGGCTTTGCCGCACGAATAAAAGTACAGGAGAGGAAGATTATCGAGATAAGAAACTGTTGCTTCAACATAAAGCGTTGCAAAAGTTTTATCTCGTTTTTCGTTCATCTCCATCTCTCCATCTTCGTCTCTGTCTTTCTCTCTCTCTCTCTCTCTCACTTTCCCTTTCACTTACTCACTCTCGCTGCTCAAAATCTATAATCCAACATGCATTTTGCCACTAATTCCAAAACTCCTTGCCGCGCAAACCCCAAAATCCCATCCCACTGAACTCACCAACGAACGAGCGAAAAACTGTTTAAAATGGAATTTCAATTTTCCATAACCAATCTGTCTGATTTTATTCAAATGGCTGCCATATCGATATGATTGCTGCCGCAAACTCACTGAATAGTCTGCCAACGTGGCACGTACCAAATACATTTCGTTTGTACCGATTATTATACCTGATTTAGATGCATTAAACTTATAGATTCTTTTTCCTCGTCACTCATTCATTCGACAGTTTCTTGCTTTGCACACGCTCTCTCTCTCTCTCTCTCTCTCTCTCTATCGCTCGCACACAGACTTTCCGCACGGCCCTCATTCATATTATATTCATGTTCATGTGGTGAAGCGACGAAGAGAGAAAAAAAAGAGTGTATAACGGATCTTCCGTGTTGTTTATGTATTAGGTGTGCGAGATATGCACACAAGCTAATGGTTTTTATAAAATATGCAGAAACATAGACTTACTGTTTGTTTGTCTCCACTTCCATGTTTATCACCATCAGCTCAGTCGTTTGCCATCATTGCCAAAAACAAATTGTAATGGATGCAGCTGAGCAAAATACCCGATTCCGGGTGGTGCGCGCCCAACCATCAACGCTGTATCATCAACAAAATTTTGCTGAAACCATAAGCAAACACCGAAATCGCTTCTCGAAAATGTGATGGCATCGAAAGCGGGAGCACCGAATTTTTTTTTCATTCGATGCTAGGCGGCACAAGCAGCAATGGTACACGAATACATACAAACTCACACTCGCTCAGCATATACAATATATAGCACATTTTAACCGGAATATTCGTCTCAACTGTGCAAAATATTTAGCGAAAACGAAAGAAATGTTCAAAGTTTAACAATTCGATGAATAACAAATGAACATTTGTCTTTCTCTTCCACGTAATTTGTTTTTCACTCTCTCGCATTCGGACGGACTTGAAGTGGTTTTAGTGCTTTTCGATCAACCCTATCGCTTTTTTTTCTCTAAAAAGGCAAACATTTTCGTTTTTCTCTCTATGACTCTCTTTCAATCGTAGAGTTGAGTTTTTTCAAAATATCGTGGGTGCATTAGTTTTTGTACACAAATAATTGGTCTGGCATATTCAAACAAAAAGTCGCTTTTCTTCGGATTCGTAACTTATTACATTGCGTTGCGAAAACCGATTCTAAAGTTTTTGCTTATCGTTTCGATTTACAGAATTTGCAAAGTGCATTTCTTTCATTACATTTCATGCACTCTCTCTCGCTCTGCGTTTTTTCATCTAGCTTTCTCTCTCTCTCTCTCTCTCTCTCTCTCACTCAGTCACTCTCTCCGCATACTCAATGATGTTGTCCATTTCCACTTATGTGTAGCACCACCGAAAGAGGTTACGATTTCACAATTTCGTGATCGACATCAGCATTTATTTTGAATTTAAAAGATTTATTTGGAAATGGTTTTGCTTGTGTATATATTTAGTCTTCTTTTTACAGTAAAAACCATCAGCTTAAACATGGGATTATCATAGCTGTAATCATTACATTGATGAATGAATACAGTTCAACGCAAGTGAAAACGATACTATTTCGAATTCAAAGATTACACAAGTAAACAGAAAAAAAAATGATTAAAGAAAAGTTCTGGTGGATTGTATTCTGTATTGAAAAGCAAAGAAAATGCAAATATTGACGTGTTGGCGCTTATTTTCCCAACTCAAAACTAAATTTATTTCCCATACATTTCAATCTAAGCAAATTATATTATAAACTTGCATGTTTTTTCATTCTTTTTTTCCATTTCAGGTAAGTTTGATTGCATACTGAATTGTTATCGCCGGCCAATCGATAAAAGCGTTTATCGTAAGTAGTGTTTTTTTTATCTTACCATTTCTGCGAAAAAAAAACATTGAAAAATAGTTTATAGTCGATTTGCTTTTGGTTTGCACTGGCTGGTTGTTTCGTCCATGAGCACGAAATATTTATGTTTTAATTAAGTATTGTTGATGTACGGAGCCGAGTTGAGTTGCATATAATTCTTTACTGAATGAGGCTACAGCGACGAATACACAAAGAAAAGAAAAAAATGAACGCTATTTGAATCAATGCAAATGAATTCAACTTGTTGGCCAACAAAATTGAATGAAAATTGTTAATATTGCTCAATTAGTACCGGACACACTGCTTCCACTGACAGCCGATATCCATCGAAATATGTAAAGAGAGGGAGAGAGAGATTTCATGCTCTCTCTCTCTCTCTCTCTCTCTCTCTCTCTCTCTCTCTCTCTCTC
>NW_022601467.1:17424899-17427695 GCF_009176505.1 Sitodiplosis mosellana | reverse complement strand
TCTCTCTCTCTCTCTCTCTCTCTCTCTCTCTCTCTCTCTCTCTCTCTTTCTCTTGCTCGTGATTATAAAAGCATTACTCAAAAAATGAGAAATCAATAATGTCATTTATTCAATAATCTAGTGCGTAATTAGGGCCGATTATACCATCTAGGGGGAAAGAACTATTGGTATATTTACTTCATTGACACGTATTGACAAATATTCACAGGCATTTTCACTGCGTTCCGTAGTGTTATTGTTGTTGTTTTCTTCTGTTGCTTCGTCTCGTTCGTGGCGAGCAGGAATGACAGTTGCAAATACGCACATTTTATTGACCATATTTGCATGCATTTGCAGATAGTTATTCAGCGCACTGACACGAATTGACGCGTATTGATCCAAACTCGGTAGAATATGCGATTATTTAAAATATTTATATTTTCATTTACTCAGTTCTTTCCCCCTAGTATACCATTTTCCTTGATTTTATGCTTGCTTAAGTATGTCTCAGCGCCCATATTCCGTACCCATATACATAAATCGGTTTCTGTCTATGTGAATCGTTTTTTTGTTGTTGACGTTTGTTTTAGTCCAATTGAAATTTGATGGATGTCGCTTTTTTTCTGTTCGCTGAATTACCTCGATTTTTTTTCACTTGACTTTAATATTCAATAAAACATGCACAAACCGATTTGTTTATAAAATATAAAGCATTCGTCTATTTTCTGTACCTCCCTCTACCCATTTCATTTGAAGCGAAGACGAATGACACTGTTGGACACAGGAAGTTTTTTTTTGTTGCTCTGGCGAGCTATTTACAGGGCTGGAAGTAGGCCTCAAATAATGAAAAACTGCATCATTATTTTTTCAAAGTTGGCTCAGTTTTACGGTTTTATTAAATTTGCCGTTTCCAGTATACAGCTTATTGTCAAAATTAGTTTGTATGTCATTTACTCCCATTTCTAATGGTTTACGCACATGATTACTTCTACAAAATTGTTCAGCGGACAATTTTACATGGAAATAGACTTGTCAGAATCAAACATTTTCATCTATAGTGTGAAATATGATCAAAAATGCCTCAAATGTCCCAAAATGTATGAAAATCACAAAAAATCAACTTTCGTTCAGAAAATTCTCAAAAATAAAGGGAGTCTTCTCAGTAAAAAAAAAACTCTCAAAATCGGCTTTCTGAGGTACCTCTCGTACAAAAAATGATAATTTTTATGGATTCTGGCATCAAATTATCATATTTTGTTCGGGAGATATCTCAAAAAGATACTTTTGAGAGTTTTCGACCGAAAAGACTCCCCTTGTTTTTGACAAAAAAAAAATAACTTTTTGCCAAGAAACCAACCCTGAAAAGTGTATATTTGAGGAAATTACAGTTTTTTCTGGGTTTCCAGGTGAAAATTATGCTAGATAGACTATACTACTTATTTTGAACCCACTTTTGCACCTTGGTAGAAAATGGGTTAAACGCTTTCATTTGTCAAAATCCACAAAAACCATTCATTTAGATGTCATTATCTAAATGCTGCACTATTAAGACACCCCATCAGTCGTTTTATTATTTATGCATACCGACAAAACGACGGGGAAAAAAACGTCAAAAACATGAAAATAATTCAGAATTGCATAAAAGATTGGTGTGTGACCGCCTGTCTCTGTCATTTTTCGTCGAATTTTATCGAACTATCATCATTTATGAAATCGCTTCGGGGCATAATCCGGTGCACGGACATATATTACGAAATAATGAAAGGTAAAAATGAGTCTAATTAAAAGTCTTCATTGTCTAATGCATCTAATTTCAGTGGCGGTGATACGTAACTGTTCTTTACTCTTCCTCCGCCCCTCCATCTCTAATGGTGTGTGTGTGTGTCTGTGTCTGTGTCCACGGAAAATACACGAGCCAACATGAGCAACAAAATAAGATGAGAACGATTATATAACCGCATTACCGCAACGATTCTCATTATTTTATACTAGTTTGTCGTGTTAATTATCGAGATGAAGCGGTTCATTGGGGTAGAATAAACATGTATTCCAGTTTCAATCTCACACCATTTCGACCATCAATTGAGTGTGTGTGTGTGTGTTTGTGCACCATATTGACACACACACACTGTGTGTGTATGGCCGTGTAATTTTCAATGTGTGAGCTCGATTTACCGTTCCAATTATGACAAAAAAGCATAATGTGATTCTCGTGTGGCGTTGACATTTATTTTGAGCCAATGGCCACACTCTAAAATGATCTATCATTGAATTTAATTTCATTTCAACTGTCCCTATTCAAGCCAAGGCAGGGCGTAAAATAGCGGGCAGTTCTGCCCATTTTGGGCAGTTCTCAAGCTATTTGGGCAGTTCTAATGTTGGTTTTGGGCAGTTCAAAAACATGCATTTTAAACAAATTTAAACCGCGGTTTTTGGATTCAAAATAATCAAAAATGTAATTTATGTAATTATTGTGTGTCAGTTTACTAGTGGCGATCCTAGTTGTCATTATACATAATAATAACTGAGTATGACATAAGAAAAATGAGTTGAATGTCAAACTTTTCAATATGTTGTGAAATTCAATTTCTATATTCACATAACCACAAAACCACATTTTCTGTAATTTGATGTAGAAAAATCAGTCAATCACTGAGTAGAAAATCAGTATTAATTTAAAATTCAAAGTGAAAAAAATACAAAACAATGTCACCACCCAAAGCCAAAAAACTGAAGGAAAATGATGGCAAAAATCAACCATCCGTTGCAGCACTATTCGCAAATAAATCGAATGCATCGGACGAAAAGAGCACTGAC
>NW_022601467.1:17397389-17424499 GCF_009176505.1 Sitodiplosis mosellana | reverse complement strand
TCTCTCTTTCTCTCTCTTTCTCTCTCTCTCTCTCTCTCTCTCTCTCTCTCTCTCTCTCTCTCTATCAACGGAATGTATTTTCGTCGGAATGCTTGTGGATTTCCAAATCGGCATGCGGATTTCTACTTATTCGGATTTTTTCCCATCCACTAGGAAAAGCATAACGCACAGCCGAGTATCTGCTCACATTTGATGCACTGTGAATAGTGTGCAGTTTGCATGAAACTGTCGTTTAAATTAAATAGTTACAAAAACCTAAACACAACACAACAAAGACACGACTTATAATAGTACATACATCATAACTTCCATTCGTATCCAATTTTCTCGAGGTCTTGTTCTTGTTCGCGGTGGAACGATTGAAAAGGTATCGATGCCGGTTCTTTCTGATTCTCCTGCTGTTGCTGCTACTCAATTCTTCTTACCCAGCACATTGAGAGAAAAAAAAACTAGCAGAGGCCAAGAGCGACGAACGACTGTGCGAGTTTTCAGTTTGTGGCTTTCGTTTCTTGGTTATTGCATTTTGTCGTTTCGTATGCATGAGCATAAGTGAAAATGTGTATATAAGCGCCTGCAGGCATCTCCCATCTATACCGTTATGCATCCGTAAAATGTAGGTTTCGCTCGTTCGATGTTCCCTCTCTCTCTCTCTCTCTCTCTTTCTCTCGGTGTGTGTTTTTTTCTTCATTTCTGCCACCTCTCTCTTACGCTCCCATGCTTTTCTCTTGAAAATCTATATCACCGGGAGTTAGTCGGAGAAAGGATTATTGTCTATTACGATTGCAAAATAAGTGGTCGTTGTTGTGAGGAAATAAAGTCATATCGGGAGCGCTATATGCTACTAGAGAATACTGTTTGCTCTTGTATACCTGCAAACGATGAAATTCGAATAGAATATATATGTATATATCAACGAACGAATAATGAAAAAGAAAAACTGATATAGAAAAAAAATAATGCAAATGATATTTTTTCTTTTTCTTCTCTCTCTCTCTCTCTCTCTCTCTCTCTCTCTCTCTCTCTCATATTTTTGCATAATCTATCATCGTAAATCTAAATATACATAATTTCTCCCTTGTGAATGAATCCAACACTTTTTCCACTTTTATTCTCGTATTATTTTCTTTTGAGCGTCTCCTATTTTTTTCTCTCTCTCTTTCTCTTTCGCTCTCATCCGTTTGGATACGAGCGTACACAATAGAGATAAAAATAAAAAAAATTATCGCATAGCGAATAGGAAGAGGAAAAAAAACTTTGCGAAAATCTTGTTAAATGTTATACCACATATTTTTCACCAAGCTGAACTTGTATGGTGCCTTCGATAGAAAGAAAATTAAAAAAATAGAATGAGAAAAATAACGAGAAGTTGTATTCACACAAAATCAAATCGCTTCTCTTCATTTCTGTAAGTGTGAGTCGTTTGTGAATGTTACTCCGAATACGAAGTGAATAGTAGCAATTTCAGCAGTGGCAACAATTTAAAAGTGTAACGAACAAAATGTCAAACAAATAACTCGGGTAAACTCTATTTTATTTTCGATTATTATTTTATATGCAAAAATCTATACAAATACGCAAACGGCTATGGCTATGGCTAAAACAATTTTCACCGCATAAGATGTGTCAACATTCCTTTCATTCTTCGGTTCAATTTTCTCTCTCTCAGTCTCTATCTCTCTCTCTCGCTCTCTCTCTATCTATCTCTCGTGTGCTTCGTCATCCCTCTTTTCTTTTTCACCCCATTATTCATCATACAAAATTGTGAAATTGTGGATGTGTTACATGTTAAACATTTTGCATCAGTCAACCCAAACCCCCTGAATCGGTGAAATCAAACAGGAAAATGTGACAACTTTTTCCGCTCAACTGAATCACATTATGACTGGTGAGACCATCAATAAAGCACCAATAAAGTCGGATACATCCACGTTTTCCGATACAAATACATACACAGCACAATACACACAGGGCACGAGAGAGAGAGAGAGAGAGAGAAAGAGGATATCGGTGTGGCATTGCCATAGCTGTGTGGTGACGGCTGAGTTGTCGCTTCCACACTGTCGTCGACACACAGTCAATGGAATCAATCCAATATACACGACGTACACATGGTGAATATAGGATAGAGCAGAGACGCTCTCATCGCAATCGTTCACTCTACCTCTCTGCAAATACGTAAGTGTTGTATACGTACGTCCTCGTACAGGGCAAACGTTCATTGTAAAAGTGCAGATATGTTCAAGCAGGTTCAAAACGGCCGTCTTTCTACACTTCTTTATCATCTAAATAATCACTTCGTCTGGACAATTTATTTACTTATTGACTGACCGATTTGTATCGACAATTTGCTAGATCAACAATTAGTAGGCAACCTTTAAAATTTCGCCCGGCAACACATTTCGAAGAAAAATGATATCGATGCTGCGCAAAGACTTTTCGCAAACACATTTCTCACTCGCTTTCTTACATACTTACTTGACTTGTACGAGCGGGCCCGTTCGCTCACACTGACTGCCCACAAATCGGTAGAATGAACAAGAAGAACTTGAGCACTGTGGAGGCCATCAATTTATTGCATTGGTTGCTTTCCAAAGCGTTGATTTAATTACCCAGTTGAAGTGGAGGGTACGAACATTGACGGCAGAAAAATGATTTGCGGTGCCCGACCGCAGTTGGTGTGCGTCTTTGTCGTGAAGTGACAGCGACTTAATTACGATGTGTTTGATATCGATAGGCAAACAAATGTTTTTGTTCAACAACACAGACAAGATCCAATGAAAACCGACCATTGTTTATCTGTTTATCTATTGCAACCAAATTGCCTTAACAATTTATCATCTCTCGTTCGGCTCGCTGCGACGTCCAAAGTGAAGGCAAATCAATCGTCTTCAAGTTGCCAGCGTATGCTTGCGTTTTGGCTTTTAAGATATTCGAATTGTGCAAAGTTGCAGTTTAGCTGCATTGAAAGTACAACCGACCGGTTTGCGATTAATCTAATCCAATTTTGAAGCGATTTTGTAAATTGCAGAAAAGTTTTACTCGGAAATTAGTAGCGAATTATGGACTTATCCAAGCAAAGAGAAAATGGCTTCACGTACACATACACACAACTGCAAGCAGAGGCAGAAAAAAAATCTCGATTTACACACACACAATGAACATCGAGCCAAGCCGAGCCGAGCTGATTCAAGCTCGCTCTTATCGTAGACTCTTCAAAACGTGAGATTGGCTAACAACTGAAAATATGAAAATTCTAAGAACAAATCCTATTGTTGGCATGATTTAAATTGTTAATGATTTTCAGCATCATTGTCTGGGGAAGCCTTTTATCTGACTTGACGTGGGCCTTTGTTTCATATAATACTGCCGCTTTTGCATTGGAAAAAGGCGTCCACCGTCAGCCAGCTTTCCATTGCTGCTACTCCCTTGTTGTGTGAATAGCATTCATTAGACGCCAAACGGCGGACACGCGCGTCGTTGTCGTCGCGCGCGCACGCATCACACACTGAAAGCAAATGAGAAAAAGGAAAAGGAAAAACGCGCGTCTGCAAATATAATTAAACAGTGCGAAACTCCGACACCAACAGCAAGTAGCAGAAGCAAAAGAGCAAGTAGCGGCAACAGCTCAACAGCTCGTGGACCATCCGCCAGCCACAATCATATCCATACCAAACAATAATTTTCAATAGAATTAGTTGTTTAAATGGCTCCGAATCAACCATAAAGTGAAGACTATTGTTCCGAATTAATGAATATAAATGATCAAAAAATGATTTACATTTTGTGTGTGTATATGTGCTTTGGCATACGGTTGGAAAAAATGCTCGAATGTCCTATGATTTGTTCTATTCTTCTTGGGATAGCCTCACCACTCGCATCCATCCATTCATTCATTCATTCGTTTCGATGGTTCGCTGGTTGGCTAGCTGCTTCATTCATTATTTTGTTCATTTTGGTCGATGCGGTAATAAAACGCGAATGCCAACCGTGCTACGTACATACATATATACGCACACCCAGCCACAGGAACACACAAAAAAGAATGACTTGCACATCAATTCTTGAATATGAAAGTATGAGCAGCACTTTATGAGCATTTGATGGCACTGAGCTTGTAAAAAAGAACTTATTTTCTATTTGTTGTATCGAACGCGATATGTGTGGTTGGGTCAAAAACAAAAACGTGTTTCGAATAAATTTTGATTTACAAAATAAATTGTGTTAAATTCATTGTTCGAAGCGGCTACGACAGGTTTTGGTCACGGTTCCGTTGTATTCACGAATAAAGAGGCATACACACACACATTTGGTTGGACGGAAAAAAGAATGGTCGTGAACAAACAAGGCACATCACACACTCGGTAGAGGGTTAAACGCAATTAGTGATACGTTTTCCATGTGAAAGCAATCTGCGAAAATCCCCAAATCGATGGCCATTTTCAGAGCATGCAGCATCCAAAATCCATGTATTCGATACAGAGAGAGGGAGAGAAAGAGAGAATGGTATTGGCATGCTAATAAAACCGATGGCTCTAATTGCAGCAATTATTATTTGTTATTTAAAGATGCATCTGCATATTTCCATAAGCTTCGATGGTCGCACAACAGTTTTTCGGAATGTGTTGAACATTGATTTCAATTGGACGAAACGGTTTGCTTTTTGTTGTTGCTGGAGCCATTCAGGTCGATTCTATTTCGTTCAGACTTTGGCTATTTCATGCTTTTTCGGCATCATTCCGCATCGCATTGTCTTCGAAATGTCAATGGTATTTCCATTTTGCTTTTACGCATTCGACGAACAATGCAATTCTTTCTTGTGCACAAGTAACAAAAGAACAAGACAAAAAAAAGAACGAATCTAATAAGAACGTAAGAAGATAACCAAATGTAATAAAATGTATAAGTTCTTCTTGTCGTTGAACAATAAAAATCGTACACGTTTTATTAAAGGCACATCGAACAAGAATAAAGTTGTTGAACGCATCCACAATGTATCTATGTATGTGTGTGTGTGTGTGTGTTTTCTTTCGTTGCGTGTCGTTATTTTTTTTTCTTGCGTCTTTCTCTATTTTATCCTCTAGCTGTGTACGAGTGATCAATGTAATGAAGGCTGATTTGATTTATATCTAATTTAACTTTTTTATCTGTTATTTCTACAATACATATAAACGAAGTAGCTCCATTTTTGTCCTTCCTCATAGTTCATTTACATTTTCATTTTAATCTCAAGCAACGAAACAAACTTTACCGATAAAATACCTTGGAAATGAATAAAAGGTAAAATAGAAACTCTGTGCAAGACACAGATACACACATACAACGATGAATATAGAATCGAGAGACAGAGAGTGTGTGTCTATGTGACAGAGGAAAAAAACTCTTTAGGCACATTAAAACAACAGCACAATCCGTACTTACACACGTCCGTTCAGCGGAAAGACTGAACGAACATTATCACCGTTACTGTAGATGAACGTCAATATTCAGGACAACAACAGACACAGAAAAAAATGCTCTCTACCATTCTCTTTCGTACAAATATGGGAAATAATAACAGAGCAGAGAAAGAAAGTGAAAAAAAAACCGAAGGAAAAATTGTTTTTATGCCCTCACATAAATGTTTTTCTTTCAACCCTCTTAAAGGTATTATTTATATACATATATCTAATCAATTCAGTAAGTTCAGGTCAAACATTATGTGTTTTTGTTGGCGAAAAGTGAAATGATGTCGATGAGCACCAACGACGTCGTGAGCTAGAAGAGAGAGAGAACAAAAAAAAATGAAAATCACCGACAAAATCGTATTGCCAATAGTGAAAAGCCACACACACACACACACATATATATATATATATATACAAACACAAACTAGCACTTTGTTCACTTTGTATGCCCATTGCAATGCGAAAGACGACGGAAATCGTCGTCACTGTTGCTATACCTCACAACATTGTTGTAACTTTCCTTTTGTTCAATCTCCATCTTCTGATCTATTACAGTGAATTATGTGAGTTTTTTAATTTCTTCTTTTTACATTTCGCTATCGCCTTCAGTCAGTCGCCATTCGCGTTCTCCCTCAACTACTTGTTGGCTACTTTATTTATTGTTTCCCCTAATGTTCGTTATGTGTTCATAGGTACATTTTAATCAATTATTTAAAAAAGGAAAAAAAAGAAAAAGGGAAGAACGAAAGAGAAGCGAGCGAACGAAGAAAAGAAAATGTCGAAAGGAAAGAAGCTCAGGCAAACGGAAACCTGAGGTCGAGGACTCAACAATGAATTATACGTGAGAGTGGGTGAGGGGAGAAGCTTTTTGGCCAGATGAGAGGACAATGTAATTGAAATAAGAACGAATTCTCGAATCACTTATTGCACCAAATAAAGTAAAATGGACAAGTAGCAACCGTATGAAAGCGATAGAGCCGATCCGAACCGAACCGAACCGAACAAAATGGAACGACGAAAATAAAATAAAAGTGAAAAAAACGAGCGAGCGAGCAAGAGAGAGATAAAGAGAGACGAAGTGGAAGAAGAAAACGAAAAAAATGATGTAATTGTTGGGAAACGACGAAGGAAAATAAATCTCTTTTATGTATTTTTACCTCGATTAGAGCCTTTACATCGAATTAGATGCACTTATGCGCATACACAAGGTGGTTTAATGTTCGCGCTGAGTCGAAGCTGGGAATATGGTCTGCGTCTCAATAAAAAGTCATTTCAGCACAAGACCGAGAAAACAATTTTCTGTAGCTTTTTTTTATTTTAACTTTTATTTTACTCGCATTCGTTCCGACATTTATTTGTGTAAATGTAATGTGCCGTTGCTGTTTTGATTTGTTTTCCATTTTCTCTCTTGCTTTGCGTGCGATTGTGTTTGTGTGTGTGTGTATGTGTGAAGGTTGTGTTTCCCTTTCTCACTCGCTCTCTAGTTTTTATATGGTTTTCTATCAGAGATCGTCTCACTTTTCACTTGGCTCGATGAATGTGTGTGTATACAGATCTCGGGGAATTCGTGTTCTT
This sequence comes from Sitodiplosis mosellana, assembly GCF_009176505.1. Lineage (NCBI taxonomy): Eukaryota > Metazoa > Arthropoda > Insecta > Diptera > Cecidomyiidae > Sitodiplosis > Sitodiplosis mosellana. Next base: position 17,417,480 of record NW_022601467.1, on the reverse strand, counting down.
CAATATGCTTTGCCTAATACAATATGGACTTGAAGAGGGAACACAAGAAACATTCCATATCCATATAATCCTTTATTCTGATATTTATTAATCTCAAAGGTGCCATTAAAATGCATATATACATTTTCGTAAGTCGAGCCACTGACTTCACTCTCGCTCGCTCGCTCATTCACACACTTTGCTTCGATAGAGATTCAGCAAAGCAGAGCATTGCAAATGCATACCACGAACAGTACTCATATACGAGCACATTAAATGGCACATAACATCGAAAAGCACAAAAGAACGATGCGAACGAAACAACGACGATCCGATTCACATATTCATATATTGAAAAGTATACATCTATGAATTCATCATAAAACAACCTGGCTGCTGCTTCTATTGCTACTGTATGGCCCTTTCTATTAGCTTCGTATACGTATCAACATCATAAAAGAATAACAGACACAGCGTCGCGCGTATCTTTTCGCTTGTTTTCTCTTGCTCTCACCCTCACCACTATTCGGCGCACAAGTGAAAAATCACAATAAACGCAGGCAAAAAACCGTTGAGAGAACAAGAAATGGCTTTAACGACGATATCGAAGAATATAATGGCTTCGAGACGAGAAAGAGAGAAAGACCCACGAAGAGAAAATACGAACGAGGATAGCAGACACACAAAAAAACGTAGAAATGCACAGATATATCTATAGACTATTATGCACGATGCACACACAATGCACTGTATGGTATGTTTCTGTGAATTTCTGTTCCGTACTTTTCGTGTGCGACTTTTGGATGGCTGATATGGCTCACAAGCCCATTCGGCACCCTGATACATCACTCATCATCAGCGTGTATTTTCGTTTTTTCTACAGTTTGCCGTCGCTTTGGCTCTTTTTTGCCAGCCACTACTCGTGCATGCACTTGAATAAAAATTTACCATTTTTTCCTCGTAAACACTCTAGCACTGGTTCAAATCATTAGCTTCATACATTTTACATCGAACGCTGACGTTTACTTTTCATTGGCGATAAATTACGCCATTCACGATATGCACCGTGCAAATAATCGGCAAACGGAAAAATTACGATGAAGACGATTCGATGACATTTTAGCTTTTTGTGCAGCATTTTTTTTTCTTCATTTTCCAAATACATTGTGCTATTGGGATATTGCTGCTGATGCTGTGAATTGAAAATCGATGAACCACGTTGCATGCAGCATGCATGAAACGTGAATTGAACGCAAAGATGAAAGCGCGAAAATAATTGGTTCGATCAAATAACCGAATTGTTTGTATTTGTGACAGTGAACAGCGATTTGCTGAATTTAAAGCAATATTTCGACATATGTCTTTTGGTCTCTGCCCGAGGATACAACCAACACACATAGAGAAATTGAGAGAAAATACAGCTTATCACACACATTTACTGGTGAAATAACGACCCATCAATGGACCGATAAAGTTTGAATTAATCGCCCCTCGTCCAAAATAATATTCCAAGCGGCATTCATTTTTTCTTTTGCTTTCGGCAGCTTGTTTTTTCGTTTCTATTTTTTTGCTGTTTTTTGCCATAGACGAAATTCGTTCTAACTTGGGCTAGATCTACTGTAATGAATTCATGCCAATTTAATAAGCACATATGTATGATGCGTTTTCCGAACACTGTCGATGGCTGATACAAATCATATGTAATAAAAATAGGAAATAAGCAAGTTTGTTTATTTTCGTTTTTTTTTCTTCCACTCTCTCCTCTCTCGGCACATTTCTTCGACAACATATTTATATATATTATTTTTTCTTTCCATTTCATTTGTTATCGACTGTCGATCGATCCTTTTCTTTCGATTTACTTATTTACCGTTCGGTAGAAATTCATCTCGCTGCTTTTGGGTCAACGTATCAATATACGGTAGAATGTTCGCATTTTCGTGGTCACGACGTCGATTGGATTAAATGGAATTTGTATGCGCAATTTGTTCATAATAAACAATACAAACATCACTCAAGCTTACTTCGGTTGTGATTGTTTCCCCCCCCTCTCTCTATCTCTCTCTCTCTCTCTTTTTCGTGTTTGTTGCTGCCGCTTCATCTGCTTCGTTTGTAACTGTTCCTATTTTCCTTCCATTTCCGTTGATTATACACCATCGAATATGATTCCCTCGCTCTGGTGCGGCCGGTCGTTGGCTCTTCACCAAAGATTAGTTCGTTACGATTTCGGACAGGGGATTCCGTTTAATATGCGTTTTTGACTAGTTCCTTGTTTTCACTTGAACTTACGTGAAGACAAGCAAATGCCGAAAAAAAAATATCTCCGTATCGTCGATAATATCGAGAACACGCGAGTGATGGAAAGATTGAGAAAGCGAGGGAAAGCTTATTTATATGCGTCGCTCTCTCTCTCTCTCTCTCTCTCTGTATGTATGTATGTATATATGTAGATGTGATTTATTAGAATTGATTTCTACTTCGGTTGTTGGTTTTATGTGCGTTTGGTGCATGCTTTCCAGTGTCAATCAACATAATATTGAATGGATTTGATAAGCTATTTTATGTGTACATGTGCTGTAAATACTACACGTCATACGTGCACCATTGAAACAGTCATTGTCGATTTGTGGCATTTTTTTTTTGAACCCCGAAAGATTGTGCGAGCCTCCGAACAAGTTGCAATAGCAATAATAGCAAAAGCATCGACATCCACATTAACCAAAGCAACACCATACCAATGATCATTTTCGTCAAAGCGAATTTTGGGCATTTTTGACATTTTACAATTTTGGAAATTCGCTTTTAAATGAATTTATCGCCCATGCAGCCGCTGAATTTGGCCGCAGCTGAGAGAGGAAAAAAAACAACTATTTGAATGATTATTATGTATGAATGCAATGCGTGCACCCTTTTATTCCATGGCATATTTCAATAGCCATGGCGTGTGTAAATAATGAATAAATGGTGGCACAGAGCGAGAGAAAGAGAGTTCCACAATATACTCGTTTGTGGACCAGTGTACGCATGATTAAAAACACACGACAAAACATCAATGCGAAAATCCACATGAAAACCGTTGTTCATATCAATTTCATTTTTGAGCTGCAGTGCTAGCTACTCGGGTTTTAACAATATACCGTGCGCTTTTCCTTCTTTCATTCTTTTCCATGCTCCCTTGCTCTCTCGCTGTCGCTCTCACCCTTGCTCCCTCTCGGCTTTGCACCACCACTTCGGCCTCATACTCTCTCTCTCTCTCTCTCTCTCTCTCTCTCTCTCTCTCTCTCTCTCTCTTTCTCTCACTCTCTCTACCGAATGGTCGGCCCCAGTGATTATGGTGTTGACGAAAACAGCAGCGACATTGTCGGCGGTTTGTACGCATAACAGACATTGTATTGCGTATGAAATATGTCGTCTATTTGTATATTCAGCCGTCGATGCGAAAGCCAACAGTGAACGAGAGATATATACGTATATATATACATTATACATATGCATACCAATTCAACTGGCGTTGCCCATGTGTTCCGTTTTGTGTGTTTATAGCGGTTGTATCTCAAAAATTATTGATTAAAACTTTTTTAATTACTTACAGCAGGTGTAGCTGTAGCTGAGCATAGTTTATTTGTATGCATAGAATCGTTCGTTGTAGAGCCACTCGGATGCGATGTATTGCACACGGGTTTGAAATGACTATTTTATGCTGCTTTGGAGCGGTGAGCGTGTGTTTGCTTGCTTGCTAGCTGCCTGGTTGGCTGTGGCATGTATGGGTTTGTGCAAGTGTTCCGATGTGGCTCGGTGTGTGTGTATGAAGTGCGAAGCTAGTGCCGTAATGAACACGGAATGCTTATCTATATGGTTTTTTCCCATTTTTGGTTTGGTTCTCATTTTTTTTTTGGTTCGTATGTCCCTCTGCCTAAGCCTCCCCTGTCTCTGAACCGCCTTGAACAACGTTCACTGCTATTGCCACTACTACTACTATTGCTGCTCCTGCTTCTGCTGCTGCTGTATATTCATTTGTGTGTACTCAAATAATATGCTGTTAATCTTTCGCTTTTGCTGATTGTCGTGTTGCTATTGCTTGACGCGGCCGTTGCTGTTGCCGCTCTCACTGTATTTTTTTCGCTCTGTTTTTGTTTTTGTTTTTGCTTCAACCATTTTTTTTTCGTTCGCCGTACACTCGCTGCCACCCTCTTTTCATTATATTCCGTTCCATTTACCATTATTTTGATGCTTTTATAATTTAGTATTTTATTTATAAGGCATTAATGCTGTTCCATGGCACATACAATTTACACACATACACGCGCACACCCGATTCGCTCTCTTCTGCTCTTGTACGTTCTTCCTTTCGACGAAAAACATGGTTGGCTTTATATTCGGCTCCTTGATTCCTGCGTTCCGTTGTTTTGATGCTCTGGATTTTCGCTGGTTTGTTCGTACATTCGATGTTGGTTCATTCGTTTATTCATTCCTTTGCTACTATTTACGCTGCTATTTTTCATTAAGTCATAAGATTCTAGTATGTGATGTGAACAACAACAAAAGCGGCATCTGAAAAGCAAATACCAATGCCAGCATTAAGTCGCTCAAACTAGAAGCTCTTTCTCTCTATTTCTGCCATTTTGCTCACGTCCAAACACACATTCCTAATGCGAATGCAAGCATGTTGTGGGTAATGTTACTGCTTCACATATTTATTTATTTTTTCTTCTTCTCTTGTTTTGTATCATTCTTTCTCTCTTTTTGTTTATCGATGCGATTTTTTTGCATTGTTTTCCCACCCGCCTCTTCTCCTTCCTCCGAATGTGTTTTACTCGCGGATTATACGCTATAGTCGCTTAGATTCACGTATTCCTTTTGAAACTGCATTTTTCTCTCTCTCTCTCTCTCTCCCTCTTCCCTTGACGTGTTTGCACATACACACACATTTCGCTTCTCTTTTTGCTTTTTTGTTCATGTTGCTTTTTTTTCTATCTTGATAGCAAACATCATCGTACATGAAAAGCACTGTATATATTCAGTGGATACAGTGAAATTTATAAAAACGCTTGTTGCTTGCATTCAATTGATCTCGTTAATTGCAGTTAAAGCAGCGAACAACGTTCGTTATGTTTACACGAGAAAAGTCAGTGTTAATCTGGAAAGTGCTTTTTCCATGCCATCACCGACGCCATTGCTGCTGTCATCGTCGTCGTCATCATTGCCACCGCTGTCTACATGTACATAAACACACGATGCACGTGCATGAAGAACACTCATCATTTTAACAATATATCCAAGGGAAAGAGAGACAGAGAAAGAGAGAGAGAGAGAGAGAGAGAGAAAAAAATAGAAGAGAATATGTGATGAAGTGCCAATCAATCCTGGACACGAATTCACGATGACACTGATAAAGGCCATCAGGTAGGATTTTATTTGTCGTCGCGACCAAAGAGAAAATGAACAGTTTATTGCAAAATTGTCGTAAAACAAAAGATTTGTATTTCGTGTGTGGAATTTTTCACCCAGGTGCATGTGACACACTCACACACACGGACAAAGCAACAACGGCGCAATGGTAGCACCCGAGAAAAAAGCGAAACACGCTTGAACAATGAAAGCGATTTAATTGTTGATAACAGCATTAACACTGTAGCCAGGGGCGGCTTTCAAAATGATTTTGTTGGTGTTTTTTTATGGTGCACTTTCTTCCACAAAATCGGATTCTCATCATTTCATCATTTGTGATGCTCACAAATAATCACCATTTTTGTTGTTGTTGTTCATTTATTCATTAACGATTAGTTTTTGGCTTCATTTGATCGATTCAGGTTAATCGCATCGATACGAGACAGAGAGAAAGAGAAGCGATCGCACCTTCTTTCTCATTCGGAATAAAAACACCCATGAAATTTGCACGAAACTCACTCTCGTTCAGCTGCTCGATACGCTTTGTTCGCATCGAGCGAAGAAAAAAAAACACCAACGGAAACAAGAGCAACCGAAGAAGAAGAAGCAACAAAAAATTATGAAAAGGAAACCTTTGGTGGTAAAGTTCTGATGTGAGAAGACACACAGAAAGCAAAGTGAAGCAGAGCAAAGCACAGAAGCGTCTCGGTACATCGTACAAATAATAGACTGTGGAGCAAATGATTAATGAAAAATTACGATGGGCTTATGGAGTGTAATCTCTTTTTTCCCGTACTTTCATCACAATGAACGCTGCGTTAAAGACTTCTTCGTCAATTCATTCTATTGCTCGTTCGTTGATGCGTTCGCTCAACTCAACTCAACTCATGGACCGCTTTGTCTCACTCTCCGCATAAATTCGCATTCATTCAGTCTCTTTCTCTCTGTCTCTCCCTCGGTGGCAATTGATGTTCGGGGATGATGTTTTGTTGATAGTCTCATTTAAGTACATTGTGTATTTATCAATGGATTACAATGTGTGAGTGCGAGAAAGATGTATCAGTGCCATCATTTGTATTAATTCAATTCGATGTTTTTTCTATGTGACTGAGAACGCGAGCGGTCGGAACAAAGCACTTTAATCATCAAATCAACCGACAAGGAGTGTGTAGGTGTGTGTGTGTGTGTGTGTATGTGCGTGCACGTGGATTTCTGTTTACTGATGAAATATGTAATACGGAATTAGGTTAAATTAACCAAGAAAAACCAATAAGCACATGTAATTCTCCTGCAAAATGCCCACCAAAGTAAATGTTATTTATTGCGATGACACTTATTTTTTGCTGGTTGTTGTTCGGTTTTGTTTGGTTTGGGTTTTGTTCGTCGATTGCACGCAACATTTGCGCAAAACGGCAGACAGTAAACAGCAAACGACACTCGACCGTTTGTATTTTATCATATTGTTATCAACAGTTTTTGCGCGCTTTCGAAAATTGAAAATAAACTTGTCGACGGCTCGTTTCTTACCATACCACATTGTTCGTCTTCAACACGCTTCCATCCCCTAAACCATAAGCATTTTCAGTTTCGTTGTTTTCATTTCATTTTCGCCGGTTATTCTTATTAAGTAATCGCAAATGCCAGCCAAGCAGCCAGAAGTGCATACACAAACTATAGAACAACTTGTAAATTTATACGAAATAAAAGCGATAAATTCATTTGCATGGAGTTGGATTTTATTTGCGCCATAACCAATCTTGGAATAAAGCGCTTGAGTCAAAAACCCTTGTTATCAGTTTCATCTCTTCTTCGCATGGGCTGTGTCGGTGTGCGCAACTGGTTGCTTTTGTTTTTCAACGTTGTCGTTGTTGTTCGAAGCTAACGCGCAATTGTTGCCATTGCTGTTGTGATCTTAAACGATAAACCAAACTTTATAAAACTTTTCTAGATTGAAACTAAACGAAAACGACGTAACATTCACGCTCTCTCTCGCTCCCTGACTTGTTGGCTCTTTCGTATTCGACAAGAAAAAAAAACAACTAATAGAGAAGAATAAGCCTGAACAGTACGATACACACAAACAAGCCATCACAACGAATCCGAGTGGAGCCAAGCCAACAGAACAAAATTGTACGAAAGTAAGTTCAGAATACTTCTGAAATTTATTTTCATTAAATATTTATTCTATATTTTTTCACTCTCTCTCTCCCGCTCTCGTGCCATTTTCAAGTTGCAATGTGTATACCGTTGCACCTGTTGAGCCCGAACATTTAAAATATGGGAAACAATGCGATAGAGAGAAAGAGAGAGCATGTGTTGCGTACTAGCTGTGTGAATTGTAATCGGTTTGTGGCATTGGAACACAAATCCATTGCAAATGGAAATGGCGACAGAAACAGATCTATATATACATACCAAACAAAACATCCGAAACTTTTGTGCGGTAGATAGAGTGAGTACACAAATAATCATGCGCTTATGTATTTCGTATTATTGTTTTCCTTGCGCTTTGCGACAAAATCGTTTCGAACAATGTTACAATGGGCGATACGAGCTCGATAAAAGTACCATTAAGTGATTGTTCGCCACGGAATAATTGTTTTCGGGGACTTTTGCTTATCTAACATTTGTGTTGTTGGCGTGTATGTTGGCTGTTGTCGTTGTCGTCATCGTTTTATGTGTTTGTCTGTCGCCGCTTTTTTTTGTTGTTATTTTTGCACCGATTTTTTGTCTCAATAATTTCAAAGTTTTCAACATTAATTAATCACGCGTTTATCGAGTGCAAACATTTCCCGTAGTTGGGCTGCCCGGAATCGTTTTGCTATTGATTTTTGGATTTGATATGAGAGAGGCTGACAATAATAACAACTGGGAAAACAAGAAGAATGTTGCAAAGAAATTGAGGTCGAACATTTTTTTGACAGTTTCTGACAGTTTTTTTTTTACTGAAAAGTGAACATTGAACACATTCCACGGATGACTGCCGGGTATACACACACACTGGCGTATGAAATAAACAAGGCACATGTTTGGAAAAACTAGTCAATATAACAACAAATATTCTAAAGTTTGACTGACTTGAATTCACGATGGCTCAATTTTATGCAAAGTTTCTTTGGGAATGGGTATGTGAGTGTGTGTGCCGGTTTGCCATGCTAATGTAGAAAATACACCATAAAAGATAACCAAACACAAGTTCAATATTTATCATACATATGTTTATCGTATACATTTTGAATAAGAATTTTAACTTTTCCATTTGCTTGCACGCCTCGGCTCTCACATCTCTCTCTCTCTCTCTCTTTCTCTCTCTCTTCGCCACTTTAACACGGTGAATAAATTTTAAGCGAAACTTGTTAATTATGAATCGTAATGCATTCAACCAATATTATTTTAAATTGAGTGTTTTCATTCGATGCGATTTGCTTCAGGTTCGACGCTACAATCTTTGTTCGGTCTTGTTGACGCTGATGATGATGATGTTGCTGTTATTATTATTTTGATAAATTCCAAGTAGAGGCTTAGGAACCGCATCGAAAAGTATGCCTTGACTTAAGGATTCAATCTTACTTGACTCCCAAATTAAAACTATGAACTCATAAATAAGCCATTTTAAGCATGATACATTATGCTTATGTGTGGCGCACGGTTGTGGTGGATCAGCGTTCTATTTTGTCTAACGAGAGAATGAACGAATGTTTCGGTGTATGTCTGTCTATCTCTCTATCCCTATCTTTTTTTCGACGGTGTGTTTGCTGTAGCAATTTGGTTTGGTGTTTACGTACGAACTTCAACACTTGGCATCGAAAACATATGCGATGTTTTCGTCAGCGCCGTCTTATCAGATGACACAATTTATTTTTATGGCGCGAACACATGAACACATTAAGTGCGGTGATATGGAGCATAGAACAAGTAACATTCGTTACAATGAAAACCACATGACGTATGCTCTCAACACGGTACCCACTTTGAACGGTGGCGCGCCACTATTGCCGCTCTTTTTGTTTCACCGCCCGCCCTCCGCCTCGCACCAGGCAAAAGTGCTTTGCGAAAAGCAGCGGCCGAAGATGATGATGACGAAGGGAGGCTGAAACAGAGAGTGAAATTATTATGTTCTCTACACATGATTTTTCACATATGTTCCAAACCACCAATGCTCGACATGAGATCGCAAAACACACAAAGTGGCAAAAAAAATTAATCGAAAAATGATCAGATAGACCAAAATGTGTCGATAGTTTGAATTTATTACCAGCAAATGAATTGGTGACTGTGACACTGTCGCTGTTGTCAATGTGACAGCAAGAAGTGGCAAGCATGACAAGAATATCAACAGTGGACGAAAGCGTGCTCCCATTGCCCGGTTCGGCCGTCATACAACGGGAAATGCGAGCGGTTAGCTGGTGTCAGTGAAATGTAAATAATTCAGTCGAAAGTAAATATTTAGTTGTTTGTTTGCCTCAACCGATCGTTCAATTGCACAGCAATGATGCAATTCTCTTTGATTCGACGAAAAAACTGATTTCCATCGATTACATATTGAATGATATACGATGCGAAACTAATGTGCGGAAAAATTTCCAATAAAACCATGTTATAAATTGGCAAACCGTCAGAATTTGGCGAAAAAAGGGTGTTGTTCGAGTTCAAAATACAAATCAGTCTGGGCTATTGAGCTCTCAAGCAATGTCATTTGAAAAACGTTCTTATGTTCCCTACTACACCTATCTCTAACTCTAGCTCATGATCCAACTAAAATGGAAAAAGCATTCACTTCATATGTTATGCACATAGTTAATGTTCAATTCATTGTTATGTCGTTACTCTACATTGTTATTATTGCATATTTAATTCATTTTTATTCATTCATAATATGAAACCACTGTTTTGTTATTCGCACTCACCCGACCCGACCATCATACACATTACACATGTACGGGGTCTCTCTATCTCGCTCACTTGCACCCACTCTCGGTCGTCAATTGTTCGTTCTCGTTGTTGACGACGCGACAATGGATCGTACAGTATACGCAAAAATACACGTGTAGCATCGATTGCCCGTTCAGTAAAATACTGCCAACATAAGCACCAACAATAAATAATAAAGTAGCTTACGAATGGTGCATTAGCAGGCGAAAAATGGCTGATTATTTAAATATACATATCATACAGTAAATGAAAAACAAAAAGCACACACAGTCAAATGGAAATGGAGCGAGAGCGAAGGGCGAGAAAGAGAATGAAAAAAGTCGTCGCAGAAATGTTATAAGACCAATTGGTTTTCCCCTATGATACATTAATCGGCGGTTAAGTGGTAGGTAAATTCCGATTTTAATTATTTCGACGCATGCGTCGATTGAATCACGAATTATTTAACTATTTGTGCTAGCATTTGCATTTCGAAATAAAAGTGCTTAATTTTCATCGGAAGCATTAAGCTGTTCAATGAAAAATGGTTGTAGCTCAACGATGGCAATCATGGCACAATACAACGTAACGCTTGCCTGTCGAAAACGTGTACCGTTGTATTATCACTTATATGTGTATTTCGATGTGTGTTTTTTAAACAAAAAAAATTCATTCATTCCAAGGATTCGCGCATATGATTCCTTGAAATTGGATGGGTTTTTTTTGCTATTGTTGGCTCTCGAATACGGGAAAATTGAAGCTTTTAAACAAGAATGTCGCTATAAATCTGCCGCAATAACAACTTTTTTTTCATTGCGGATTCAGAGTGTTCGTTTTTCAGCGCGTATGCAATGGAAGATAGAACGCAACAATAATTAGACCACATGTGCATTATTCAGGCGAATTCATTTGCCGTATTGAGCCAGATTAATGGCGTTGAGTTTGAAATATAAGCGAAATACACTTTTCTAATTCGAATCATTTGTTACACACATATTATTCTAATTGAAATATTTGTTGAAGATATATTTAACTATTGCATGTAGCTAACAAAAAGATCCACATACCCTCACCGCCCGCCACTTACAATTTAACAATATAATCGGAGCGAGTGAATGCAAAAACGAGCAGCAATCCGAAAATGTGTTGTGGCGTTTCTCATCAATGAGAGAATAGTCAAAAACATATGATTGAAACGAGAACCAAGAAGCTATAACTTCACCGCAAGGGACGCATGAAAAACTTTGCTCGCAAAATAAATAATGAAGTGTGAGATTATTTGGAAAGTTTCTCTTTCGCTCGCACTCACTCACTCTACACTTTTTATATGGCCGTCACCAAATCTATATTTGCGTCAGTGTTCGTTCGTTCGTTCGTTCGTTCGTTCGTTCGTTCTTTTTTTTACTTTGAAATGGCTTTTGCTTTGCTCCAGAGTATGCAGTGTCCACGACTACAGCAGCATTTCTAGTTTGATGAATGCGCCCGAGTAAAGTTTTAACACATTCAATTCGTAGAATAATTGAGATTTAATTTTATGTTTGAGAAGGTATCTTGGGATATCGCTCATTTTCTTCTCATACTTTGTTGCTCAGGTTTTTCGTTCGCCTTTTTTGCGCCCTTTCCCTTCTTCCATTTTGCCATCACGACTTCAACAGCCGTAGCTGATAACGGAGACAGTGGCAGTAGAACTGATGTTCGACGCAAGTAATAGGAAAAGTATTTTTGTGTACATAGAAAGTGTCGTAATTCCATTTCTTCTGATTAAATCAAATCCAATTTTGCAAGCGCTTTTATCATTTTTATTTGAATTTTTGCATTTGAGAGCAGAACTCAGCAGCGCAGATGCGTACATTGGAATTTTCGTTCTGTTTTTCTCCCGTTGCTTGCTCGATGCTCCCGCTCGCCTATGTCCCAGGGAATTTTTCCCTATTAAATTGGTTTAATTCATTGTTTTTTCTGGTCTCTCTCTTGCTCTCTCGCTGGCTGCTTTCAACTTTTAAGTCAACTGAAAATTTAAATTGGCTCTCTTCGGTTGTACGTATTGAAAAACAAGCCAACTCATTCTTTCGGCCAATGCAAACTAGCCGTGCGCTACTCTGTTACTTTTTCTTGTTGTTCCAACAAGTTTTTTTTTTCTCCGTCGTATGCCTTTGCTTCGTTTTCAGCCATTTTCTCTCTCTCTCTCTTTCTCTCTCTCTCTTTCTCTTCGTGAACTAAAAATGCAAACACAAAAGCATTCACATTATGTATGTATTCTGCACTGAAAATCGAACGATGATGATGTTCGACGTATTATTGCATTAAACATGAATGAAGCTATTAAGAAAGGCGCTGCGGCTGACACCAAAACATACACAATCACTTCTAATATGCACACACATACACACAAATTCAGTTGACGGTGAACAAGCCAAGTGCATAAAGTCGAGACTTTTACTCAATAGGGTGAGAAAAGTACTATGGTGAAAATAACACGCACGCACACACTCACTGAATTCAATTGCATTACAAACTAATCAATACAAATATGCAGGAATATCTGCCGCAGCGGATATGGAATTTCGAGCAGCGAAAATCAACGACGATTACTTTCTAGACAGTTCTAATTATTTTGAATAATTTATCGTGCGTGATGTGATTCGTTGGCAACCACCGCACTATGTAGTTAATCAACGACGAAGTCAATACGTTTTTACTCACATAATTTGTATTTACTTTGAACGACAATGAGAAAAAAAACGCTGGCACATTGCTCTCGGAATGAATTAGACGGAGTCGAATGCAATTTCAGTGAAGGAATGAAAGAGAGAAAGAAAAGCGTGCCATAAAAACTTTGCATAATGTTTGCATTTTTTACCATTTGAATGTAAGCAGCCTCTCTGATCGTCTGTACAAATAGATAGGAAACGTCAAACAAGAACAATAAAGCGGCACCTGACGACTGGTTGGAGAAATAGAGAATCATGCACATAGTTTGCTGTAACAAGTATACGTCTGTGTTAGTTCAAACGTTGAAAGTATGACACGTTGCACTTAGTCCCCAGGTGCCGCTGTATTGTTTACTATTTTCATGATCAGAAAGGCTGAATGTAAGAAAAAGTGAATTCTGTTTTTGGCGAGAGTAAAATCTCGTGTCATATTTTGAAGAACAAATGGGGAACAAAGAGTGATTTTTTTTTTAACTTCTTCAATCCAATGAAGTACCAGGACACAATATATTAAAGAGTCTTTTATTTTCGAAATAAATTCGATATACGTATATATGTATGTAATGAAAATGAGGACGATGATACAAGCGATTGTCACCAGATCGCTCAAGCAAAAATTCACACTGAATTGACGTTGCGTTTACACATATTTGACACTGTTCTCACACGGTTTTGAACGTCAAACCGTGTGGCTATAGTATAGTAGAGTTGATGTCAAATAACCGTGTGGATGCAGTTTATGTTTGTATTGGACAGTGTGGAAGTCCGCCACACTGTTTTACATTTAAAACCATGTCGCCGAAGTGTATGACCGTTGCGTTATCATGGCGAATTTTGAAACCATTTTTGGTGTCGACTCTTGATACCTGAATAAACTTGCACTGCATCCACACGGTTATTTGAAATCAAAAATGATGTCAAACGGCTTCACACTCTATTATACTATAGCAAAACGGTTTGACGTTCAAAACCGTGTGGGAACAGTGTCAGATATGCGTTAACGCAACGTCAATTCAGTGTGAATTTTTGCTTGGGTCGGTCGAATGTATAATGTATATGCTGCTGGATTAAATTATTTGATAAAGCAACACATCTCATGCAGAGAATCATGCCTTAAAGGCTTCACAATTATTTGAATGCAATTTCACAAACAGCGACAACATACACACACACACACACACACACACACAGAAAATGAAAAGTTACAGAAGCCACGTTGTTGCTCTCGCGCTCGGCTTCGTTAGAAGCCGAACCGAAACATTTTCATAAACAAAAGATTCTTTTCGACGTTTTCTTCCACATTGAATGAGATAATTAAATTCTACCAGAGGCATATGCTTAAAGCCTCTTCTCATATGCTATTTATACCGCCTCCACTGCCACCACCACCACCGAATCTTGTCGATCCGTGCGCGATTTTGATCAGCCTCGCTCTGCTTCAGATTAAAGGGAATACACATACATGTGTGTTTTTTTCTATTCTTAATCTTTTGCAAATACTTTTCCCTTTGATTTATATCTTGCTGTTTTGTTTGCGTCGTTTGAAGATTTGGGCAACAGGCGTCCTGATATCTTTTATGGAGCCTAACATCAAATTCGGAATGAAATTTGAAGAGAAAAAACACACGAGTCTTCCCTTTGCATGTGGGAACACGCGCGCTTGCAGATAGAGCCGAAAAAACCGAAAATACGCGAACAATAATAGAATGAAATTTCTTTGATATTTTTTTTCTGCTCTTTCTCGATGCGGAGAGAATTTAATCTTATTGTCAATCTAAAGATTTAACGTTGTGATTTTTATATAAATTGTCATCGCCGTTATGCTTGTTCACCTATACCGTCAAGTCGGATCCAATGAGTTCATTTGCTCGTTCGTTCTCTCGATCGCTCTGACTCTTTTTCGGGGAGTGAAGCATGCATTCGCGCGTGGGACAACCGATGCAAACAAAATCCGGCAATGAACAAAAAATGAAAGCTTTTTGACGGTTTCTGCTGCAGTCAAATACGACATCATTTGAATACATTTTGAAGCAATGAAAAGTGGTTTGATGCAGCGTCTAACATGAAAAGCATTTCCATTCCTAATCATCCAAACTGAACGTGACATGAACTTGAATGCTTGTGCGATGAATGGGATGAAGAGCGATAGCGAGAGCAAGAGGAAGGGAAAAAAGAGTACAAGAAAGTCATATTTCCTGCTCCTAATGCTTATTTTGACCATTTCGATGAACAGCCATTCATTCAGTGACGGTGGTTCTCATTGAATAAGCGTTTGAGCATTAGTATTTTGTATTTGTATTTGTATTGATTTGTGTTGTTTTGTTTTGTTTCGAGTTGGCGGTGCAACTCTCACTCACTCTCTGCGACTATTCAAAACATTCTCTCTCTCTCTCTCTGTCGTTGGGTTGGCGTTCTCTCCATTTTGTATTTGCTTTGATTTGCTTTATTGCTGACATTTTAATCGTATGCCATGTCATTTTGTACGACTTTATCTAGTCGATTTTATAACAGACACACGCAGATGTGGTGCACAGTTGTCGTGGAGCATTTTTCATGGTGGTGAACTTAAGTTGGCTGCTTTTGCTGTTGCTGCTGCTCTCATTTCGTTTTTGCAAAGCAACTTTATGATGTGATATGTCATTTTATGGTTTTCTCTATGCTTCGGCACTGTAAAGCGAAAAGTTTTCCTCTTTAGATGTGGTATTCGCTTCGAATTTTCCGCTCAAAACTTCAAATGTGTGCAATATGCAGTGCATTACAGTACGTTTCCACACATGCCTCCCGCCCGCACGCGCGCACACATAAAACCCATTCGCTTGCATACAATGCGTACGGAGGTTTTCGTTTCTATGAAATATTACGACTTTTCCACTGAGCCATTCTTGTTGATGTTGTAGTTGTTGTTGTCCTTGCGTGTATTTAAACTCGTGATCGAATGATAAACTTTTCAAAATAATTTGAATATAATGCCTAACGTGAGATCCCAGTTCATATTGGGTTAAGTTTTGAACTGTATGCATATTTCTCTTCTTTGGTCCAACATACACACACACACACACACACACAACATATTCACTGCATTTCCTTCAAATTGTTTCCGCTTTTTTTTCGGGGCATTACACGCCAATGTTTCGTCTGCCGGATTCAAGATGAAATGCTGCTGTAACTACTACTTTTTTGGTCTCTTCCTTCCGAACGGAAAATTAAATTTCAAGTGATTGGCTCGATTGATTCCTGCATATATAGGTTGTGCAATCCCACACATGACGGAATAAAAGTACCATCATCGAATACCGGTTTGCTGTTGCCATTGTGCCAGCACAATGGCTGTGCACCGTTCGATCGAATTTTATTTAGATTTCATATGTCATCGATTCGCGAGACACTGTACACGATAATAGCGCCATATATACATACATCTATATCAATATCCGCTCCCATGAATTATCAGAATATTACGCATCGCGCACAGTTTTATTCGTGCGAGAATTGCCGGTTTATTACCTAATTACATGCATTGTTACGGTTATTATCACTACATTCGTTAACTCAGTTACGGATATTATTGTCAATTTTCTGTATCAATATTTTTGCTATTTATAAATATACTTTCGGAACGGGAGAGCGAACGGGGAGGAGAAGAAAAAAAATGCGCAGCGCATATTTCTGTTGTTGTCGTCGTTGTGTTGGCATAATAATATGCATCATTGTTGCTATTATCAGTTGGATCGTTACCTTAATTACGAATATCATGGTAGATGTTCAATATTCATTCGTTGCACACAAATATGGCTTTCACACAGAAATTTGTTCAAAATGTATGCGTGTGCCTTTTGGATTGTATTGCACGAATTAACCGCAATTGATTTGACAGATGTTTTATTGTGCTTTTTCTTGTTTTCGAAATATTCGACGATATTTGCCGGTTCCGAAATGAACGGGGCTAGTCCAGGAGCGTCAGGAAGGAAAATATGTGAACGAGCTGTCATTTCCAATATTTGTTGCGGTAGCCCAATTCGCATATTTTACAAATTGGCAACAATTTACAGTTGTTGCACAGCTTGAAGTCATAATATTCAATCAATACGATGATGATGATGATTGCATAAACAAAAGCATTACCTCTGTCATACGGACAGCACACGTATATCTTAAATTTTCAACTGCTTTCATGTTTCCTTGCCAAACCGGATGTAGATACATCGAATAGTCATAGCTTTTGTTGAAAGGTCACATCTCTCAGTGCCAGGTCGTTCGCACACACTCACACACACCCACAGGTTGGGGTGTGCGAATGAATGATATGCATATGTCGACTGGCTAATTGGATAAACGTAAAATGAGAACGCTCACACAAATATTGTTTTGATACAATAATTTGCCAACGTGTGACCAACCTGGCTCATATTCCCCGCATTCATTTCGCTCCATAAAAAGTGTAGCTGATAATCCTAACAACCCTTTTATGTATATAACACGCATGTAACCCACCGAACAAGAGCCGCCGCAACAACAACAAAAATTGGAAGTCCTTAAATCCAATTGATTTTTAACATCTGTACAATGAGGGAGGAGAACAGCAGGGGAAAAAAAAGTGGCAATTCGAAATTCAAATGCGCACAAAGCGATATATGTATTTCACTTTAATATTTGAATTTAATGTTGGCGTTTGCCAGTCAATATTTTATTTCACATTTCGATGGTATGCTTTTTTCTCGTTCGCTTTCATCCTCTTTCGCTCTCCAATTTTGTGGTCTCAATTTTGCATCATAATATTTTGTCAAAAGCCCTTTGACCATTTCACTATATTCACAGATGCAAATTTATATCGAATGTCAAAGATTTTATTTTTTATTTTCGTTATAAAAGGGAACAAACAAGTCATTTCGAATGATGTAATCAACAATGAAAAGTGGAAGCGTAAAAGCGTATAAAATGCAAAAATTCGAAAAAAACGCCCGAACGAGGCATCGTCTAACACTTTTTGCACAGCGTGCGGTACGGTGCACGCACCTCTTTGTGTTTTTTTCTCGCTTTCGCTCTTGTGAGCGCGCACCCAGGCTCCCATATTTACCAGAGCCATCGCATTCATACGTATAGGCTCACGTACACACACACGCGCGCGTACACATACACACACACACACACCTTCGCTATTAAATATTCATTTGGATCACATTCAATTGCTCATCCCTTTGTTCGTCAGAGGCATACTGTTTTACAGCGTGAAATATCACCAATCAACTAGAGGAACACGTCATAATCCATCAAATTCTGTGTGAAAGGCAAAAAAAGTTTGACTGTGCGAACAAAAGCGAACAGAAGCGAACGAACGAACGAGTTAGAGATAGCGACAGGGTTGCATAGACACACAATCCTACATTTGACGCACACACTGCATGTACGCACACTTTTTTTTTACTGTTGCTGTTGTTGTTATTTTTAAAAATAGAATCAAAGGAAAAGGGTATTTATCTCGCATACAAAACGCAAACAGACAAAAATACCGAAATTCGAACCGATTCGGTGTAAATTTGGTTTGGAACACAATATGTAAACATTGGAACTCGAGCATCAGCAAGGACAAAGAGCGTCTCATTTCGGCCAACATATACAATTCATCATATGGAATTTTTATGCATCGCAAAAAGATAAAACAAAAACATTCGGATGCCGGAGTGTATGTGTGTGAGAGAGAGAGAGAGAGAGAGAGAGAGAGAGAGAGGGAGGGAGAGAGAAACAGCATCAGCAGCCGCCGAACAAATTGCGAGTGAAGAAAGAGTAGATACCGTGAAAAAAATGCTGGCGGTATAAGTTGTCGCATGTGAAATAGACATAATCAACATTTCACATCGAATGAAAAGTTGGGCCACACTTACGCACAATATTTGTGAAATTGTAACACGATTTATTGTCGTCTTTTTCCTGTGATATTTTTTTCTCGTGCCCGCGCTCTCTCTCTCGCTCGCTCTCGTCTAGTTTGGCCGCATTTCTTTTTCCATTAATCGCCACTCGATTCGTTGTGCTTTTCCTCACTGTCTGTCTCTCTTTCCTCGTGTGCTGAAATAAAAATCATTTGTTCGCCCCTCATGCCGGTTCAGCTGGATGCGACAGAATAAAAAAAAAAAGGTGACACAATAAATGTTAGTGAATTATTTGCGAAAAAAATGGTTATTTTATAAAAACAATAGCCACAATCATCCCAATCGAAGCTTATGCCATAACACGTTACGTATGTAAACAAAAGAGGTAAAAATATGGAAAATGGAACAATATCTACGTATTTTAACATCATTACTATCTGCTGTGTGCTCACGTTCACTCACTCTCTTGATACGCTCCCCCGTTGAGCTGCCATCGTTGTTGCTGTTGCCGATGATGCCACCGCTGCTGTATCAATATTTGTAATTTTACTGGCGTTGGTTTCACAGTTCCCATGCTATACATCTTTTCTTGTTGGCATCGGCATCGGTTTCATCGCCTGTGTCTCATTGCCTTTTGTTTGTGAACGAGAGAAGTCGATTCATATAATTACAGTTATAGCATTTATGCTATTGCTCAAACTCATTCGCCTTACAAAAGATATTATCGATTCAATTGGGGACTATACACAAGCAATAAGTAATTGATTTTTCATCTTCGTTCACCAGTTTCCTTATCCATACATAACGCCAGTATGTGCGAGGGTATGAGACGTGGTTTTGATAATATTATCGTTAAACTTATACGCATTACAAATAGCATTGTGTAGCTGGGCCCATTTGAAACCAGTCCGTGTTAAATCGTCATGGTGAAGAGAGGGAGAAGGAGGAAGAGAATGGGACAGGGAGATGAAGAGGGATGCGAACTGTTCAGATGCATTTCCATCATAGTAATCAATATACATTTATATACGGTTCAACAGTGATGTGCATTTTCAATCGGCTATGACAGTTAAATCGATATTGATTTTCCCATTCGCATTTCACGGAAATCTCAGCTCTGATTGTCATGCGAAAGGTCGAGAGTCCGAAAAAAAATCCGGCAGCTTCCTCGCTCTCACCCATTCACTCATCCGTTCGCTCTCTCTCTCTCTCTCTCTCTCTCTCTCTCTCTCTCTCTCTCT
>NW_022601467.1:17374746-17397379 GCF_009176505.1 Sitodiplosis mosellana | reverse complement strand
CTCTCTCTCTCTCTCTCTCTCTCTCTCTCTCTCTCTCTCTCTCTTTCTTCCGACTGGTGAACAATGTTTACTAAACATGTTATAAAACATTTAGAATGCGATTGGACAATGAGCACATGCTGCGATTGTGAGTGTGTGTGTGTGTGTGTGTGTCTGTGTGTGCGGTGGCTTCAACTAAAACAATGGCTATTCCTCAAGGAATTTTAATTTATTCAACTGATTGTTTAAATGCATTGCTTTTCATTTGTTTACCTCTTTTTCTCAACGGAGACTGGCTGACCCAAATGCTGTGTTGTTGCCTGTAAAATTTGGATGGCAGAATGCAGCAATGTGGAATGCGAAATGTGAATACAAAATGTTTGCCGGAAGTGAAGACTAAAGATCAATTTACAAACGTCCATACACTCTTGGTTTGACGCAATGAGAAAGCACTGTATGGATGAATGAAATGCGAAAAAGGGAAAGAGTGGATTTGGTGCGGGTGAGCAGAACCATGCAAGAGCTTTTGCTTAATAAATCTTCCATCGAATTTTCCAATTGATTGTTTTCATTGGTTTTGATTGAAGAATTCATGCCGTTTCATTACAGATCGAATGGATTCGTTGGCACTTTAATTATTCCCTAATTAATTTTATTCACGATGGAGTAAATATTTTGCCAAACCAACAAGTCTACAGAATCATTATGAATGGAAGTGAGCAAAGTTTTGACTTTGTATTTATTTCGACGATAAAATCGTGCAAACACTTCTCTTACACTCTCCGTTCGTTCGCTCATTCATTCATTTTCTATTTGCTCACTCTCCCCAACAATAAATTGTGCGAACAGATTTTCATTTCGATGCCATTAAAAGCAAATTTATAACTTAATTATTTTTAATTACTTTTCTCTTTCTCAACGCTCACAAACTCACTCATTTGTTCCTTTTTTTTTGGTGTTGGCGTCCGCTTTTGCTTTGCTTCATTTCAGTTTCATTCCAATCGCATTTTTTGTTGTTGTTTTCTTCTCATTTTTGCATCTCACACTCTTGATTTGATTTTATTTCGTTTTTAAATGTATATTTATATACGAATGTATATTTTTTGTTCTACTCGAATGCCATTGGTGTGTTGTTTATTGGGGAAAATTTGCTGATTTGTCTCATAAATAAGTCGAGAATACATTTGAAATGTGAACGATGTTTTTCGGGTATGAAATTTATATATATGCAAAAAAGAAAAAAAAGAGCGGCGTGCACATGCTACTCGAAAAAGCGTAAGCAAAACATATACGACACATGCAATTGTTAACACTTGAAGTGGAAGTGAAATTTATCTCTAATTGGCTATGAGTTGATTAAAAAAAAGTCGACGCATGCCATTCCAATTGCGAAAGAGTGGCAGAGGGAGAGAGCAGAAACAGTGCCGAAAGCGAGAAGTAGTTGCAAATTGGTCGCTGAACATTGTTTGCCTAAACGATTTTTAATTCCATAGATTTTAATATTCGCAATTATTATTTAAATTCTCTCTCACTCATTTTTCTTTTTCATTCATTCGTTCGTTCTCCGTGTGTTTGTCACAAAACTGTGTGTAAAATATTGTTTTGGGTACAAAAAGTGTGTACAGCACAACAAGCCCGTGTGACTGTGCGCTTGATATCAGAAAGCTCATAAAGTATTTGACTCGACAGATTGGCTAAATGGAGTTAAGAGGCAAAAGAGGGGAGAACACACGCTCCCTCTTAGTTTCTCTCCCTCTAAAACACACACACACACACACCGAAAAATTGAAAATCAAATATGCATGCACCCCCAAACAAACAAAATGCAAATTGCGTTTCACAACAGATTACGTAAAATTATTAAATCATTTTCCATTCGATGCCAACTTTCATCGCCATCCATTGACGTTGTTTTTGTCCGCATCTCTCGGCAGCCAACAAGGAGTCGAAGAGAAGCATACAGCAGAGAGCGAGTGGGGTGAAGAGCAAGAGACACATAGAGAGGGAGAGAGAGAGACTTTAGCACAATTGTTCTAATGGAATGCTTTATGGTTTATTACTTGTTGGGACGGAGAAAGAGCAATAGCAAAAGCATTGGCAACAACAATAAAACCGTAATAACACACAATCACCACACACACACACACAACTTTGTCGGGTGCTGTTTGCTTATTCTATTTTGCTTCTTACGTGTTTGGAATACTTGATCTTTGTGAAAATATTCATATGTATAGAGAGCAGCAGAGAGAGAGAGAGAGAGAGAGAGAGAGAGACGACGAGTGCAAATGGCTAATATACTTCACTTGAAGCGCGCGCTCTTCTTCGTCGAGCAATGACTCAAATGGGCGAATGACTGGCTGACTAAATCCGTGAGCACAAACACATCGAAAAATATGTAGTTTACATTCGGGTGGTTTGCATTGCCAAACGTTAAAAAGCTTTTTTGTCTTTGATGAAAACACAAACACACACGCAAAAAAAATAGAAGAAGAAGACACACCAGCAGAATATAGCGTTTTTATTCTGCAGGAAAACCAACAACCGACGGATTGATATATCACATTTTGTCTGTCTTGTACATGGAAATCTCAATTGGCATCAAAATTACAAAAGAAATTCTCTAATTGCCTGATAAATGAGCGAGTGCATTTGACGGAATTCTCATGTCGATTAATTTAATGCGCTTGGAGTGCTTCGAAATACAGTTTCAAATATGCATAGAGTGAGTAAACGAGTGAGCGACCGAGCGACCGACTGAGCAAGCCGGCAAACAAGTGAGCGAGCGAATGAATGAGTGGCACAAAGAGAGATAGATCGTACCTTTGTGTAAGCGTACCACAAATACATCTGACAGTTGTAGTGGCATGCCACTACATGTTCAACTTGATCACTGGATCATTAAAAATGCAAAAGGTATCAATGAAGCGACGTACAGCGTACACACTCACATACAAATACAAAATATACCCACACACACACACACAACCATCGCATTCAAATTTTTGTTAAATATTTGTTTTCGCTCCTGACGAAATCGAGACGCAGGGAGCGGGAGAGTGGAAGAAAAAAACGCACCGAGACGAGAGCAATCAACAAAAAAAAACTGACCGGACCCCCGAATTGATTAGACTCATTCTTCAATTCGAAATGGTTTTGCATGTGTCCATTTTAACGATAATTTATTGTCTCTCTGAATTTTCATTTTAGATATTTAAGAGCTGCGAGAGACGAGCCACGTCGTTCGCGCGCGAGTTTTGTTTTCAAACACGTCAGAATCAAGAAAAATGATGCAAGCATCTTGAAATGAATTAGAATTTCTTTCTTTAAATTGGCCGCAATTGCGAGAGAATGCACAGAAATCGAAATAGAAGATGAGCGCCAGGTTAATGGAAGCGAAGCAAAACGTAATAAATCCTCAGTAAAACATGGCACAAATGGAACAAACTTCACTCAGACCTCAAAGAAATTTGTAGAATCAAAAAGTTTTTGGCCAAAAAGAGCGCTCACATTCAGGCACACACATACACATGCACACATTTCGAAATGTTCAAAGTGAGTGACGAAGAAAGAATAAGAAGAAAAGAAAAAAAAACACCTCGCGAAACAAAAATGCATTAAACCCATGTTAGATTGTGTGCCATTTTCGTTTTCGCTCGCTATTTTTGGGTGAGAGTTAAAAATGAGCCGAGTGAGAGAGAGAGAGAGAGAGAGAGAGAGCAAGAGAGAAGAAAACACTTCATTTAATCTTAATTCAATTTTAAATCGAAATTCTGTGTCATTCACTTAGACCCGATTAGCGAGAAAATGTGAAACTTCACCGAATCTGGCGGCAAACAAGTGAAAAATTGTGTCTAAAAATAGCGATTCTTCACACAAACAGCCATGTCAAACCAGACGTGAACGAAAATGTGAGCAACGAAGCAGCGCGGTGTGTGCGTGTACGCATCCAAACCGCACGATTTCACCAGTGATTTAATTTGTATGCGCTGCCACGCCGCACCGCATTGGTCACACTCTATTAAAATGTCATTAATGAATAATCCTTCTGGAAAAGTGCGAGAGTTTTCCTGTCTTCACGCCAAACAACGCCAGCAACAACAAACAAATTGATGAGACAAACAAATGTGTGTGCACTGTGCATTTCATTTCGTTTACGATGCAATTCGTGCGCATATGCAACGAGTAGCAAATTTCTGTAATCGTATATCATAATGTTATTCAATATCCGAATTTCGCGGCCGCGATTGATTATTTCGTGCGTATATACATACATTTATTTCGGAAAAATGGTTGGGAATTTAATTTAATGTTCTAAAATGTTCATTAACTACATTGTTATTTCGAGTGCATGCCATTAATTTGCCCTTTGAAAATCGCAATAACACACACCGAAACCCGTTTGGCTTTCGGCTATTTATACTCCATTTTATTCACATCATTTTCATGTTTTTCCATTCACTCGCCCTCTCTTCGCATCGGATCCATTTCGCATCACCCACCGTGTGCTGTTTTTTTCTGCGCTACTGATACAATACTGAAATGATATGCGGTAGATTTTACTCGATGGTCTAAAATGTCGAAACACTGATGACCGTTGCAATGGTTCTTTGCATCATTAAATTAATGGGATGATTTTCTCTGAGCATACAAAATGCCAAATTTTCAATTGTTCCTATCCATTTTGTAATGGACATTTCAATTGAATATGGCCGGTCGTCGCTTTTTGCCTCACGCGTGCACGTCTCATCATTTCGTTAATGTTGTGTTGTTTGTGTTGTCTGTGTGTGTTTGTATTTTTTCTGCCTGCCGTTTCTTTTCAATATCAATGCGCCGCTTTTCGGTGCGTGTCACTTTACAATTTACACAATCCATTCAAACAAATGAATAAACCGAAAATTTGGCCCTAAACGAGGCAAGAGAGTTGGAAATGTAAACACTGTAGTGAATGGTAAACAAACCAATCTGCATACATTCACTCTCTTGGTGAATTCAGCATTGAAAGTCAACCGTGTGCAGGGAGCGCAATTTTGCATTTGATTTTTACCTGAAATATTTATGTGATTTGCGCTAAGCTAAACTTTTTTTACGCGAATTTCTTGTTGGCTGTTGATTTTTTCCCCTCACCTCGGATCGTGTACATGTTGTTATTTTTTTCTTCGATATGTGTTTTTTGTACTTGCATTTCATTGTACCGAGTATTGTGCCGAATGATTTTTTTGCGCCGTCAATTTCTGCTTGCGTTTGGTTACCATTTCGGTAATTCGTGTAATACCGACGACGGCGACAATGAAAAAAAAGAAACCAGCATACACACATACACAAAATGAGCGAGAAAGAGAAAACACGGTAAACAGCATACGATTAATGAAAAAAAAGCGATTGAATTTTCAACAGAATACGAGAATGAAAATGAAGAACAGAGAAAAAAGCACAAACTGTACCTGAAACAACAGCACTTAAAGAAATGAATAAATAAAGTCAGTAACACCACCAAAAACATAACAAGTCTATCAAATGTTCTTTTTGCCGCTGCTATGCAAATGAAAAAATATTTTATTCATCTACGTGAACCATTTGTGTTCCCCGTTTGGTTTTTCGTTCATTCGAATGATTCGCTTCGCTTTTATTTTACTTTTGTGTATTTTATTTTCTCGCTCTTGCTCTCGTCCATTCTTTCATTTTCCGAATGAAAATAACTGGATACGCTTTGTGCACTTTAGCTGCTGCTGCTGAGCACACACAGAGAGAGAGAGAGTGACCGTTGAATGTATCACTCGCCAAAAACTAGTCAGGATATGAAGTCATTTCACTGCTCGCAGCCACAAATACTCTTGAAACTTTCATGTTCAGACAGTCAACAGAAATTTGATTGATTGTTCCGCGTGTGTGTATGTGAGTTAGTATATCGGTGTATACAGGAAAGGTAACCCTGTCGTATTTCAATGGACGACAGCGACCACTCTACTGCCCCGAATTCTTTTCGACTGGGTATCGCGTTTATGTATACTTAATACCACTTGTTAACTTTCTTTCTTTTATGTTTGCCCAAAATTTTTATTGATTTGCTCGTGCGTTTATCCGGTTTGATGTGTTTCAATTCCCTCTTCTTTACCCACTCACTCACACATCCACACATTACACAACACATCGACGTCCATAAACACTGAGCCGAGAGAGAGGGAAAGAGGGAGGGAGCCGGAAAATGTTTGCTTCGGTTTAATATCGATAAAATGCCGAAATCAAAAGCCGATTTGGTGCCCGCTTTGTATTCCGGAAATCGGACTGATCACGACTCGTGATTCACGAGCCTCCCATTATTTATTCGCTGGAAACAAATCAAGGATTTCATTAATTTGATTTCGGTCTGCTGACCTGGTGTCATTGTGCTCGCTGCATCAGCCCAGTAGCCAAGCTACGAGAAATTAAATTCGCAGCATCTCTTTCTCTCTATCTATCGTTATCTCGCTTTGGTTCGTTTTCTTTTGTTCGGTTGTGTTTGCTTCTGTTTTCTCTCGCTTCCTTTTCTTTCGACTTTTCCGTCATATTTTATTCAAGATTATACGCTTTTTTTGTGTGTGCTTTGTGTGTCTGTATTTAATTCAGCTTATTGCATAATATACGCTCGAGATGCCTTTTTTCTTCTTCGTTCTTTTTTTCCTCTGTTGTTAATTCGCTCATTTCCCTCATCTGGCGATAGAGAGCTATATCTCATGCAATGAAAGCGGAAAAATTCAGTGAATAAATAAATGTACATGCACGCGGCGGGAACAACAGACACCATACCGAACGCAAAAACCAAGGTGCGAAAAAGGAATCATTGAATGTGAGGGTAAAAAGAAAAAGCCCGACGAAAGCAACAATAACAACAGCGTCAACATTGACACTGATGAAGAGGAAGAGAGAGAGAGAGAGAGAGAGAGAGAGAGAGAGCAAAAAAAATCATGCAAATATAATATAACCGAACAGCATTGAGCATGAATGAATTAATGACAGTCTTGTATAGCTCTCGCCGTGCCACAGATTCTCCCGCTCATCCTCGATATTTCCATGCACATTTCATCCCAAATTCTCCTGCATTCACATTCACGTATTTTGCAATTCGCATTACAAACACATCAACGTCGACAAACACCGACTATGTACAATACATACGCAATCAAACTACATCAGCGGTAGTTGACATTACTGCTATTCTCAGAGTTTTCGCATTCATTTTGGGTAAATAATATGACATAAAAGGCGAGAGTAAATAAATGTTTTGAAATACTAACAACAATAAAGTGCGGCGAAAAGCCCCATCTCTTTGAAAATTTAAAATGAAAAATTTCACTATAATCATTTGAAATGACGACAAAGGGACACAGAGACAGATACGACAGAGAAAACGTCAAATGAAATAAACAACCAACACACATAACGAACGAGTGGATGAGCGACCGACCGAACGAGCGATTCAGTGCGCGTCTGTGTGTGTGTGTGCACACGAACCAACACACAAATACGACCTCCGTTGTCCCAACTTCATTTCCATTTGAATGCAAACAATTTTAATTTGATAGCACAGAACTATTATACGCACAATAAGACACGACACACAGGCATCTGCAATAATTTAATCGGCAGATTGTCGAGCTGCTTGCAAACGAACGCTCTTGCACGGATCGGAGCAGCGCAGAGAAATATGAAATAGTTATCAAATCTCAAATCGAAAAAGGCATAGAAAAAGTGTAACGAAGCGTCATACACTGACTATTGGCATACCGCAATGCACGCACACACACACACACATTCGAATTGCATTTACCCTTTGGCAAACTGTAACTGCAATTCGAAATTTAACTCTTTTCCGCCAACAATTCGAGATGATAAAAGTTGCCATTAGAGAGAGAGAGAGAGAGAGAGAAAAAAGTATTAACCATTATAATTTGTTCGTTTGAATTTGAATCATTTTTTTTTTGTTCGTTGAATATATTCGAGTTGTCATCTAATTCGTTTGCCATTTAAAATGGCCCATTTTGTGGAAGAGGAAAAAAAAGCCGAGAGGACGATGAGCATCAACAACTACAAAAAAAAAACAATGAATGTCACGATCTGCAATCAGCAGAGCAACATTCTCTGTAATTGTCAATGTTTGCTATTTTCACAAATGGTAAAATTAGAGACGCGTACGCTTATATGGAAAAACCTCCAAATGCATGTTTCGAATGGTCGTTCTCCGACACAGACATACACACAATAGTCCCTCAGAAGACTCATAACCAAATGAAATAGAAAATGAAAGAACCGCTGCGTTGTTAACCCACACATACACCGCACATGCATAAACACACACAAGAATATTACCAAATGAATGAAACTAATGGCAATTTCAGCATCTAAGTGTGACATTGTGGAGCAGATTTGTTTGAAATTTGTCGAGAGCGGAGTGCTTTCACTATGAATTCCATTTTTCCTTTTCTTTTTTTTTTCGTCGTCATTGCCGCTACCGTTGCTGATGCTTCTGCTGCTGTTGGTCTCATGTAATGAATTTTAAATATTAGACGTAACACATGTAAGTCATTAAAAGGGCGTAAGCGCGCACGTTTACGGTGGTTTCGAGAGAGCAAACAACGTTGTATATGCTCTATGTGTGCTTTCCGACGTCAACCAACATAATTGCAGCGAAGAAAGCTTAAATGGAGTAGGAAAAGAGATTCGATGAATGCAAAGATATGAACCGAACAGAAAAAAAGCGAAGCGAGAGAAAGATAAATGAGACAAAACAGGAATATGCGTTATAAAAGTGCATAAAATCATTTGCATCCTTTGTATAAAGTTCAATGTTGATATACACAAACAGACGATTGAGAGTTCAAAGGCACGCTAAATGCCCAATTGGTAAATCAACGAACTCTCAAACGAACCGCCAAAAACAGAAATGCAAGGGTTCAGTGCTTTTTTTATTTTCCGTCTTCGTCCCAAAAATATATCGACAGTTGATGCCTATTTTTTGCACAAAAAAAAGTTTACCAAACAAAAATAGTTTTCGAAATAATTCTTGGTCTGGGGTCTGTTTTGCCAGCTTTTTGTACTTCACAATCCTTGCACATCGAATGCTATGTGTTTGTGGTGTGTACTTACGCTTTTGCCCATTTTCACAAAGCCTGTATTACATCAACAACGTAAACATACACGCCAACACACAAAATCAAGCAATATGTGCTTGTTGTACAGTAACGGCGGCGCATCGACAAAGTTGAGCTGCTTATGATGACGACGCGTTGTGCATTGATTTTTATGTGATGCACTGTAAGTTTTCAGTTAACTAGTTTTGAAGCGCGCCTGTCTCATGCACACCGTTTCACAGCAAACGTTGGAGAAAGGGATTCAGTTGGAATAGAGCGTGAGTGAACGAAGAAGAAGAAGAAGAAGAAAAAGATGCATAGAATGAGAACGTGGAATGCGGAATGAAAAGAGTGCACTGTGAAATCCAGCATCAACCAAAGTAAATAATGTAACTCTCGTTTCACGGTTTAATGACTGCGATTTCCATATATGTAAATCGTTTAAAAACAATTGTTGATGTTGCTTCTCATTCTCTCTCTCTCTCTCTCTGCTGAAAAACTTTAACTGATAATGTGGTGCATAAGAATGAGCGACATGCAGCAATAGCAGCGGCAAAAACGATAGAACAGAAAAAACATACAGAGAGAGACAGAGAGAGAGAGAAAAAAAAACGAAGTAAGTACAAAAAGTCATTCGCAACATATTCAACAACATATCAAGGACTTCACACGCTGAAAATGTCAAGTGATCCGAGAATCTCCTTTAAAAAGCTTTCACTTGAACGAATAGAGTGAATTTCTATAAATGCAAGAACTCCGATGTGTGTGTGTGTGTGTGTGCTAGAAAAAGGAAGAGAGAGTGAGCGGAAAAAATCACCTCGTGCAAACAGTATCAGTATATAAAGTATGCACATCTATATTAGCAAAGTGTCGTTCACGTATAAAACGGCTCAGATGGGAAAAAAAAGCAAATTTTCATAGCGCTTAAACACAGAAGCAACGACGAACAAACTACTCAACCCGGCCCTGGATGAGCACACGTTATTGGTCGCCCGATCAAAACTTTAGTTCAAAGCAAAAGGTGAACGATTATCACACATACACATACACATTACACACTCTCGTACTAGCAATATCGGCTTGAGTCGATTTTCCGTTGTTTAAAAACGCGCACTTTCGTACCCGGTGACGGTGGCTGCTGCTGCTCTTCGCCTGCTTCGTGTTGGAATAAATTCATTAAATTGATGAAAATTCAATTGAAATAAAATTTAATGAACCGTGCTGTGATATTACCTGTTGTAGAACATGCCCTAAATCAAGGTGTGCAGCATCGCGCATCATAATCTGCTATTCAGATGAGCATAATGGTGGCAATAGAGTGAAACACTAGAAATGAATATATTTTAACGGTGAAGATCAAACGCATCACAGAGCGCATAGCTAAACGATTTTGGAATCCTTTGATGCATGCGAGAGCAGCACATCAAGAAAGAGGGAGAAAGAGAGTAAAAGAGCCAGAGATATATATTATCCCTAATTCTAAATCATAAATCATAAATTCTCATTTAACCTTTGACATTGTATCGCTTTATTATGCTCGTAAATTTTTAATACAAATTATGTATGCGAATCTTTGAATGACGTTGCACAGAGGCGAAACGTATGACAGCGTATACCAATGCACATACACATACACACACACACACACACACACACACACACCCACACACGATCTGTGCAAAATGAATGGATTAAATCGCCAATGAACGCAACATAAGAGCGGATTTTCCATTTTGGTCTCAGTGTAATAAACACGAATCAAAATTACACGCGTTATATTTCCTTGAGCCAACCGACACCGAGTGCAAGTCTATGTGTTGTATTTTTCTGTGCTCCGTACATTTTTTCTCTCGTTTTAATTGCACATCAGCCAATTTCTCATTGACGTTGTTAAGTGCAAAAGTCATGCACTTTCGGTAAAATGGGGATATTGACATTCAAAACCATTTGTTTCTTAAAATTTGGACGCTGTTGAAATCACGGGCGCACGCACGCACACACACGAATAAAACAAAAAAATATGGATCCGCTGCCTCGTCTAACACGAAAGTAAATGGGGAGTAAATGCGCGCGTATTGTTTATGTGATTGCCTTTCAGCACGTCTGCATGATTAGCGTATGCTTGAACGATGCTATTTGACTTTCGATGGCACACCAAACACATTGTACTTGATGTGTGCTGTGCGCTGTGTGCAAATGCATTGACATGATGGTGTTTTACAATGTCAATATGACTGTAGCTACAATAAATACTCATCCATTTCGCGGTTCAGCTGTCTAGGCGTGACGAAACGGTGAATCGTTTTGGTTTCAATTCCGGACGATAAAAAAAGCGACACTTTCCATCGAACTCAAGGGTGAAAACTCAAATATTTCTGGTATTTCTTTTCTCTTGCGAATGAGAGTCATTCGATGTGTGTGTGTTTTTTTTATAGGAATCCTTTTTTTTTATTTCTCCACCAACTGCAAACACACTTACTCATATTCACATTTCTCTCTAGTCGGTTCAGTTGTCTTGCTTGAATTCCTTCAGTGGCTGCTTGAAAAAGTGAATGCATGCATGGATTGACTTGCATATGATTACACATCATTTACCAAACATTTAATAGTCGCAAGTACATCGCAAGAATGTGCGCGTTGCTTGAGCATATACACTCAAGTACTGTCTCACTCTCTCGCTTTGTTTCTGCATCTCGTTCGCAAGTGTACACATCAGCGACGACGACGACGACGACGACGACAACAGCAGCAACCGAACCGAAGAGTTTAAAGTGCACGAAACATATTTGGAGGTTTTCACATTTCAACAGACAGACAGACACACTCTTGGGTATCTTTTGTTTCAAATTGAGAAAATAAAATGCAACAAAAGACGGGCGACACTTTTCCCCTTCCTTTTTCCTACTGCTTTTGCCTCCGCCGCCGCGGCTGCTACTGTTGTCCCTTCCTTTTCTACTTCTTTTTTTCCTATTCGCTTGCTCGTTTGAGCGCACTTTGTTAAGTGTGAAATAAATAAATGACGTTGTGTGCGGTAAGTCGCATTTTATATCTCTCTAGGGAAATCGCTGGAAATATACGATCCACATTTTTTTTTATTGATTTTGTTACGTTTTGTATGGCAAATATATGACACTGCAAAATATATCTCCTTCACAGGTGTTGCTCGCAGCTAGGCAAAGCGGCGAAGCGCACACAGAACGCGATGGAGACACTGAATGGAGACAAACACTAGTGCGAAGGAAAAACGTTATGTTGATACACACAGAGAGCAAGTGGAAAGGATGAATTGATAGATACGAATGGTGTGAGTGAGACAGTGGGGGCAGAAAGCGAGAAATAGCAATGCAAACATTTGAAATGATATATTATAAGTTGAGTGAATATTATGGTTTTGCCGTTTTGGATGGCTGACTGTGATATTTAATACAAACACTGTGGCACCGCTCTCAGGATCAGGATTGACAACTTTTCCGTTTATTTGATATTTATCGATGTTTTGACTCTCTGGAGCCATGGCTCTATCTTGCCGTCTCGCTCTCTCTCTCTCTCCCTCGCTCTATTTGCCAAACATTCATTTCCATTGTTTTTTTTCGCCATTCTGAACTTTCTTTTCATTTCCATTGATTTTTGATCAAAAGAATTTGTGCGATGAAATCCGTTTTTCTCTCCCTCCCTCTCTCTCTCTGTCTTCTGCTGAATATTCTCTAAGTGGAAACCTGTCGCTGGAAATTATTTGACAAAGACGTCACCGATTAAAATCAAGACAAGAGACAAAACGAAACAAAAGTGTTTATGTGTTGTGTGGCAAGAAAAGAAAAACCAATGAGCCACTGACACCTTCACATTTTTGGAATTTATTTGTGCTGTTGCTGTTGCTTGTGTTGAGCATTGAATGCGAGGAATTTCACTGTGACTTGTCACATAAAATTTATTCGACAAAGTTTTCGTTATGCGATTTACCTTGATAATTGAAACGTGTTTCAAAGCTCTCTAGCACTCTCTCTCTCTCTCTCTGACTCTCTTACTCTGAGTGTGCTACAAATTCTAACGCATCTCCTGTCATTTGTACTTTGATTTTCGAATTAGCAAAGCAGCATGGCAAATGGTATTGCGGCGGATCAAGTTGACGACAGTTCCGTACCGATTGGAGCCATCAAGAGAAAAAATCTTCCGCCGTAATCTTTCGAGTCTATTTTCGGCAAATTAAGGCCAAGCCGACAAGCACTAACTTTATTGAAATGCTATACTAAGCTTAGTATAGCATATGGCTAGCCATATTCGAGAGTAGGCGGTGTGCGTTTTGTGCTCTGGTTGAAAATCAGAAAATTGATTTCTCTCTTTTTTTCGTCACCATTTATTCGATCATACTTTTGCTTGAATACTTTTCAGCCATGATTTGGCCAACAATGGCCAAAAAGCTGAGAATGAACAAAAAAAAACACTGGACTTTTATGCATCAAAAATAAATGTTTTTCCAAGCATCATGGAGAGAAATTCGGAACGGAAAGAATGTGCAAACAAAAAATGATGAAGAGACGGTAAAAAGTAAAGAAAAGTAAAACGAAAAGATGCACGCTGTTGAAAACAAATGATAGCTTAAAAGAATCAAGTCAAAAGGCGACAAGACAAGATTTCCAACCGTATTGAGGGAAAATAAGGGAACGAACGCCAAATTGAAAAGCATAACGCATATATTTGTCGGTATTTGATTTGTAGCTACTCCATATTCTTCTATTCATCCATATATCACCACGTTCCATGGGGTGGAATATCGAGGAAAAAAACCCCGCCAGCACATTTCAGCGACGACAATAAATTGTGCGAAATGCATTCAATATAATATTCGGATCGAAGCAATGCTTGGTTGGTGTGTTTGAATCATGATAATTTATTGTACAACACTCGTTGCCCGGGTTGTTCATTCTAATAACTGGCATTTCATGCTCTGCTTGAAACATGAAAATGCAGCATGAGTGGTGGAACAAAATCATAGAAAAATGCATGGCCCTACATTTGAATTCGATACACAAAACTCTCACTCACTATCTCGTACATACAAGCACACACACATGCATACTCTCGTGCAACACAAAAACAAAAACAAATACGGCATAAATAGACGGATTGAAGCGATTGCGATGGTAAAGAGAGACGAGAGATAAAAAAAAGAGAATTGGAACAAGTGAGAAAGAGACGAAGAGAGCAGAAGAGCGAAACGAAGCGACGAAAATCAAAGTGCTACTATACATATATGCGAAATGATTTGAAGTGTAAAAGAATATCTCTGAGCGTTATCTCGCTGTCATTGATTGTTGTTGTCAGCGTATAATCCTTTTTCTCCGGTTTCTCTAGCTCGAGCATTTTCTCCCTTTCTCTTTCTCTCTCTCCATTTGTGTGTGTGTGTATCTACTTTTTGCAATATCGTTTGGTTTTCGCTTCGTTTTCGGTGATTTCTTTCTCTTTCTACATCTATTTTTTTTTTTCTGCTCTGCTCGGTGTATGAGGGTGTATTTGTGTAGTTTTGTTTTACTCCATTTCCTTTGAAACAGCTGAAAAATTGAAAAAGATTTCGCTTCGAAGCTTTCTGTGTGATGATTATTCGCTTCGTTGTTCCTTCGGATGTATTTTTAAATATGCTTTACCTCTTTATTTCGTTTGTTTCTCGCTCTTGATGCTGTCTTTTTTTATCTCTATTTTTTTTCGGTTCTACAATGCTTGTCTGTCTTTTCGTTTGTACAAAGGCAACAAGCAGAGAGTGAAAAAAAAACAGAGAGAAAGAGAGTGCAATAGCAATCGGCATCGCAGTGCAAATGAACCGGCAACGGAATGTTGCCGAATTTTTGTCAAAGTTATTGATATGGCTGGCGTTTATTTTTTTTCCTTCTGCGTTTAAATGAAGTCAGATTTCGTTCACTCTATCTCTGTGTATACATTGTATAATTAAGCCGATAACTCCAACATCAACTTCATAATTAAGTTATCCGATCTGAGGCTCAGCCCTTCAAGTATGGCATTACCAAATTTCGTCATGGATCTCGTTGCATAAGTAATATTAGTCATTCATAATTTCGCTATGCTAACGAACACATCTTTTTTTCTCTTCTTTTTACAGCGAGGTAGCGACGAATTGCTCAGTCAAGCAGCAGTGATGGCGCCCGCTTCAGATAATAACAATCAAGATTTAGCAACCAAAAAGGCCAAATTAGATTCAACATCAACAGTTCTGGGTGGTGTTGGTGAGTATATTTGATTTTCTAAAATGTAGCTCAATGGATTTCCAAAATATGTTTGACAAGGTGAAAGAGAGGAAAAGAGAAGGTGAAAAGAAAGAGAAGAAAAAAATAATAGAAAATGTTGCAGGCATTCATTCGGGTTTTGTGTGTCGGATAGCTGGCATTTTGAGAACAACGAAACACACATCTAATATTTGGAAACGTATTCGCATATTGTGTGACCAAAATGAGTAGTTTCTTTGGCAGTGATATGAGTTTGTGGTGGTGTTAAATCAATTTTGCCTGACGGTCGGACGAATGGAAGAATGTTGTTACCTCTGTAGGTGCTGCTGCTGCTGCTGCTGCTGCTGCTGCTCTCCGGATCCCAATCCGGAATACTGTTCAAATAACACCAAGACCACAAAATTAAAAGCTCTAATGATATAATTACGTTATTTGCGAAGCTTCAACATTTCTTCGGAAACCATGGATACAGTCTCACTAGTCAAATAACTGCTGGAATGCTCAACCATTAACGAACTAATTGTGGTCTATTATGTAGCCGACAAGCATTTTTGTGAGTGCAAACTCGTGACTGACTCGTTGTAAATCAAGAATATATTTGAGAGATGTTTCTACTGTGCTTTTCAACAGCAGCAGCGGCGGCGGCAGCAACTACACAGTTTTCGATTACTTTCAATGGGCAATGCAAAAATATTTTCGCTATTATTTTCACCGAGCGATTGATATGCATTTTTGTGGATCTCGAGCGAAAATGCTTGATGGAAGAAAATTTTGCAATTCGACCGATTCAAGGGGCGTTTTTAAGGCCGGTTTTCAATCGACAAGAGCAATGAAAATCATTTAAAAAAGAATGAAAAAAAAAACGCCAAATGGTGCACTATGGTTTTTGGCATTCAAACAACTCGTAAATTCGAACAGCTACTCGAAATGTTTTCCACTTTAAGGAAATACAAATCGATGCGAAATGCGTACCAATTCTCTTTCACTCTGTGTGCACCACGAAACAAGAAACAAGAAGAACGGAAAAAAAACGAAAACGTACCGACCAGAAAGAGAAAGAGAGAGAGGAAGAGAGAGAGAGAGAGAGAGAGAGAGAGAGAGAGAGAGAGAGAGAGAAAAGGTTTGGGTCAAGCTTCAATGCAAAATAATGTCGTTGAATGACTGCTTCAGGCATCGCATAATTAAGACATACAGTTTCCAATTTGAATGACCGTTTCTTCTCCCATTTCACAACGCACATTCACACAAACACACCGTCTATGCCGTATATTTCTTTGTTACGTATGTACGTACATAGTCGATGTGCACGCGCGCAGCTATTCTGGTGTTTTGTGGGTTGAAATGAATTGGTCGGCGCCATCATGAACAAATGGTATTTTCAACAAAAACCATTCGAAGCGTGAAAAACGCAAAAACCACTGCCGCACACTGAATTAAGTTCAAAGATCCAAATCGAAAATGAAATCCGAGGTGCGGTGAGAGATCGAAATTTAGAGTGGGCAAAATAGAGGGAAAGAGAAGAGCAAAAGAGGGAGAGAGATTGAGTGAACCAAATATGGAAAGCGAATGTGAAAGTTAGCCCAGATTCAAATTCAAACTGCTCAATGCTCATTTCCAAAGCCTGAATCCAAAAAATCGGAATCCGAATTCCGAAAGCCGAATGGAAAATCAAACTGCACGCAACATGTTTACGTTTTACCGTAATTGTCTGATGATGAAATATTGAAATCTGTTCCGTAGGCAAACCGTCGAGAGTAATACACATCAGGAATATACCAAATGATTCAAGCGAGTCCGAAGTCATACAGTTGGGCCTGCCGTTTGGTCGGGTAACAAATGTGCTCGTGCTGAAGGGTAAAAACCAAGCATTTTTGGAAATGGCAGATGAGGTATGCGCTGCTGCGATGGTCGCCTGCTTTACTACGAATCCACCTCAGGTTCGGGGCCGAACTGTCTACGTACAATTCTCAAACCATCGCGAATTGAAAATTGATCAGAGTCATTCGGTTATTGTAAGTATAAATCATTTCGTATATTTTCTACAGTTTACACACAGTTGCCACAACCTTTCCAATAGCTCAGTCAAACACATACACACAAACAAACAGACAAACAACAACGAAAAAACACACATCCATACACGTATATCCATAGATATGGATACAAAATACCAAATGAACGCACAATGAGCAAAAGCTTTTCCCTTTCAATTCGGCCACAGTCTTTTGTTTTCTCTTGTCCTCTTTCGCCATTATTACAGTGGCTGAGTGTTTTTTTGATTTTCTTTTTTTTGTGTTGTTTTCGCTTCTTTTTTTCCCTGCTTTGTTTTTGTGTCGTCAAACACGCGGCCCTTATCATCATCTGTTTTGTATTATCCGTAGCGTTATACTATTATTCAGCGTCACTGTTCGATACTACAATTTCTCCGTTCTGCTGCTCTTCACTGTTATGCTCTTGCCTTTGGTTGGAGCCAACGATTCAATCGCATAGATTGACATTTCCTCCTTTATTCAATGGCATCGATGCTCACAAAGTCCAAACAAAAATGAAGAGCGCCAAAAGAATGAAGTGCGCGAAAGGGAGAGAGATAGAGAGAATGAAGCGACGTGTTTTTCGCTTGATAATCATTACTGTTTCCGCTTTGATATTCATGTGGCTCTGGTACATTTTTAATCTTGTCTCCCCCTCCCACTGCTACACTACGCTAGTTTTGAGTTTGCATCTATCGCGCGCGCCTCTTATGTCAAAACAATCAACGCAGAGTGTCGCGAGCACTATTTCGGTTTCATCAATAAAAGTCTCCACTCTATTTTAAATGAGATATTCAACGGTGGCTATGAACAAATGGGCAATGGCAAAAAGTGCAAACCATTTAATTTCTATCTCCCCAAGCGAATGAACGAGTGTGAGTGTGAGAGAGACAGGAACAGAGACAGAGACAGAGAATGTCACGGGCAAATTTCGTAGCCGAAGCCATAAACATGACCGAAGATTTAAAAAACGCGGTTGCACACGTGTCCGTTGGCTGTGCTGTGCTCTGCTTCGTTCTGTTCCATATTTCATTTTCTGCATACAATCAAATTCAAAAAAATTTCGTGCTCTTTCAACGAGCTTCCAAGTGGATGGGTAATGTTATCAACCGAAATGCACTTTGTTCCATCGTCAACGCGTTGCCATTGCTATTTTGCCGGAGTTATGTGCCATCGATGCATTTGTTAAGCTTTTCTCTCGTTCCGTGTTCGTCGTCTTCCTCTCCGTTCTGCTTACTTATGCTGTCTCATTTTATTTTATTTCTGCACAATTCTCAATTCTTCTTGTTTTCTTTCTTTCTTTTGTTTTTTTTTCCTTTTTTTATCGTTTTTTTTTTATATCGTTCACATTGGTTCGATTCGTTTTCGTTGGACTGACATGTTTAAATACACATACCCACACCATTAGAATGCATCAGTAGCATTACAAAGTCAAGACTTCCAGGTAACATCGCCAGCATCCGGTTCACCTCTGCCGATATCTGGAACGGATCCAGTATCACACGGTGTTCATCAAACAATATCAACCACTGGCGGCCAAAATACCGTTTTACGTGTGATAGTGGAATCGCTATTGTATCCCGTCTCGTTGGACATTCTGCATCAAATATTTCAACGCTTCGGTAAAGTGCTAAAAATAGTCACATTCAACAAAAATAATTCATTCCAAGTAAGTATATCGGTTGACACGAGCATCCGTAACGGCAGCAACAGCCGCCACACATGCATCTGTCTGTTTGCCAAATTGATCGAAAATTGCAAACCAATTTTCCGAAAAACCAGAGAAAAAAAAGGAGAAAGAAATAAAAACGAATGTATTATTGTCGTCTTTCGTCTGTCTTTAGGCCCTGATCCAGTATCCAGATGCACAAACTGCTCAACATGCGAGAGCTGTTTTAGATGGTCAAAATATTTATAACGGTTGCTGCACATTACGGATCGACAACAGCAAACTGACAGCCTTAAATGTAAAATATAATAATGACAAATCACGTGATTTCACAAATCCATCGCTGCCACCCGGTGATCCCGGCTCAGAAGTAATCGCTAGTGCTGGAGGTCTTGTCAATGCAAGCGATTTATTGTTGATCGCCGCACGACAACGGCCAACCATAACAGGTGATAGAATTGGAGGTATCTACATTTATTTATGAGTTTTATTTGTTTTCCATTTGTTTGACCCTCTATACACACATCTCACACACATACGCCATCAATCGACACGTTACCGCTTATTTTTCTTCGGTAAATGTGTGTGTGTGTGTTTGTGTTCGTACGTGCGAATGTGTGCCTGTGTGTAGAGTTTACATTCTCAAACGCCCTTGCTCTCCATTTTCAATGGCCATTTAACCAAAGCTTTTGAGTTTAACAATTAATTTATTGATATAATTGTTTCCATTGTGTAATTGTAATCCATTTAACGTTCATGCAAGTAGTATATCACTTAATGCCGCTTGACCT
Source organism: Sitodiplosis mosellana (assembly GCF_009176505.1). Taxonomy (NCBI): domain Eukaryota; kingdom Metazoa; phylum Arthropoda; class Insecta; order Diptera; family Cecidomyiidae; genus Sitodiplosis; species Sitodiplosis mosellana. The sequence continues at coordinate 17,377,570 of NW_022601467.1, read as the reverse complement.
TCATCTCTCATTCGATTTAACCATTCAAACGGATCTTTATTTGTTTTTCTCGATTATTTCTTTTTACTTTCTCTCGTTTTTCTTCTTCTTCTTCTTCTTCTTTTTTTTTCGTTCCTTTTTCACTTTCGCATAATCTGATGGTGCAGTGAATGGTCTGGGTGCACCCAATGTGATACCACCATTTGCATTAGGTTTAGGAACACCTTTGACAACTGGCGCATACGGAAGTGCAATTCCAAGTCTTGGTGCGTTCGCATTGGCAACGACTACCGGCATCGGTCAGACAAATCCCACATCGCTCAGAGGAATATCGAATGTTTTACTCGTTTCCAATCTCAACGAAGAGGTAAGCGCACTCAACATCTATAGAGATCACTCCATTCAAGTGGTTTTTCCGTAATTGATTCTCGTTTTTTTTTTCTATTTTTATTTTTTTTTTCGTTTTGTTCATTTTACAATTTACTTATTCATTTTATGTTTTTTTTTTTTTTTTTCGTTTGCAAAAACATTTTACAACTAAATGTGCTCAGACTCTCTACAATATTATTTTGACTTTTACTTATTTTTTTTTTCTTCAATAAACCATTTCCTTCATGCGCTAAGTGTATATAATACGCATTTTTTTGTTTCCGTGAGTCAAATGGGAATCACTTGAAAATTCAATTGCCTTGATCAATAGTGAATCAACGATTTATTGCAAATATCATCGAATCCACTCGAACCATTTTTTTGTGTTGGTGTTGTTGTTGCTGTTGTAAAAACATGTTCAAATGTTCACTATAGTTCTTGTGCAATCGAAAATCATATTTCAAATGATCATCTTATTTTCTCCCTTTTATTTCCTAACATAATTACTCTCTTGAATCAGTGCTATATTTGTTTGCTTATTTATTATCAAATAAAGTAGAGCTCATTGTGTAAATGACTTTTATCTTTATTTCAGAGTGTTTTTTTCTTCTTATGTGTTTGAATTGTTATTAAATTGTGGGCACTGTGCACGCAAGCAAACGCGGTGCATTCATTTATACCCAACACGCACACATTTCTACAGCTTCTAATATCTTCTGTTTTATTAACAAACAAACGAAATATTATCAAATCATCTACATATCTGAAACAAACAAAAAATCCTATATTTTTCTCTCCAGACCACCTTGAACTACTCGTTACTTCTTTTTCTGTGTTTGTTTCCATTCTATTCACATGTATTCCTCTTCTATCGAATGCACTGATCGATACTGTAATTGCTCGGTTTGAAATCGCTTCTCTATGAGTTTGTCATCATCCTTCAAAATGAATACATTTTCTTGCACTACGCTACAATCGATCCAATGATGTGTGCATTTTCATGGCAATCCTTTTTCTGTCAATGAAAATGACACGTATTTCTTTTCTGAAATTGTGGCAAATGGCGTTGTGTATGTATGAATATGAGTAGGATTAACCGAAGAAATTTCGTTTTTTCCTCCGATCCGCATTTTCTTTTCCTTTGAACTTCAATGTGACACCGTCCAATTGGTCGAAGAGTGTCAAAGCGATTTTACTAAATACGCGCGTTTGTGTGTGTATTTATTTTTTTCCTTTCTTTTAACGAAGCTACAAGTAAAAAACATGCGAAAATACATGTCATTTAGCTTCTCAGTTAGTAATGGATTTTTTTTGTTTCCATCACGTAAAACGCATAGTTTTCCAGCCAGTACTTTTTTTCTCGTTCAATTTTCAACTAGTTCATTTCACATCAAAGCTCTCAAACGAGACAAAGCGTTTACACTGTTTCTTGTCAATTTTCTGCATTTGTCATGTCATCGAGCAGTGAAACGACACTTTGGTCTATCTTGAGCTAGTGTGTGTTCCCAATATTTTTTTTTCATAAGAGAGACTGAACATATCTAGTTTATTGAAAAAAATCATTTAACTTCTTGTTTTTTTTTGTTTGATAAATTTGTTTAATCCTTCAATGAATCAACTGAGTAACACTTAAAATCTAATTAAAATAGAGACAAAACAACAAATCAAAAACTATGCTAACTTAACTCTATTTTCTTTCTCTGTAGATGGTCACGCCTGATGCTCTATTTACCCTCTTTGGTACGTCTGCACACATTTTTACTATTAATAAATGTTTTTATTTTTTATTTTTTTCGTTTTTCGTTTTGATTTTTATTTCCATTCATTTTTCCACCCCTTTTTTCCAATTTTATTTTTTTCCCGTTATTGTTCTGATTTTTACGTTGAACTCACTAAAATCCATTCAATTACAGATTATTATTTTACATATTTAATGCTAAAATAATTAGCTGTTAACTTGAGCGATTTATTTTTATATAAATCGTGTATACATTTTTTCAATCCAAATAGCTTTTAAGTTGCTTTGATGATGGTGAACAGAAATAAAAATGGTATTAAACTTATTTGACGCCGACAATTGCCACGAATATGATTAATTGAATGGTCGAACAGATTTCAGAATCAGAGGGAAATTTACAAAACAAATTTGAAAGTAGAGGCGCAAAGGCACGCAATCAAACGGATATTAAAGTCGAAGTTGAACATATGGCGAAAGAGAAAAAAAGTGAAACAATCCCTTCATTTAATATGAAAAATTAATTTTTTAATCGAGCAATAGTTTTACCTAAGTAATTATGTGGCAAACTTTTCCCCATCGAACACACACTCACACATGTATAATTTACGTTTTTTTGTTCATTTTTCTTGCTTTTGTTTGGCGTGCTTGAGTTTGTGTTCTGTCCCTCTCTCATTCTCTCTCTCTCTCTCTCTCTCTCTCTCTCTCTCTCTCTCTCTCTCTCTCTCTCTCTCTCTCTCT
>NW_022601467.1:17352377-17374736 GCF_009176505.1 Sitodiplosis mosellana | reverse complement strand
TCTCTCTCTCTCTCTCTCTCTCTCTCTCTCTCTCTCTCTCTCTCTCTGTGTGTGTGTGTGTGAATCACACAGTGTGATTTTCCTACAAGCACTTTGTTTTTGTCAGTAAATGTGAGTGGGCGGGGGCGAGTGAGTGTGTATGAGCGAATGTGTTTATGCAGCGTTTGTAGTTAATTAGACTGCATTTGGTTGAATTGTCAGAAAATACGACATCCGTTGTCAGCGCCGACTCCTTGTTTGTTGTTTATGTCGTCTTTTCGTTTCACAGTCGCCGCCGCCGTTCTTGCTACTGCCACACGATAAAATGTGATTTACGTAAAATAGGACAAGTCGTACGGCGCTGAAAACAAAAGCAAAGCACTCGAAAGACAATTGAAATGTTAAAAGTTTGCTGAAAAGTAGCAGAGAGAATCGACGAGAAATATGATAAAAGCGAGAGTGCGTTCGTCAAATTTCGTCTTTAATTTACGGCTTAAAGAAGTGTGCGTTTGACTTTGTGATACAAGTACGGAGAAAAAAAAGCGAAGAAGACTGCAGTTAGAGCGAGCTAAGTAAGAAAGGGAGAGACTGAGACGAGAGAGAGAGAGAGAGAAACAGAGAACAGTGCAAATGACTTGCCGCTTTATTGTTTGTCACAAAGTGCGTATCAATTCGATCTAATGTAAAACGAGTGGCAGGTGTAGCAAAAGTTCATTAATGGCATATTTCGTATCGTAGTCATTGTCCAAAGTATTTCATACGATAGACCAGCTGCAAATATTGATGCCAATGGTTATTTAAGCAATTTCATTGTTCTCTTCATACAAGTTCGATGCTATTGCTCGACAACCGAAATCATCAACATTGTTGCCATTCAAAGTGATTGCATTCTATTGCCAACAACCTAACCATTTTGCACAATTCGATCTGATGAAATGATAAAACAAATGGCGGAGAGCGAAAGAGAGCGAGTGCGAGCGAGAAAATTGTGAATTGCAAATTTATGCTTAGAAAAATGTTCAATCGTCACGTGTGTGTGTGTTGAGAATAAAGTAATGAATAAATCACCATATCACACTGCTGAGGGCACACATCTCTTATCACCTATTTCGCTCACTTACTTGCTTGTATGTCCGACACCGAAACAATATTTCCCAGTCAGTGCCTGCTATCGTTTCATTCTTATTATACAATTGTGTATCAAAAAAGCAAATCGATTCTATCGGGATATGCATCAATCGAACGAGCAAAACCGACACATACACACACATGCTCAAATACTTCTACATGGAAAAAATTACGTTAATGCAACAGATTCCGTGTATGGTTTGAAGGCTGTAATTGATTTTGCGATCAATCACCATTGAAACTTAGTTCATAGCAATCGATTATACTTTGAAGCTGATGCGCAAATAAAAGCTTCTATCAAATTCATTCATTCGATGAATCGCGGGCTGGCGTTTTGATAAAAAAAAAACAAAAATGTCTCCCTGCTCGATGCTACATTTTAACAAACAGGATCAGATAATTTCCATTGAAGCAGCCCACGGCGTTCACTGCATTTGATTCACTTCCGTTTCTGCGCTTGATTGCTCCCTGCAAAAAATGTTGTAGTTTTGATTTGTTTCGAGTTGCCAGCCATCAATTTTTTTCCCTTCTCTTAGTTTAACTTGGAGAAAAAAAACACAATACAATAACGATGTATTGGAGATTGAGATTGAATATTGAATGGAAATTGGCCAAATGGATGCATTTAAACGGAAGAAAAGCCCTTCATGGCCTTCTTCATTCACTCTTTCGGCTTCTCGCTCTTTCTCGGTCTGTGTGTTGCATCGTCACACGAGGGAAGAACGTAAACTAGTTTTCCGTTGAATAATAATGATGTGATTCGTGAAGCACGCGGTACCTTTAAATAACACGCAATGACGCACGGAACAAAATCATTATAACTGATGCAAAAAGATACAGGCATTTGTAACGTTCATTGTTGAGGTTGCCAGTCACATCAAGCCAGATACAAAACGTACGAGATCGAAATCAATCTTTTGACGGGAACGACATGTGCAGCATACAAGACATATGTGTGTGTGTCTATCTCTGTCACTCTTTGTGTGTTTGCCCTTTTTGTCATAGTGACCGCGTTCACAGAATTTCACCGGACAATCAAAGTCACTGACTATTTTGAATTTTTTTTTCGCCCCCTTCTCTTCGGCTACTGTCTCTGCCACTACTTTCTCTGTGTTACCGCACTGTTTCATTTTGAAGTTGTAACTAAACTAAAGGCCACGTATACATTCATACACCCATTTCCATCCTAATAATCGAAAACCTATTCAAATACAATCAAAAAGGAATCACATTTAGGAAACGACCCATTCAACTGGATACAATTAAAAAAAAGTTGTTTTCCAAACCGACCAAATAGTTCTCGGGTCCAAGAAATGTTTTTTTTTCTCGTGTGTGTGTGTGTCCTGTCGGCCTCTTGTTTTCGTTATACACTTTTTTTCTGTGTATAGGGTGTGTATGTGTGTGCATCGTGCCTAAACCGATTGAATTAAATGGAGAACAGGAAAAATTGAATAAACTTTTTCAATAACCTGGCGTGCGTTTAGTGGAGTCAAGCCAGTCCTTCAGTTTGATATCGTCGGTGCCAAAAGGTTCGATGTAATTTTAAAAGTCTTGTTTAGTATTTAATATATTCGTTTTTATGCGAATCGGATCTCCCGTTCGACGGCACACACACACACACAAACACCCACCAACTATGAAAACAAAACAATAGCATAACGTGCGCTTCGCACAAGCATTTCCCAAACTTATTGCACACCATCGTCACACTTTTGGGCGGTGGAAAAATAGAGAGGCAAGAAAACGAAGACAACGAAAAAAAATTAGAACGAAATATGAAGGGAACGGAATGGAAACGAGAACGAGACAGAAATGTAACATTGTCTCAACTTTACAGATTCTCTCAGCAGGCAAATAAAAAGACACAAAGAAATGAAGAATGTCGAACGAAACAACATGGAAAAAAAAAGTCAAATGAGGGTATCATTACATGCTATATTTATGTTGAGCGAATATTCTGTGTGCTCACTGTATTTCATAGAATTTTTTTTCCTCCACTTGCTATTGCTTCTTTTTTTGTGGAAGATTTTCGAGAGTGTGTTTGTGTGGCGGTGGTTGGTACACACGGCAATTGAACGGCATCTGTATTTCGTTAGATGAAATCCCTGTCGCAACAAGCTATTGAATATTTTTGTCGAACAATGAAAATAAAACCAATTTAAAAACTTTTACCTCATTAAAATTGTTGTGTGTTCGACAATCTCTAAAGTTGATCCAATTTTCTATAGTACACGTGAACCTGAATTCCATACACAACAGATATACATTCACACACATCCACCCACCCACAAAAAAAAACGAATATTTGCCCTCTTCGCTTCCCTCCATCGAAACGAATATGTATCGACAGGGAAAAATGTTTGAACGTTTACTTTTTTTCCACAACCATGCGCTTATCAATCTGTTTTCTCTGGGGGTCTATCGACAAAACGAGACTGCCAGCGAGAGAGATGCGAAAATAAAACCAGAAAACAAAAATGTGCACGGTTATGATCTGTCGAACAAATGCACGACTGTTCGATAGTCGTGTTAATTACATTTTCACCGAAAAGTCGCGAATAATAAATCTTTTTATGATTTGCCACGATTGAATGTGTCTATATGCATTGTACAAATGCTGAGAATGCATCAATGCCGTTTTCCACCACACATACACCCAAATTGGTGCATACACAAAACACTAAATCGATTTGCTTGCGGTATTTGCCGAGTCGTTTCGCGTACCGTAGTTAATTAAAACCACGTAATTGTGCCACACACACACACACACATACACACACAACGAAACAGCCTTAACAAGTATGTGGTTTTGCATGTACTTAAATCCAACCAATCATCCATCCATCCATCCATCCATCCATCCAATCCAGCCAGTCGCACCCATCCATCGAGTGTTAATTGCAGAAAGATTGAAATAAACCTATCCATCCGCCACCGCCACCACTGTCACACTTAAGAATTTTCATATATTATAAAATATCAATTTGAGGAAAAAAAGCGTATTTTTCGCGGCTTTCATATATGCCTGTATCCGTCAAAAAGGTTTTCTCTGTAGTTTTTTTCTATTTTGATAAAATAAAATTGATGAGATGATTTTCCAATTACGAGTGAACGATAGCAAGTGAACATAGTACACACATGCAGCCACTCACTCTCGCGCTGCCAGGAAGAAGAAGAATAAGAAGGGAAAAAAGTCTCATCGGGAAATGGGAAAAACGAGGAAAAAAAATTCTACCTGACACGTGGAGATAAAGGCACATAACATTGTCGATACAATGTGACACACACACACACAGTGCACGAGACGCGCGATTTACAGCCCTTTGCGACGATATTTTAGCTGCCGGTGTGATTTTTCTCTCTTTCCCTCTTTCGCCTCGACATTTTTTCCCTTCCTTCTTTCTTTCTCTTCCTCACGCTCTTCTTTTCGGATTGTGAAGCTTCTTACGATGTATGCATGTGGTGTACCCTCATTACAAAAAGCATCCTTTCTCTTGAGTCGTCGATCACCGTGTACATATGAGAGAGTGGGTTTTTGTGTGACGCTGTAATGCTGCTACCTCGACGCGAACGCTCAAGTAAAGAGCAAAAGAGAAAGAAACCGAAAAAAAGAGAGATAGAAAAAGAGAACGGGTATGCGTATGTACTGCAGCACTTCGACTATACAATATACATTTTCCGGTTTCATTCCATATCACTCCATTCATTAAAATGAATACGTACGGAGATCCACATATGCATTAAAATGAAATACAAAATGGAATAATTGAAATGATTCCAAGAGTTGTGCTAAGCGATACATAACAAGATGAAGAGAGAGAAAGAGAGGGAGAAGGAGAGAAAATAAAACTTGAATATTTTCTTTCTTCGTGTGTTTCACCCATTTTACTATGCAAGCTCTTTATTTTTATTATCATTATTATTATTATAGCGAGTGAAGCTATTGTGCACTACTTTTAATGTTGCTTTTTATTTTCTTTATTTTATTTCATTTCATTTGGTTTTTCGTTCTGCTTTTCCATCAATTTCGACATTGGCGCAGACACATACACGCGCGCGCACGCACGCATTCATTCAGGTAGCACGAGAGACAGAGTCAAATGGGAATCGTCTTTTGCTTCGTTCAACAATAAGTTTATTTTTTGAGAGTATAGAGTCGACATTCTCATTTTCTCTGTCTCTCCATGTGTATGTGTGTAGGACAAAGCTCGAACGATGGATGCAACGAGTGTAACAATTGAAAACGATTGAATGGCATCATTCAATTGCTAAATTAGATGAATTAAAATACTGAATGGCTGTATAGATGTCTGTATATTCTTTCCCCGTTGCATTCGAAATTTATATATATATTATTCGGAATGGAGTTAATGCCTCTGGTTACACACTATCAATCGATTTCGGCAACTTTATCTCAGTTTTCATTTCATTCATTTTCATCGTTGATACGGCTTGAATACACAATTCAACGATATAAGTTACTTAAGATCCGCCCGATTCTCATTCGCTCAAAAGCTCAAACGCTGTGACAATTGGTGTCAGCTAAAGAGCTCGACGGTCGGTTTGCCGTTTCCTTATTCTCTTCGTCTTCTTTTCGTCGACATTGTCGTCTTTGGTGGCAGCAGAGGCGACGATGACGACGACGACGGTGGAGGCGACGGCAGTGGCACAGCGATCCAAAAGCGAAAAGGATGCACGAACATGAGCTGAATAATGAGCTTGTCTTACACAATTGCTACACTACAGAACCTCAAAACAAATTATCGTCTATTTAGATGTTATTTCCGTGGCTGGTTCTCTCGTTTCCATTCATTTAATTTGGTGTAAACAATCTGCTTAATGTGTTTTATACATTGTTGCGAGCGTTGTGCTCCTGCTGCGATTCCTAAATAAGCGTCACTTAATTTGGAACTCGGATACAGTTCAGAATATCGAAAGGACAACAACAGCAACAGCAAAAGCAGCATCAACAAACTACGTACCACACAAATTTGTATACAGAAGAATAGGAGGACGAAAGAAAAACAAAAAACACACCAGCCAAACAAATACACTCAGACGAAAATAAATCTGAACAATTTCTTGACTTTATTCTAATTATTTTCACATCATAATTACGATTGCATTTATGAAATGGCTTTTTTTCTGCTACGGTTCGCTCTCTCTCTCTCTCTGTGTGTTTTTTTTTCTTCTGTGTACTTCACTTCTCATTTCGGCCGAGCGGACAGAGAAGATCCAGTAAGCAAATTATTGTGCACAACAAAGTTTTTGAGCCGGAAAATGTTTTAAAGGTCAAATTTGAATAATTTTCAATGGAAAGAATGAAATGAAAAGCGCCACATGCACACAAAGAACTGAATTCGGAGGGGAGAGAAACATGGCCAATTCCTAGTTTGACATATGCTTGCGCTCATCATTACGCTCCCGTGGCACAAATGGCACATTCAGCGGTGCGGTGTATGTAGTTGTTGATTTTTCGTCGTTGTTGCTTTCATCTGATCTGTTGTTCGTAGCGGGTGTTTTGTGAAACGCAAAAGCATAAAGATAAGTCATAATTGTAGGAAATCTTGTCAGGCTGAAAGGTTCATTCTCTCTCTCTCTCTCTCTCTCTCTTTCTCTGTATCTCACTTACTCATCACCAAAAACGCACCCGACACGGCTAAAAACAATCACATTGCTTGGCCTCATTTCGACGAATGCCCGACGACGAATTTAGATAAATGTCTGATGTTGTTGTTTTTTCTTTCGGTTTATCGTTGCTTTCATGTTAATGTGACACGGATAATATAAAAATGAATGAAATATCTTTTGATGTGATTATAAAATCCCTAACGAATCTTATGGCTGAGATTCTTTTTTACGCTCATTCACCATTACGTTAATATTCATTTCTGCGTTTTTCAATTTCTGTGGCATTTGTTCACTTCATGCTTTTTGTTCGCTATGTTTTATTTTTCGAGTATCCTATCGTCGCTAATGTCGTCGACCAGGGCGAGTAGTGAAAAAATAATGTGTCTATGGTTCAGTGAGAGAGAATAAAATGTCTTCGAAAAAGAGAGACATTCACACAGAGAAATAGACGACGCATGAAATGTTTTTTTTCACGGTGTAAAAGAATACGTGCGCGATAATCAGTAGAATAAAACGCATTTTTAGCATCAGCTGCCACAAAAGCAAAGAGGATCGTAGAAAATTTATAAGCGAAAATATGGCCGAAAAAAACAAGTGTAAGCCAGTGATTGCATGTCAACATAAGTGTCATGCTATCGTCCGTTTCGAACGCTAAATGCATAGATACAGTATACGTGTAGGAAAAATTATAATTTTAGCAATGAAACAACGAGCTCATTCCTCATCGTATCGTACCACATACACATACACCGGTCTTGCGACAATACACTTTGTCACCATTTGGCGGCGAATACACCCTCTCTATCTTACTCGGTGTGTGTGTGTGTGTGTGTGAGTGCTGTGCATCCGATTCGATGCCTTTGTCTTTTACACAACTTAGCCATCACATAAACCTAAAAGCACTTTTTCATTAATTTTCACTCTCGCCACGCTCTCCGCATACAAAATACCAAAAAGGATTTTTTTTTAAATATATTAAAATGGCTAAAATAATTCAGCGAGCATATTCACGGCACAACAATTTTGAATAATTATTACGAGAGAATGCTCTTTGATGATTTTCGTTATGTTGTTTTCTTTTTTCTTCGTATGCTTGGTTCGATATGCTGTTGGTGTTGGTGGATGACTTGAATCGACTGTGAAAACATTCGAAGCACGAATCGAACAACGAACGAGAAAAATATCCATGAAATTGGTCATTTTCACTAGTTCAAAACTTGATGCCATTTTATTTTTTGTATCTCAAAGCAACTGAAAAGTTTTCCTTTTCTCAGAGAAGTAAAAAAAAGAAGAAAAAATATGTGACTTTATGATTGTGCTCAATTCCGAGACCGAGACACAGATCGACAAAGTCTTGGGTTCAACGAGAAAAACGACAATTTCGTATTCATTTCACATTTTTTTCATAACGATAACATATTTGCCAATTGCCTTTTTCCTACTTAGATTATGTTTTTTTCTCTCGAATTCCCCAATGAATCGATTTTCCTCGGTTTGTTGCATTTACACTGGCACTCTTACGCACCCATAAATGAATAAAAAAAAACATTTCCTTTTCAATATAATTATCATTCAAATGTATTGCATTATCACAGGTGTCTATGGTGATGTACAACGCGTAAAAATTCTGTACAACAAAAAAGACTCGGCACTAATCCAAATGGCTGAACAACATCAGGCGTATCTGGGTAAGTAATACACATAGAATACCGTTTGATAGGAAAAAAAACACTTGAAAAGGAAATCTGATGCAAATAAATGGTGTTAGTGTGAAAAAAGGTGTAAAATTACGAATTAAAAATATGAAATGGAGAAAGAAAAGTGGCTGGAGCAATGTGAACGGGTTTTGGTGCTATGCTGTGCTTACGCCATGCGCCTCAATTTGTTTTTCTTTGTTCCACAGATTTACTATTCATTTCATTAAGTTTAAATGGGTTCATTGAAATAAAAGTAGACGTTTTCGATAATTTTGCAACAATTTTCCAAGTGCCACATATTTGAAAGTTTTAATCTTAATTTCCATTTCGTAATTGTTTTCTTCATCCTTTGTCATCATTGTCACACCATTGTGTTATTAAAACCATCTGAAATGCTTTTTCTTTTTCTCTCTCTCTCTCTCTCTCTCTTTTTCCCTCCTCCGTCGCCACCACCATCATCATCGTCATCGTCATCATATTCGTCGTCGTCGTATTTTTGACCAAAATAGCAATGACTCATTTGGATAAACTTCGTCTATGGGGTAAAGCAATTCGAGTAATGGCTAGTAAACATCAAGCTGTTCAACTGCCAAAAGAAGGTCAACCTGATGCTGGCTTAACGCGTGACTATGCACAAAATCCATTGCACAGATTTAAAAAGCCTGGCAGCAAAAATTATCAAAATATTTATCCACCATCAGCAACTTTACATTTAAGCAACATTCCGTAAGTACTTTGCTTTATTTCCATCACACACACACACACACACACACACACACACACACACATACATCCATACATGCACAGTGTGTATTATCCACACACGCTCCTCATTCTTATTCATCACCGGGCACCGGGTCTCCACTGTGTACTCGGTTTTGTATCGTTTGTGTTCTCTTAAACCCTTTGTTAATTTTCAATTTCGTAGCTGTTTGCTTTTGGGCTACTCTCATTTCGCTACTTGCGTACATTCCGTAAAAGTACCTTTGCACAATGAGCAAAGTCGTTGAGCGAACAACACACTCACTCTTCATCCCCGCACGTACAAAGCGTGCGTTCGCTCACCCACTCTCTCTCTCTCGCTCTCTCTCTATCACACACAAACACACAAAGGGTTAAAGGGAACGCATAGCAAGTGTGAGAGCACGGTAGAATGGGCTAAAACTGCATGCTGTTGGATTTTATACTTTTCTCTCTACAACTATTCCCATAATATTTATTTAGTACATTCATTTGGTGCACCATGAAATGAAGCGTACAAATTTGTGCTGCGTAAATTATATTTTAGTGAAATGCCTTGCTTGCCGTTTGTCGGCAAGTCTTAAAATAATAGGACCCATTAATTTTGATCAATGTGCGGTTTCATTTTTATTTGTACGTTTTTTTTTTCTCCTTCTTGCTATCCTTTCTCTTGCTCTCACACTCGTACTCGACCAAATCGTCATGCAGTTAGAGGACGCACAGTCGCACACTAAAAAGCACATTATTATTTGAGTTGTGAATCAGCCGCAATTCGCGCCGTTGCGTATTTTTCGGTTTTTGGCCCATTTTTGTGCAAATAACAAAACCAGTTGAAGCGCCGAATGGCTGCCAAAAATGTTGTGAACGCAAGCGAATGGCTCTGTGTTTTGGTTGATATGGTTTTTGTAGCGGTGTGGCAATCAGAATGCTTTTCATGCCTAAGAAAATAAAATAAAACAGCAGGCGAACGGCCGGTCCGTCTGATTGCCATATTCAGCGGAAATCATACGCTCTATTTCAATTAAATGAAACGGCAAAGTGTTAATGCATACACAGCATTTTATTTAATTTACGCAATCAATTTCGCAGTGGAAAAATGCATGCGCCCAAAATCAAATCCATCATATGCCCACCATGTCTAATTTGATTCATTATTTGTTTAGTCCATTCGCAAACCAATGCCATGCCATCATTTCTAAATCGCACAATTTCTTTCATTCCTTGCAGAACTACTGTATCTGAAGAAGACATTCGAGAAGCATTCACAAAAAACAGCTTTGAAGTCAAGGCATTCAAATTCTTTCCGTGAGTATTCAACATTTAATTTAGTTTTGTCCCAAACTTTTAGATATTGTCATTGAAAACGTTTCGTTTGTAATCTGAATGCTGATTATTTGATTTTGTTTTCGATTTTAACATTTTTTTGGTTTTCTGTTTTGTTTTTCATTTATTTTTTGGCTGTTTATTCGCCGTCGGCCACAAATCAACAGTAAGGACCGGAAGATGGCTTTGCTTCAGCTGAGCTCAGTGGACGAAGCGGTATTGGCTTTAATGAAAATGCACAACTATCAGTTGTCTGATTCAAATCACTTACGCGTCAGTTTTTCGAAATCAAACATTTAAGTTGCAATAAAAAAACACACCCACAAAATTCAACCGGATCTAAACGAAGCGACGAATTAAACAAAAAAAAAAACAACCGCCACAGCCACATCAAGAATACATCAACAAGAAATCAAGAATAACCCAATAACAAAATATACCCAACCAACCACCGAAATGCAAAGCGATAATCGTGCGCGTGTCTGCATCGCCGAACCGAATATCAAGAGTATGATGACGACACACTGATTGACGATCATCCATGAACTGACACATCAAATGCAAATTAGAAAGAGAAAAAGAGAAACCGAGATGTTTTTCTATAAATTTGGGTGACATTATTTTGTCCAACACAGTCAGCAATTTACAATTTTGTGCAACAACTAGATGTTAATGAAAACAAAACGAAGAAAAATGAAGCAAAAAAAAAACAATCAAACAACAACACAAAAACTCAACAACACACTCATTTCTTTTCGTCTCATTCTTCTTTCTCTGTCGTGCTCACTTTCTCTATATTTCTGAACTCAAATATCTCCTGCCTCTCTTTGGAGCTTTCTACAAAACGAAGAAAATGTATTCTTGGAGAAGATGAAAAAGAAAAAGGAAGAAGAAAATGAAGAAGAATGGAAAATGAAGCAGAAAAACCAAACTGAGCATAGTTTAAATTGAATGACGTAGCTTAAATAAATAGAGCATATGCACTGGCATATATGAATGAAAACAGGAATAACGGAAAAATAAAATAACTGATGAAGGCAATACAGACACACACACACACAAAAGAAAGCACACATATGTCGATGTTCACAATTGTGAACGGAAACACAATGGCAGCTTACAAACTAAATGATAGGAAAAATATGGCATAACATGAAAATCAATATTACTACAAGTAAAAAACGATGCGAAGAAGAAACGAAAAAGAAGAAGTGAACAAGAAATAAAATGAAATTGGGAAATCTCCATTATTACCGACAGCAACGGCTGCAATTAAGAATAATATTAATGATTACTGAATCTGCAAGTATTTACGCTGGCATGTATCGGCTCCGCTGGTGCATGCATAAACACAGAAACAAAACAAAAAGAACATTCGTATCTGGGATAGTTTTACCAAGACGATCAACAACATGAAGATAATAACACCGTGTAACAAATTTCAACTTTTTCTTCTGCACATGAGAAATTCCGATTGCTTGTTTTAGAGGACCAAAAACCAAGCACTTTTGCATCATTAGTTTGTTCGAAACCACGTCTAGACTTTTTTTTATCGACACATATAAGACAAATTTCAGGCCAAAATGAGCAAATCACAAACATGAGCTTCGGTTTGACAGGTAAAAGCAAATAATTTCTAAATTTTCTGCCTTTCAACATCTAGTATGATCCTTTACAAACATTTTGGATACTTACATGACCAAATCGAGTGATGTTTTCACATATTTCTGGCCGCATATTTGGTTGGTTCGAATTCGACCTTGAAAGAATCGACTTTTGGCCAAAAATCCTTAAGTATAGGCTTTTCAGGGATGGTCTCTTGGCGCAAAGTTATTTTTTCTCGAAAATATGGGAAGTCTACCCAGACAAAAACTCTCAAAATTGACTTTTCGAGGTACCTCCCGAACAAAAGTTACGTTTTTCATGCATTTTGCTATGAAAATAACATTTTTTGTTCGGGAGGTACCCCAAAAATACACTATTTGGATGAGTTTCTTAGTAAAAAATTAATTTTTTCGAGAAATATTGGGAATCTTCCCACACAGAATCTCTTATAAATGATTTTTGGGGTACCTCCCGAACAAAAAATGATATTTTCATAGCAAAATGCATTAAAAACGTAACTTTTGTTCAGAAGGTACCTCGAAAAGTCAATTTTGAGAGATTTGGTCTGGGTAGACTCCCCATATTTTCGAGAAAAAATAACTTTGCGCTAAGATACTATCCCTAAAAAGCCTATATTTAAGGATTTTTGGCCAAAAGTCGATTCTTTCAGAGTTGAATTCGAACCAACCAAATATGCGGCCAGAAATATGTGAAAACATCACTCGATTTGGTCATGTAAGTACCCAAAATGTTTGTAAAGGATCATACTAGTTGTTCAAAGGCAGAAAAGGTAGAAATCATTTGCCTTTACCTGTCAAATCGATGCTTATGTTTGTGATTTGCTCATTTTGACCTGAAATTTGTCTTATATTGTCGATAAAAAAAAATCTAGACGTGGTTTCGAACAAACTAATGATGCAAAGGTGCTTGGTTTTTGGTCCTCTAAAACAAGCAATCGGAATTTCTCATGTGCAGAAACATGTGTTGCACGGTGTAACTATAATATTATACATGCGTTGCTGCATGTGCACACATAATTTACACGTAACGTCTTAGACTTTTATATTTTCACTAATATATACAATCGATATATAAACTGTGTAAAAGAAAGGGGAGAGTAATGGGGGGACAGCAGTGTTTATCCATTACAAAGCTCAAGCCCATCAGATATAACCGAAGCGTTTATGTTGAGAATTAAGCATCGAACGGATGCAGAATCTAGTGCAGAATGCAGCAAAATAAATCTTTCAGCGACTGATTAAATACAACAACAACAAAAAAAACACACAAATAAATTACAAATAATAATCGTCTTATAAATAAATAAAATTAGGGAGAATCAATCCTTCTTTTTTTTTACAATAAATTCATTGGAAAAGAAAATATAATTAATAAATTTACCTAAAAAAAACCAACAACTCATTCACAAAAAAAGCTACAAGTTTAAAACAACAACAAAAAAAAACACACACACATTATTACGTAATGATTAAATGAGTAGAGAAAAGATGTCGCAAGGCAGCTACGCAAAACATTGATCAAAAGCTCGTGTAATATGCGCGTTATACTGGGCATTAAGTGAAATATAATTTAAGTGAATTATAATTGATTGAAATAAAAAGTTGAGAAATAAAAAAAAATATTAACGTTTAGGCATCTATTCATATACAAATAGATCTGTCAGCAAAATGGAAAAACAAGAAGATGAAAAACACCTAATAATTTAAAACCGAGAAATAAATGAAGATACAGCTATTATTATACATATAATGTATAGATTGGATTGATGGCAACCGGTGTGGAATGAAATGAAGTAGAAACAACGTTGTGTACGTTAGAAACGATTCAAAAAAGGAAGAATTTAATGATGAAAAACAGAAAGAAAGAAAAAAACAAGGCTGAAATGTCCAAGGTGACGATTGTGCGTGATATTTCTTCACCTGCCTCTCCCCCACACCAAACTTTTTCAACCTCAACTAGTTTAGTTTCTGTCGTTTAATTGCTCTTGCATTCACTCTAAGATTTTCGTGCTTTTGACACATACATGGATTGAGGAGAACAGAAAAAGTTTGCAGAAAATTGAAGAAAAAAAATATTTCAAATTAACATGGACATTTCAAAGCAAACAGAGAGAGAGAGAGAGAGAGAGAGAGAGAGAGAGAGAGAGAGAGAGAGTCCATGTCAAAGGGGAGGGCAATTAGTTAAACCGATCTTAACTGCAACCACCATCGCCGCAAAGCATGCTTTATATTAGCTATACTGCTGCCGTCAATGCCGTAAGATTTGTCCAAAATTTCTTATTTGTTTTTTTCTCAATTCAAACATTCGAACAAACGGTTGTTTTTATTTCATTTTTTATCATTTCCTATACACCTATTACAAATTTGTATTGTATCTATATGAATTAGGCAACAACAAAAAAGTTGAAAAAAATATAAAGAACATGTTGAATTTCATGAGAGACCCTTAGTAAAAAAACAAAAAGAAAAAAGAAATTGCATTAAGGCAGCTTAATCAAGACAAACCTCATTTATTGTAAGGATATACTTAGTTCGGTTTTGTTGTTGGTCTCAATCTAATTCCATGCATAAACACAATTTTCTTTTTCTTTTCGGAAAAAACAAAACAGCACAAAACAGAAAAACTCGATGGCAACTATCATTTCCAGTATTTGAATGAATATTCTTTTTATTTTATCTTTTTTTTTGTCTTTTGGAAAAACCCAAACCAAACAAAAACAACAAAAAAAAAACGAGTACTATCAATGTGTGAATGCAACACGATAAAGAAAAACCATGCTGATTTTTCTCTTTCAAATTTCTAGACAATCAAATATTTGGTAATCAATAAAGATAATCATAAAAAAAAAATTATTATTAATAATATCGATCACGATCAGATCAAACAAACAAATAAAAAAAAATATGGAAAAAAAGAAAGTTCTATTTAGCATACAATCGACCAAGTAATTGACAATTTAAAATTTATTGATACTAGTGAAGAAAAACAAATAAAGGATACAACAAAACACAAACAAGAAAAAAAAACGTATTTGTGAACGTTGTAAGATTGTTTATTTCAACATATTGCGAACGATAACAGTAGTAGAATATGAAAAGAAAACAAAAGAAAAAAAATACTATACTATCTACAAATCTATATTTCTCCTCGTACTATGTGTTAAGTGAAACAAAAAAAAAATTATGTTTAAAAATAAAATGAATAAAAGACAGCTACAACACTTGCTACATGTTCGAAAAAGGATTCAGTCTGCAAAGCGATGCTCTTTCTCTCTTCCTCTTAAGATACCGGGTTGCTTGCGAAGCGACGACGAATGACACTCGAGAAATCATAGCCAAAGTGTAAAACCTTGGCAAAAGTCGCTCGTAAAGAGCATCTCGTTCTCTTTAAGTATGAGAGATAGAAAGCGTCTGCAGATAGAATCTTTACACTTTCACGCTTTCTCCTAGAAAAAGCTAGAAAGAATGAGAGTGATCACAAAATGAATGAAGAAAAAAATATGTTTGTTCGATTCTTTTTACTACGTGGAAGGAAAGAAGAATAGCATGTCATAACTCAGCTCTTCGAATATTTGATAACAATTATCTGATTTGTATTATGTCCAAATTTTATTTCTGTATTTTTTTTTATTGGATAATATAATCACTTAAAAAAAATTATATTTTTTTGGTTTGTTTTTGTTTTATTTGATTCTTTCCATCGTCTTAGCATTTGAATTATGTCTTTTTTCTTTGTTTTATGTTCATTTATATTTTCAGCTCTGTAGATTGCATCATCAAAGACCACTTTATTTCTTATGACCATTTCGTTTTCGTTGAATTTTTCGTTTCACAGTGGAACTGTTACTTGGATTTCTTTTGATTTTCACCTTTTTGATCAATGCCTTTGGGCCTTACAAAAAAAAATAAAGAAGAAGAAAATAATCTCACGTGTGATACAAACTATGTACGACTACCGTTACTCTTTTTTTTTGGTTTGAACATTTTTAACGCATACAAATTGTCACTCGAAATCAAATCAAGCACGGAATAGAAAGCATATTAGATCAAAAGTTGAATCAATATTCCTTAGTTATTTAATGGAAGAAGTAAAAAATACGAGCCGTAAAGCAGCCAAAGAAATGAATAGAGTCTCCTCACCCTCTCACCCGGGGCAATCGAATCGGGGACAATCAGAATAGACACAGAGAGAAGAAATAAAACAAGAAACAGAGTGATTAGGTGCCGGTGTAGTAGCTGGATATATGTATTGTATGCATACGCAAAATCCGAATTTAATACAATATTTGGTCTGAATATTTAAATGGCTATAATCTTATATTCCAAAAAGGTTGTGTCTCCAGCAGTGAGCCGACACATTTCGCTCATGTCAGTTTAGATTGATAAAGTGCCATCGTCGAAATGAAGTGCGTACACCAGTTATTTTCGAGAGATCTTTTTGGTTATAAGAGAACAATCATAATAAAAATACTAGCATAAATAACATAGTGAATAGTAGCCCGAATGGCTTTTTTTTCTCAATATTTAGACTGTGTGCTATCAAAACAGAGGCAGCCGATGTTGATCAAAGGGGTCAGTTGGAATAGTTTTGGGAAAATATGAATCATCAAATAAATCTAGTTTGTTTTAAATCTTCCTGAACATATTTTTTCCCTATCCCATCGCCAGAAAAGTGATTTTTTTTTGTATTGGAAATTACACACACTGGTGAAATCATCGATACCTCTGACAAGCAAACAAATCACAAGTATGTTGGCAATCAAATATCAACTCATCAGCGCTACAAATGACACTGGATACTCTTTAGAAACAAAAACACACACACACACACACACATACAAAAAAAATGGTCGTTTCGCTAGCAGACAATCCGTAGGTCTTGTAAATTATTAAAAGTAATTGAAAAAAGAAAAAAAACAAGGTTTATCTCGTCTAAAAATGATATTGTAAATATTGCAAGCAACAATCTATTAAACTCTATGACTGAAGAAAAAAAAAATTAGAAAAAAAATTTGAGATTACAATCGCAAGGACAATCACAATCCTTTATGTCATATCACGAGTCGCCAAAATGCAGCGCCTATACTAACCTCTCAAACGAGGAGCATCAATCAATCGAACAAATGGAAAACGTTTTTGAGCTCATTCGAATCACATTTTACCGCATGCATGCAGCAAAGATCTCGATGCATTTTTACGTTGACAAACTCCATAAAATTGATGCGAGCGGCCTGAACAGAAAAGTGCCGCAAATATGCACTCGTTCTGCGAACAATCGAATACACACACACACACAAATAACCATCGCATAAATCGCTCGATTATAATCGCATTGCAACAATTATGACTGAATAGAATTTATCGATAATAGTCGTGATGATGGCAGCGTGTATTTGGTTTGTTGAAAAATGAAAAAAAAAACAGAGCGGCGTTTCATGAATGCAAACATGATAGCCTGGCGCATGGTTCCTTTACAGCAAAGTTAAGATAATAATTTACGATGAAAAATGAAACCACTATAAATCGCGTTCGTTCGCCACATCGGCATTTCCACACCGTTTCCCACACTCCCAACACAAACATACCAACCTAGGCTCTCTTTCTCTCCCTCTCGATAAATCTGGAAGGGAGATTGAGAGCGAAAAGAAAGTTTCGTAATGGATGGATGTGTATGTTTGTGTTTGTGTGTGTGTATGGAGATTTAATGAACTAATATTCGAACGGAACGCAATCAATATCAAACATAACATGCGGATTAAGGGAGGCATGCGTGTCAGAGTCAGGGCTCTATCGCATCAGAGGAAGAAAGAGAGAGAGAGAGAGAGAGAGAGAAAGAAAAAGAGAATAAAAAGGGGGGAGAGAAATAGATGGAAAACACATACATATTGCTTGTACCGACAATCAAATTTCTAATGGTATTTTTAGCTCTATATATACATACCTACATTTAATTATATCTACTATACCTTCACTTTCACCTTTCTAAGCTGATACTTATACTATATACATATACATATTATTACTATACACACACACACACACCACTTATATCTAGCAAAAACTATTTTTATTTCATTTATTATGTTCTCACGACGATAAGCATCTATGAACAACAAAATTGTGTGCGTTGAGCACCGCGCGACGGATGGGGCCGGGATTGGAGGAGGAAAGTGTGAAACAGAAAACGGTGGATTAAATTCTCCGAAAACAAATGAGTACAAGATCTTTGTACCAATATCTGCAAACACGAAAGCGAAAAAACAATATTTTGACTAGAGCAAGAGAGAGAGAGAGAGAGAGAGAGAGAGAGAGAGAGAGAAAGAGAGAGAGAGAGAGTAAGCGAAGACAAGCGAATTGAAAAAACTTTCCTGAAGTTTCAGAAACATTTCCAAAAGTAATGGCTTGTGTCAGACGTGGGCCAAATCGTGCATCACAACACTTCATTTACCGGAAAAATATGGGGAAACGGTATTTGTTTTGTCAGCCGAAAAGTTTTTGACTCTTTTATTTTGTGTTCGTGTATTTCATTGAAATTCGATTAGCCCATGAAATTTAAACGGATAAACATGATGCAACAAACAACGGACACCGACTGACTCAACGGAAGAGAAATATCAAACGCACATTCATGAATATCGGTTTCGGTGTTCGAGTTCAGTGTAATGACTGAATCAAAATTATGTGTTAATTCGGTCTTTCTTTTCACACGACTCATGATGTTTAACATCTGCGTACACCAGGTAATCAGCAGAGAGAGCGAGAGAAAGATTGAAAAAAATGAGCACATGAATTTTAATGAAAATGCAAAAGTTTGCGTTTGCAACATAAACCGATTTTATTATGTATTTTAATGCCAGTTGATAGTTTTCGCCCCAAATCTGCACACACACACGCTGTATACCTGTGCACTATCCTTCCCGCCAAACGAACAAAAGACGACTTAAAAGGATTTTGCAAAAAAGTATTGCATCATCCGTGTTGTGTTGCACACGGTGCGCGGGAAGCGTAAGCGTGAGTGCGACTACATTTGATCCCAATGCAAATGCAATACGTTTTCAGAATTTCAGTTGCGGGTGTTATGATTCTTGGCAATTTTTCATGTCGAATTTGCTTACAACATCTGACATTTTACCCAATTCTGTTGCTCATTTTTGTGTGGTAAAAGCAACAGACATTCACATTCACACTCCCACAAATCGGTAAAATGTTGTGTTGTTCGAAAGCTCCGATTCGGAGCTGCACATAGACTCAGTTGCAAAAACCCAAATTTGCATACAAGGGTCGAAATGAAGCAAAACCTCTTGCTGCATGTGTATGAGTTTGTCGATGCGCTTTTGGTTTGAGGCATAAATGTATGCATCGCACACACATACACACACACATCATATCACATATAACGAGGCACTCAAGTAATCGAATTTGTAATTTACAAATCTATATGAAAACCATTGAATTCATCTGCCTTACCATTTCACTTTAAATAATCAAATTAACAGAAAGCTGAGCTTATTAGTCAGTCTATCTCCATGTTGCCGTTTGTACGTTCCACCGTGTATATCGATACATCGTTCGGTGCACGTAGATTGTGAATTCCGGCGTTATGGAACTGATAATTTAACGCATGCTGACAAAGTGCCAATGTAAAATAATACCGGGCGTGGGAAATCACTTCTAATTTGTCAGCTATCATAAATAACCTCGTGCAGCTTGGCGTCATTTCCTCCACTTCCATATGTTTGTAAAGATGTTTGAACTTTGACAAGTAAGCTTCTACAATGGAAATTACAATGCGAGTGGAGGCGCCACAAAAATGACTCCAAAATCGTCGATTAATGATCGAACTACTTTGGAAAGGAAATATATTGAGACATCATGAATTATGGATTTGAAAAGGGTAAAAAACCACGATGTGATCCCATAACAACGTCCTATAATCACTACATTGGCTATAATATAAACGGAACGGCAGTTATATGTTCAATGCCTACAGCGCAAATAGCAAGTGAAATTTAAGAAAAAAACCATAAAACACTGACACAAAGAAATGCAGAACGGAATGAGAAAAAAAAACAGCACTTCGACGAAAAAGAAATCATCAATGAACAAACAAAAGTGCAATGAAATGATTTCTCGGTTAAAACAGAAAGAAAAAAATGAAGTGGAAAAACCGCTACGAGGAAAATCAAAAACCATAAAAATGAATTATGTATGTGGCACCACACTAATGTTCGCTGCCAATCAGTCTCGAATTACTGCTGCATGGGAAAATACAATGAAATGCGCCAAATAAAAGTAAATAATCGACCAATCACTGAAATCAAGCAAACCGCGAGAGCGCGAACGAAGCGAGTGGTTTGTTTGATTTTACTCTTTGATCACTTGACTGAAAATGAAAAGAATATACTGGGTGTATATGTATATACATATTCCATGGAATATGTCTTATTTCATTAATTTTGCTCGCACAAGCAACCAACCAAACACCCGTTTCATAGCCTCTTCCCCACCCTCCCGTCGCCACTGCTCTACCACCACCACCACGCTACCGCTGCCACCACCATTGCATTTACATTTAAAGCTTTTTACAAACTATTACAAACTGCTACAAATTTGTGTCGAAAATGCAGCGACAGCTCGGCATCGATCAAAAAGGGCTCGGATGTGGAATGCAAAATGGAAATCATACATTCGAAAGTCAGTGCAATCGATACTTGAAGTCGTACATATTTGATAAGTACGATATGAAAGACACCTGCAAACACACACACAGAAAAAAAAAGTCGACGACGTCGACGAGACCGAGAGAACGAAAAAGAGAGAAAATGAAACACTCGTTGCTGAAATCATTTCGATTGAATTCGCACACCGCGCACACGGTTAAATAAACCATAAGAGTGAAATGCATGAATTTTCTCGTGAAACGATGCGAACGATTGTCGAAAATTCTGACTGGCTCAAAACTACAATCGTAAGTTAAAAAGAGTCATATATCAACATAGAGAGAAGTCTCTCTGATACTCACTCACATATTACACAATTACGATATAAATAGACGAATCAATCAAAAATCATTAAGCATGTAACATGTACAAGTACATTTATCAAAGGAATGAGGATATTTTGGTGACGGTGGAAGCAAAACAATAAATTAAACCAGAAGGGAAGAAAGTATAAAAAGATCATATTTATTATATATAGATATAGATATGATATATTAGAGGTGAATTTTTAAATTAAAATTGTATCTAAATCACTCTATAATAATATTGGGCGTGCGAGCAGAGTCAGCGACCCTCACCATAATTCACAAAAGGAAAACAAACAAACAAAAAAGACAACACACACACATAATCACTCGCACGCGATTTAAAACACGTTTACTACTAACTAACAAGTGATGAAATCAAACCAAACTACATGTAAATTAGTCAAAAGCGATCTCTTTCGGTAAGATATACGCACACACACACACACACAAACACAAACACTTGCGCATAAACCAAGTTTAACAAGTTTGTAAGTATCAGGATTAAGTGAACAAAAAATGGAATAAAAAGAAAAGTGAGGTAGAAAATCTAAATATAAATGGAGCAAGTATATAAATCTAGATTATAGAGGAGATATGTATGTATCATTTGATCACTCAGCGAAATCATTTGATTTACATGTGTGATTACATGTGATGATATTTAAACAAAAACAATGTTAGATTATGGTTTTTAATTTTTCTATTTCTCATCGTCACATTTGGTTCAGTTTTTGCGTTTTGGTTTTTCCTTCTGTTTTTAAATGATGAATAATAATGAAAATTCAAATAATAATATAATCAAATGAAAGTTGAGCAAGAAAAAAAAGGAATATTTTTCTTTGTCTTGCTCACTCTCACACTCACTTACCGCGGTCTAATCTATTTCACTTGTATGTGCGTCTGTGTTTTGTGAATAAATCAAGCAACTTAATCATTTAGTTGAATGAAGAAACGTATAGAGAAAATGACATATTTCACGTACGGCACATTAAATCATTAATTGCCAATCGATTAATTAAGCTAAACATTTCAAGAAAAACTAAACGACAAGATTATATATATAGATATATGTTTTAAATGATAACATAGAATATCATATCTATCAAAGGGCACAATTTTTTTCGATTGAATATTTAAAACAAAAAAACCACACACATACATATAGACTAAGAGCCAGTGATAGTAGACTATCACCTCATAAAATTCC